>NW_020698262.1:6198988-6287335 GCF_002925995.2 Terrapene triunguis | reverse complement strand
TCCTGCCACTGCCCCTTCCCTCAGCCCTGCCAGCCACTCCAGCCCTCCCCCCTTCTCCCTCATCCTCTCCCCGTCCTCGCCACACGCTCACTGAAAGCCTCCCCCATAGCCCCCCCAGGCTGTTTGTGTCGCACCTCGCACCCCATTGCTCATGCGCTCACTTCCGCGCTCCCCTCCCCCCCGCCAACCCTGTCGCCCAGGGTAACGGCTTCGGGGTGGGAAGGGGGCTGCGAACAACCGCAGCAGCAGAGCGGCCTGTGCGGCTCCATGTCCCCGCGCCCCGGGACCGAAAGGTGAGGCGGGAGGGTAGCACGAGGGGCAGGGGAGAGCCCGGGAATGGGGGGACGATGGGGAGCCTGGGGGGAGGGGAGTGCGGGGGGGTGCAGGGGAGAGCCCGGGAATGGGGGGAGCGAGGGGGGAGGGCAGGGGAGAGCCCGGGAATGGGGGGGGGGACGAGGGGGAAGCGTCGGGGGGGGGGGGGGGCAGGGGCGGGGAGGGGGATGGAGGTGGACAGGGGCTGGGAGAAGTAGCTCAAAGAGCAGCCTAAGCTAAGGGACTGGTATAAAATATCCAATTCTGGTTCTTTAGTTAAAAAAACTCCTTGCAGCCCTCAACTCCTTGCATTAAAATTAGGATATTTGAACAATAATTGCCAGATTGATTATTTAAGACACAGATCTTATTGCAGCTTTAAAGGGTAGAACCTGGGGGCACTAGGACCATGATGAACTCCTCCAAGAAGAATGAACTAGATTTAGAAAAAAGCATTACCAATAAGAAAACAGAAGAAGCCAAGTGGCAATGTATCTACCCAAATGAGAAGAGAGAGAGGAATCACGTTTATACTCTTCTTGACATCAGCGAGAACGTATTTGAACAAGATGAAAGGTCCTTGGAATATGTCATCAGGACAGGATGGGAGGAAGCTGTAAGTTACATTTTATATCTTGAAAAATGACTTAGTAAAGCCGGGAAAAAAATTCTCAAAGGCAGTTTTGGAACATTTGCTAACAATGGCTATTTAAAAATTCATTTGTTTTGATACAATGTAGTTTGAAAAGGCAACAGATACTGCTTTGGATACCTTAAAGCAGGGGTGGCCAACCTGAGCCTGAGAAGGAGCCAGAATTTACCAATGTGCATTGCCAAAGAGCCACAGTAACATGTCAGGAGCTCCCCCTCGCCACTAGTGTCTCCCACCCACCAGCAGCACTGCCGGTCAGCAACAAACCCTCCATCCCTGCACCTCCCACCCACCGCGATCAGCTGTTTGCGGTGTGCAGGAGGCGGCGGCGCAAGGGCACGATAGACTCAGGGGAAGAGGTGGCGGCTTTGGGGGAAGGAGTGGAGTGGGAGTGGGACCAGAGTCTGGGGTAGAGCCCGGGCTTGAGCAGTGAGCACCCTGTAGCACATTGGAAAGTTGGCGCCTGTAGCTCCAGCCCCGGAGTTGGCACCTATGCATGGAGGCTCATATTAACCTCTGAAGAGCTGCCTGCTTTAGCAGGTGCGGGGCCCCATGCCGGGACACGAATTGTCTCCCCCCCCCCCGCCCCAACTCCGCCCCCTCGGATCCCTCCCCAAATCCCCGCCCTGGCCCCGCCTCTTCCCCAAGCACACCGCATTCCTCCTCCTCACGCCTCCCTCCCAGGCTTGCGCTGATCAGCTGTATGGCGGCGCAAGCGCTGGAGGGAGGGGGGAGAAGCAGGACACGGCTTTCCCCCCCCAGCCCGCCGGCAGCCTCTTAGGCATGAGGCCCCATTCCGGGGAATCGGCTTAAAGCCGGCCCTGAGGTTGGCCACCCCTGCCTTAAAGCCTCTAAACCAAAGTCAAAGTTGAGAATGGGGGGAAATCATGACAAATCAACAGTTGATTGTTTTAAACAAGATATTTAACACTACACATGTTTTAAAAAAACAAAAAGCTAGGAGCTTCAAAATAGTTGCAGGGAGCTGCTTAAAAAGCAGAGGTAGGTATGGAGGAACTTTAAGAACATACTGAAAATATTGTTTAGGGTTTTATTCTTAAACTAATAGAGATCTAGTTTGTTACAGCTGCAGATTAGTCAGCATGAAATGGAATATACAGAAAGGACCAAGAGCTGCAACCTCCACACAAACCAAAAAGTGTCACTGTGCTAATCAATGAACAATACCTGCTTATGGGGGGAGGGGAAATTAGGATAAAATGCTTTGATCTAGGTGCAGAAAAACAAGAAGAAAATGAAGTATTCTGTTCCTCATTTAGCATGTGTAGTAGAATGAAGCAAGATAATTACATGTGAAAAACAAAATAAACTTAACCATTAGTTAATCTATAGATAAACTAAGCTGTAAATGATCCTTTGAACCAATTAAAAATAAGATGAGCTTTGTGGAATCAGACACTTGCCAACTTTATTTTTAGTTTAGTATAAAGGACTGATCATTTTCTTCTAGTTCCTTCAACTTTTGTAAAGTGGACATACAACTGCCATTTTTATGTCTATCACTGTCTTGTAACATAGACACATGGAATACCTAAAAACCTCACTAAACCTTCAAGTAAATTCCTTTCCTGTAGCCACAATGAAGTTGAATAGAAGGAATATTAATAGTGGTTAGTATAAATGGTACTCACATCTGTTTGAAGTAATTCTGATTAAAGCTGCTTCTCACCTTTTTACCTACAAAACAGATGAGATTCTTGAAGAAAAGGCAAGTAGGGTTGTGATGGTTTAGTTAGCTTAAGAATTTGGTATACATTATCCATTATATCAGAGTAGTAACAAATAGTTCAGCTGTGGGGACAGATCACTTGTATCACAGAGGGAAATGGCTTTGGAGGCTTCTGGTTTTCTGTAGTTTTAAGATTATGAATTTTTCAGAATGACTGAGTACAATGGGTTCAAACCTTGCCATTCTAGGGTAGGATTACCATATGTCCAGGTTTTCCTAGATATTGCCTCTTTTTTGAGCCTCCGTCCTATGTCCGGGTGGATTTTTTCAAACAGGAAATGTCTGGAATTTTTTCAGAGCAGATGCTGCAGCTCAGAAAGAGCCCTGATTGGACCGCTTCCCGATTGGTATCTCCCCTGTATCAGCAGCTGTTTGGTCCATTACCCTGCAGCCAAAGCTGCTGGGTCCTGCCCACCCAGGCCTAGGGAGGGGGTCCATAGGGAGGCGCTGACTGAGGGCTGTTGCTGCGTCCTGGGCTTGTGCCAGCTGTCCTGCCACCATGACAGGGAGAGACACTGCCCCCCACCTCCAGCGAGTACCACTGCCGCAGGTATCCCCTGCAGTTCCCCCTTCCCCCTCCCAGTGTCCTCTTTTTGGGAACCTGAAATATGGTAACCCTATTCTAGGGAGACTTAGATGGTTAAAAATAACTCAGATAAACAACTGTTTTCTATCTAGTGTTAGGTGTGGACATACACCAAAGACATTCTGGTGTTAAAGTTGTCTTTTCGCCCCCACCCAGTGATGCAGTCTTCTAGATTGGTTTTTTGAAATCTATATTTAGGGCAGACCTATCTGTATAGAAAAGCTGTTTTTGTGGTTAGGAATACAGTTAGTGGGGTGAGGATAGTTTTGGATAGTCTATTTTGTTGTAACTTCTTGATTTGAGTAGATATTTCTAGGTCTAAGTTCTCTGGTACCTGCTGATATAACTGAAAAGCTAAGTCTTTCTAAACTTTAAAGGTGTGATCTGCAAAGCAGTTTAGGTGCTTAAGTCCTGTATGCAGCACCTCTGCACTCTGTGAAATTCCTGCTTGGCTGCCACGTAACCCTGGAGACTAGTGGTTTTCAACTGGGGGTCCACAGACTGTCTCGGGGGTCTGCAATAGGTAACTATGAAAATTAAATTTCAGATCCCAGGAAAGGCATTCCGTTTTTCTGATCAATCAAAAGTATGTGAATTCCCCCACCTACAGGTCAGAACCTGGAAGTGTTATCATTACCATAGAACAAGGGTCCCCAACACGGTGCCCGCGGGCACCATGGCGCCTGCTGGGGCATCCATGTGCGCCCACCTACTGGCCACCGGACAAGCAGCCGCCGAAATGCCACCGTGAAGCGGCAATGTCAAGAAGCGCTACTGCCGAAATGCCGCCGAATTTCGGCCGTGACGCCTCTTGATGACACTGCTTCACAGCGGCATTTTGGTGGCTGCTTGTCTGGTGGCCACAGTCCTCGGTGGCCAGGGCCGGCTCCAGGCACCAGCTTACCAAGCAGGTGCTTGGGGCGGCACGTCCAGCTGTTCGGCGGCAATTCGGCGGACGGTCCCTCACTCCTGCTCGGAGCGAAGGACCTCCCGCCGAATTGCCGCCGCAGATCGCAGCTTTTTTGTTTTTGTTTGTTTGGCTGCTTGGGGCGGCCAAAACCCTGGAGCCAGCCTTGTGGGCAGCTAGTCGTCCGGCGCCCGCCCCACGGAAACCGAGTGGCTAGGCAGCAGTTCTGCAGAAAAGGACCTAGGGGTTACAGTGGACGAGAAGCTGGATATGAGTCAACAGTGTGCCCTTGTTGCCAAGAAGGCTAACGGCATTTTGGGCTGTATAAGTAGGGGCATTGCCAGCAGATCGAGGGACGTGATCGTTCCCCTCTATTCGACATTGGTGAGGCCTCACCTGGAGTACTGTGTCCAGTTTTGGGCCCCACACTACAAGAAGGATGTGGAAAAATTGGAAAGAGTCCAGCGGAGGGCAACAAAAATGATTAGGGGGCTGGAGCACATGCGTTATGATGCGAGGCTGAGGGAACTGGGATTGTTTAGTCTGCAGAAGAGAAGAATGAGGGGGGATTTGATAGCTGCTTTCAACTACCTGAAAGGGGGTTCCAAAGAGGATGGATCTAGACTGTTCTCAGTGGTACCAGATGACAGAACAAGGAGTAATGGTCTCAAGTTGCAGTGGGGGAGGTTTAGGTTGGATATTAGGAAAAACTTTTTCACTAGGAGGGTGGTGAAGCACTGGAATGGGTTACCTAAGGAGGTGGTGGAATCTCCTTCCTTAGAGGTTTTTAAGGTCAGGCTTGACAAAGCCCTGGCTGGGATGATTTAGTTGGGATTAGGTCCTGCTTTGAGCAGGGGGTTGGACTAGATGACCTCCTGAGGTTCCCTTCCAACCCTGATATTCTATGATGATTCTATGAAGAGGTTGGGGACCACTGCCATAGAAGCTCACAGTTTAGTGCCCTTTCTCACGCTGCATCAAATGCTGGGCTGAGCATGTGCAACATTTATAATTGAATTCTGTTCAGTCAGTTTTCAGTTTAAGACTTCTATGGTAGGGGTCCATGGACCACAGATTAAATTTCCAAAGGGGTCCGCATCTCCATTTGAAAACTTGTTGGGGGTCCACAGATGAGAAAAGTTTGAAAACCACTGGTGTAGATGCCATAGGCGCCGACTCCGGGGGTGCTCCGAGGCTGGAGCACCTGCGGGGAAAAATTGGTGGGTGCGGAGCACCCACTGGCAGCTCCCCGCCCCGCCCCCCTGCCCCAGCACACCTCTGCCTCTGCTCCGCCTCCTCCCCTGAGCGGGCAGCCACATCCTGCTTCTCCCCCCTCCCAGCGCTTGTGCTGCGAAACAGCTGTTTCGCGTGGCAAGCCTGGGAGGGAGGGGGGAGGAGGAGGAATGCAGCACGCTTGGGGAAGAGGCAGAGCCAGGGTGGGGATTTGGGGAGGGATCCAATGGGGGCAGGGAGGGGGCGGAGGGCCACGAGCACCCACCGGTGCCAACAAAAGTTGGCGCCTGTGGTAGATGCTTAAACTCATGCTGCTTAACTTTCCATTGTAAAAATTTCCCAGGTGCTTAAGTTTTTAAACTCTAGGGCACGTGCCCTGGTGATCCACTCTAGGCATCCAGATGCTTATCTCCCACCTCGGCCCCAAAGTGATTCACAAGCCAGGGGAAGGTAGGCATTTGGCTGCATAAATCACGTATGGGGCCTAAGCAGCTAGGTGGCCTTTGAGCATGACTCCCAGATCAGGTCCCATTCAGATTCATGTCTCTTTTCACTCATTGCTTTTTAATGTAAATGGTTTTCTCATAATATGAGTAAGGCTTTCCCATTTCCTTGTACTTTGGACTGTGGTTCAAAAAGAAGCTTTTCTCTTCTCCCAGTGAAATCACTTCTCTGTGTAGGTGCTGTGCTTTTTGTGTCCTGTTTCCACCTCTAGTTTATGGTCACTACTTCTATATTTGGTAAGAGTCTGCCTTAATTTTTCACATTAAATTGTGCAGAGGTAGGCTGCTAGTGCAGAGCTCTGAAAAGGGATCTTGTAAAATGGTATTTCAGTTTTTGAGCTCGTAATTTTAAGCAGTCAGTAGCAGATGATGTGGTTTTCTCCTCTCAGCTGCAAGTTTGTCCTGTTGAAGCCTGCAAGAGATTAATATTAGTGAATCAAAAGCTAAGTAAAATCCACTCCTAGTCAGCAGTGGAACGTATGTTGTTTTGATTGATTGAAATGGCACTAGAAATGCATTTGTTTTGTACATGGATCATAAAAGAAACATCACAATTCTGTTCTGTACTCAGTTTAGTAAAGAAGCGGGAACTAAGGAAAGCTATAATAATCTCTCAGATCCAAGACTTTGGAGGGGGGAAGAGAACATGTTTTTCTTTCAAAGATAATATAATGTAACGGAAATTGGATTTTTCATGGTCTTGGATATCGCCTCTGAGGCTTGCAGTGTAGGACTCTGTAGAACAGCACTGCAAGCATAAAACTAAAACAGGCATGAAAATCTATGGAGTCTACTGGTTTTTCTGTCAATAAAAATCTTCGAATACTGTTTTTTTTTTAAGTGGGCCTGGCTAAGAATAAAAAACTACTTGTTAATTTGGCCCAAACAGTAAACCTAAGTAGCATCATGAGTGCTATTAGTTAACCATTACTGTTACATTTGTACATAGTTAATTTTTTTTCTTGTGAAGAAAGCAACTAGTATTTAGATTTAACATATTTCTCTGTTCCCAGGTGCAAGGCTGGGGTAAAGCTGCTCCATTTGCCTGCCTTCAGTTGCAAAAGCAAGCCAAGAAATCAAGGGCAAATGAAACCATCAACAGTTGCCTGTTTTGCTTAGATATGAGGCAAAATAATGACAAAAGTGTGAGCCAAGAAACCAAGACTACAAGAGATCAATCAAAATCTGATTGCAAATTAAGCACATGTGCTATAGATGATACCGTTTCAGAAAAGAAAGAGGTTCCAGTCCATTCTAGTGAGTCTTCCAATTGTTCTACCACCGATGGAACTGAGAGAGAAAGTTGTAATGGCAAGTTACGCTCTATTCAGACATTTCAAGGTGAAAAGAAAAGTTTGCCAGTAAAGGAATACAGTATATGGCAACCAGAAAAAATGAAAAACCCAGAAGCCCTAAAAAATAAAGCTGTAAAGACTCCTGAGCCTACAATGCCTGCTCCAGATAGCTCTGAATCTTCAAACTTAAAGTCTTTGCTGATATTGCCACCAGTGAAAGATGCAACTACAAAAGATAGCACAGATCCTTCTTTTAAGAAGAGTATAGCAGCTATCTCCCAGGCAAATCAGAAAATGCTCAATGCTACTTCAGCTGAGACTGCTTCCGGTAGTAAGGGTACTCAAACAATCGAACAAAAGGGGGAAAAAGAAACTGACTGTATCATTCATGATACAGTGAAGGAGAAACAAATTCACGAACCATTATCCTTTGTCCCAAGGCTTCCAAAAGCACTTCTGCAAAGAGGCCCTGAACAGTTACGCTGGCCCTGTGCTCTTTGGCCAGATAGAAAAATTACAACCACTTCTAATTCTGTTTCTTTGAGAAAGAACAGTCATCTTGCTAACATGCAGTTTCTGCATACAAAAGGAATACAGTACACAAAACATGATGAGATCAGAGGTCCTTTCACCAACAGTATTAAAAACAGAAGTCTCTCAGAGGCCAAGCAAGGAAATGAATCAAAAACACAGGCGGTGCAACTGCTTCCTGGACTATTCCCTTCCTTAACGGTCAGCCATGTTGCAATAACCGCAATGTCTTCTAGACTGACCTAACATTTTTATACTGTAACTTCATGTCATTTTCTTCTATTTGTTTGAACTCATTATATGATGAGAAAAGGATTGAAGATACATTGTACTTGTGCTCCGTGTGAGCAGACTTGCCGTTTGTTAATTTTTTGTAGGTGCTACTTATATGTATCAGTTTATAATACTATACATTCCTTCCAAATAATTTAATTTCCAGTTTATAGATTAACTGTCTATTGTATACAATATTCTAATTCCCATTGCCCCATCTTAATTTATTTAAGGTTCTACTGGAACTAAGTGCATTCACCTCATTCAGGTGCAGCCCTCATGAACAATTAGACTGTGGGGCAAGCTGGGGTGTGAATCTATCCCACATCAGTCTGCCCTGCTCTAACTGTCCATGTACACCCTGCTGCTATATGTTAAGTTTGTTACAGTGCTTTGGGTTAGTCCTCCTTAGCTCAAAGCACTTTAACAACCATTAATGCACACAGCCAGTTAAGAGCATGTCAGGCTAATGTAGGATAGATTCACATCCCAGCTTGCCAGTGTCTAATTCTACCTGCAGACAAGGCCTAAGTATGGTCATGGGGTACCTGGCTCAACAATGCATTTTAGCACAATCTTGAGTTCATCCTTATTCAGCAAAAGCCATTTAAGAATTTTCTTTATTTTAAGTATGTGCTTCAGTTTCATTGAGATCCATGGGGCTGAATATTTGCTTAAATGCTTTGCGGAACTGGGACTTAAAAGAGCAGCAGAACTAGTCAAGTAGCTACAGAACAGCAGCTCTTTCACAGTGGCATGGTTAAATGTTCAGTTACTACGTTTGTCCTGATTCGTTTAAGTACTATAAGTATTTTTTTGTGTATGCTTCCTTGTTTTGTTTTCATGTTTTATTAACAGAGGCCAGACTCATCTATTATTAAACAGAGGGACTTTGATATCAAGTTTTATCTGTGTTAAATGTACATTTCATTTTGACTAATTAGCTATCACAGTTTCCTCCATAAAATACAGGTTAAATTTGCATTCACGACTTAGGGTAGCTTAAATAAAAATTATCCACATCCACAATGACTGCGTGTTTCGCAGTAGTCAAAGATTTTCTGTGACTGGCAGCCACTTATTTATTCTCTCCCCCTTTTTGATGCATTTGACAGTAACTTGGAAGTAATAGGAAAGATAGTACCAGTTAAAAATTCCCAAATATCACATGTTCCACTCTTACACCAGAACTCTAAACTCACCATCTAGCTGATTTAAGATTCAGAGAATCAGTCATAGGAGATTAAAGTTAAATCCAGAATTTATATTTTTATAGTACGTTAGTTTCAAAGCAGTTTACAGACTTCTACATATTAACTATTGACTCACCCTCATGTATGCACTGCTTGAGATCCAAAAAGAGAGAGGGTAAGCTCTTTCTAGGCAGCAACTAGAAGCAAAGGCTAAGTAATGAAAGGACTTTTTTATTTTAAAAAGCTACATGAAGAAATCGCCCACTATTGATGTGCAAGAACTTCTAGGGGAGAAATACAGCAGCCCTTCAATAACACACATCACTGTTGCATAATAGTTTAGGGCAGATGTGAATAATATTGTTTTCCAATAGAAATTATTGCGGGAATTAAAGCAGAGTGCAATGGCTCATGTTGCAATGTGGGCAGGTCCATGCCACCACTGTTCTTTTATGAAGTGGTCAGGCCTTCTGTTTGAGCTTTAACAGCTGCAAGAGATCACTTGAAATACAATATAGTGGTACTAGTGTGGAGGGAAGAGTGCCACCTACTGAATGTTCAGCTAGTTGGGGTGAGAGAGGAACCCATACCACACTAGGTGCTAGGCATTCAACTCTAAGTTGCGATGAAGTACTGCCTTTTTTTTTTTTTTAAATCTTCCTTTATTTTACTTCCTTTTCCTGAAGAGTGATTATGGAAAATAAGCCCCTTTGACAACAGTCACTGGTGGCAAATTCCATACCTTGCGATAAATTTAGAGAATACACAGTTCTAAGATTATTATTTATATGAGTTTGGGTCAGACTAATGGGGTCATCCTCAAAGGGGAATAAAATCATCAGTTTGATAGCCCAGCTTTTGCAGAGTGTCCTGGGGCAAAATTACGGAGCCATTATCCCTTACAAGACCTGGTGTTTTATTTCAACGAGGCTTTAGCCTGAATAATAACTGTAGGATTTGTCCTTGTATTTCCAATGTAAGATTCCTTCCTTCCTCCCTCACCTTTCCTTAAACATTTAGAAAAGTTCTTTTTATAGTGGCTAGTTTTGAAGACATCTGATATGCTGTTGTGCATGCTTACTGGTAGAAGTTGTGGACATATGTGAACTACCACAAGAAAGATACATTTAAGTAGAAATCCAGCCAGGACAATGAAAATGAATTCTTCTTACCTACATTCCATTCTGTGAAGTAATGGATTTTATGGTACATATGGCATAATAGAAGAATTGAGTGCTTTGTATTATAACTTTAGTTCACAAATACTATAGCAAGATAGTTTGTTTTTCCACTTGGTGCTCTCATGCTTTTAAAACAAGAATGGGAATATGCGGTTATTTATTCAAAAACAGAACTGGCTGTAAATAGTCCTAACGATTTCCACTCATTGTTTTGTAGAGGAAATATCGATTGTATTTTGTTTACAAGAATCAAGGCAATAGCAAGTCGAGGGGTCTGTCTTAACTATGCAATTTGATCACAGTACTACAGTTGCACATGTCCGAATATCTGTCAGAATAGAGACATCATTTGGTAGGTCAGTTCTCTCTCTCTCTCTCCAACATCCATTTTATAATAGCCTAACTCCCT
The DNA here is from genome assembly GCF_002925995.2 of Terrapene triunguis. NCBI lineage: Eukaryota > Metazoa > Chordata > Testudines > Emydidae > Terrapene > Terrapene triunguis. The sequence goes on along the minus strand of NW_020698262.1, from coordinate 6,276,510 downwards.
TTTCAAAATATGCCCAGTTGTTGTGTATCTCCACTTGTCTTGTGCTTTTAGGTGGAAACACCCTAGCCAGAAGGACAACCGATGCAATCTGCCTTATCTCTATGGTCTTAATTAAAAGTAGCAGTAGTAGTAAATTCTCTAATGATTTATACTATAACACTGTATTTAAATGTAAAATATCCTTTTCTGTAGAAATAAACTGACATTTATATGAGCAGGAATATTTAAGATATATTTGAATAAGCACTACAAATAGAAAGCTGGTGTCTCTCCCCTAGTCCCCAACATGGTACTTAATTTTAAAAATACGCTGTAAGAGAAACATCAGAAAACCATTAAGACCAAATGAGAGCATTCACAAATAATCAAAACACGTAGAAAGAGCAAATCAGTCCAAACATCTGCTTTCCAGTCCTCAGACAGTACTAGATAGCGCTATTTAAACATTATATAAGCACCTGTGAAATTACTGACATTTCCATGGCCCGAAAAGAGGGAAGGTGGTGTCTATCAGACAATTGAAAACACTGATGCTTCAAAGAGAAAATAGAAAAATGATCTACTAGAAGGAGAAAGTCACAATATCCAGGTTCAGTATAGTAATTAAATAAACTTGCATTAACTGGACGTCAGCACAACTGATAGTAAATAACTTGACAGATGATAGGAAAAAGACTGTGGTTACAGCAGAAATTTATGAGCCTTGCTTCTGCAATATCTAAGTTTTATGGGTGTATTGGATAAAGAATGACTTTAAAAATGAATGTACAGATATTTTTAAACATCTTCATTTTTTTTCTTAGCTTTTGTAATTCACTTTCAGTAAGAGTACTTATTGTATTTGTGATAATTAGTTTTACATTCACACCCCCTCCCCATTCTTGTAGATCTAATTGACATTTTATAAATTTATTAGGTATTTTAATGGCAGCTTTGGTAAACTACAAGTAACAGTAACGAATACAAATATTTAAAAACTCCAAACACTAGCAAAGTAAAGATCAGAAAGGCAAAAGGACATATTTCCCTACAGTTAGAGAGTTTGACTAGCACCTTTCATTTTGGTCAGAGAATTGAGACAGGGAGAAAAGGGGGTCGTAAATGTGCCAACCAAACCTCAGGATAACATCAAACTGTGTAGAGGCCAAAAACTGCTCCGTTACTTGTTTATATCATTATAAACAGCAACATTTGGCACTAAGATGTTAAGAATTGTTACAGCTACTCTATAGCCCTCATTTATCAGTAGGTCAGATTCTGATGTCAATTACCCCCAACTGAAAAAAATCAAGAATTTTTTACATTAGAAGTATTGCACGCTGTAAGCCTGTGATGGAACCAAGACTAAAACCCAGCTCTCTTGCCTCTAAACCTTGTTCTCCAACCATAGAACCACCCTTCCTTCCCTCCACTGTCTTCTGTGGAGTTGTTCTGGATTTAGGCTGGCAAGGCTGAGATCAGAACTTGGCTCAGAGAGTAGAATGCAATTGTAGCTGCGTGGTGAACTTGGAGACTGTGCTAAGGTGTGGAACACCACAAGAGTTCCTCTGAGTGAGTTTCAGCTTCCTACAACACAATTGCAGTTACAGGTGAGGATTTCATGGCAGATCAGAAAAATTCAAGTGAGCCTTTGCAAAATTAACCTTCTCATGTTGATTTGGGTTGGAAGGAAAAGTTTTTCTTTGGCAGGATGATATGAGATGTTGAAAAGTCATGGAAATCTGTGAAAGTCATGTCCCTACATAACTGCCCCAAAACTTGCACAGCAGTCATCTCTTAATATGACCACAAAAAGAGTGAAAAGGCCTGCAGTCTCTCCTGCAGATTTAGGACTTGCAGGAAGAGCTGAAAAGAACTTTTATAAGGGAGGTCAAGAGGAAAAAAATCCTTTGTAAATTTCAGGTGCTTTGGTTCTAAAGAGGATTTGAAGAATTATAATCAATTAATATCAACACCACAAATGCACTTAGCTACTGCATTAATGATTAGTTTTTTTTATTTTTACGGTTACAAAATCCACTTATATTAATGTACATTTAACATGTTTTTGTACCTCCAGGTAAACGGCTGGGGTAAAGATGCTCCCTTCACCTCCTACCAAGTACAAAATAAGTCTAAAAAGCCAAAGACAAAGGAAACACTCACTCACTTACCTCACATAGATATAGCACCATCTACCAAAAAAGAATTGGCCCAGGCAACCAAGTCTACAAAAGATCGATCAAAACCTAATTGCAAATTAACCACATGTGCTGTGAGAGAGAGAGTTTCAGGAAAAGAAAAGGTTCCAGTCTGTTGCAGACAATCTTTCAATTGTGCCCCTATGACCGATAGCACAAAAGGAGAAAGGAGTAATGGCAAATTGCATGCTACTCAGGCTTTTCAAGGTGAAAAGAGTACCAAGAATTTGCCAGGAAACAAGTACAACAAAAGGCAACTGGAAAAGCTCATAAACAAAGCCCTGAAATGTAAAGATATGAGCCTGCCACACGTAAGCCATGGTAATCTTCATGAAAACCTGAGATGTATGACCTTAAAGACATTAGTGGTTCTGCTTCAACTGAAAGAAACAGCTCCCTGTTTGCATCTAGAGCCTTTTTTTTAAGAAGAGGAAAGCAATTTCCATCCAGGGAAATGAGAAAAGTCTCAATACTGCTGCAACTGAAACTGCTTCCTGTATCCTAGTACTAAAACAAAGCAAGAGGGTGAAAAGTGACTTGTTGACAGCATAAACAATACAGAGATGGATCAAATAAAAATCAATGCACTACCAATTTTTGGTCCCTCACTTCCAAATGTCTCATTCTTTGAGAGATTGCATGTGTCCTTTCCACAGTAGGTGTTTGGGTGCTCCAGTGCACAGTTGGAGATTTTACCCTCTGCTTTCTCACACACACCATACAGGCATAAAGATCCAAGCTGCCAGAGACCCTCTTCAGTTCCTTCCTACCACCCGTGAAGGTTGATAGAGCTCCTGGTCCTTGCTTCTGCAAGTCTTTACTTGATATCTGTACATAGTACCTGGATAGCGTCGTGAGTTTAAAAAGTGAGTTTTTGTGGTTCTGGCAACCAGTTTGGGTGCTGGCCACAGTATTGGTGATATGCCATGTTCTCCAGATTTCAAGCTCTGCCACTCTTGTGGCAAGACAATGCCTAATAGTGACCCTCACCCCAACTGCCTCGAGTGCTTGTGGGAAGTTCATGTGAGTGACAAGTGTGGCATTTGTAAGGTCTTCAAACCCCATTCAAAAAAAGACAGGGCAGCCAGATTAAAATATCCACTGAGTGAATTGGCACTACGGCCTCCATCTCACCCCTCTACCACAGTCTGGGTACCCATCATGTCGGCGTCGTCAGTAGTGCATCTCCAGTCTACTGATACTGAGAGGCAGATCGGCGTCACAGGTGCCAACAAAGAAACATTGGAAATTGCACTTAGTACCAGAGTCCTCAAAAGACTCAAATAGGATAAGCTCTTCTAAAGACTGAGGAGGGTGTTCAAAGAGGAAGCACCTCTAAACAGGAGAGTTCATTGACTCCAAAGCCCAGTGCAGGCCTGTTGAGACCAGCTCCTTGAGCACCTTCATTGGCATCTCCTTGTGCCATGTGTCTTCCCAGTACCATCTACTCCTGAGGTGTTTGATGCCGTGAGAGAGTTGTTAAAACTCTTGGTGCCACCATCACCGGTTCAAGAGACTCACCTGACACCAGTGGCTAAGACACCCTCTAGCACCTTCACCTCATCACTGAGCAGCTCCAGGGTGCCAGTTAGGCTAGTACCATCTAGGAGAAAGCCACAGATGATCTCCCAGGAACCCCTGTCTTTAGATTCTGAGCTTCTTTACTGGCACCAATCAGTATAGCATCAGCTTGGTCTCAAGAAGCAGCTCCTTCCTCACCAGATTTTGAAGTGAGATCCTACGTATCCCAACCTAGTTGGTCCCATTCAGAGGGGGGCCCTGATTTCTGCATCAGTATCAGCTGGGAGCTTATAGAAGAGACCTTTGGACTATGCATGTTTGGGGACTAGGCCATACCAACGGCCCTTTTGGAACCCCTGGGACTTCCTCCCTACAATCAAGAATGTCCCTGGAGCCATCTCAGCTGGCTTCATCTGCTGGGTATCAGGAGCATCGTCTCCACAAGCACTATAGCATCAGTACTGAGCCTGACACCAAGCAGAGTCAGGATCCCTTTCATCAACAGCCACAAGAGAAGCAGGCACTGAACCATCCCCTGTACTGTTAGCATCCTCTTCCTCATCCATGAACGAGGCAATTGTAGCGGAGCCTATTTCTTCACCTCTAGATGATTTTTATGACTCCTCAGGAGTTGCTGAGGAGATGGCTGTGGCCACAGATATCTACCCAGATGAGGTCCGGGAAAAATCCACAAGCTGGTGGACATTCAGACATCTGTGGCTCAAGCTAGAATAGCTCTGCCGATAAATGAGGCTTAGAGCCTACCAAGGTCCTCTGGCAGACTCCAGCGTCCCTACTACTGACTGCAAAAAGAGCAGCAAGATGACACTGTCTCCTCCCGGGGGTTTGAGCACCAATATAACCATCATCCTCCAGGCTCCCTTGCAGTGCCAGCAGCTAATGAAACAGGAAGACCATGGCACCAGGCTTGAACCCCAAAAAATTCAGAGGAGGAGAATCCTGACTTATTTGGGAGGAAGCGTCATTCCACAGGCAGATTACGGCTTTATTCCAGAGGGGTACTGCAAACCAGCAAGACTTGCTGGGATGCTACAATTTCATCCTCTGGGATACTGTTTTGAAGTTAAAAGACAAGCTCCCAGATGAAAGGTGTGACGAGTTAGACTCTCCTTCTGGGAGGCCACCTGATGTACTGGGGTTTCACTGAGCCCCTCCTGCTCCACCAGCCTGGATTCCCTCTCCCTGCTTTGCTGAATTAGGCTCTCCGGCCTCTTGCAGCGCGCGCGCGCACACATACAGGCAGGGCCACACCCTACTTTCATGTGGCAATTCATCAGGGACACAAAGTTTCTGAGATTGACTGTCAGTGGCCACCATTATCAGTTCATAGTCTTGCCCCCTTTGGGTTCTCAGCTGCCTCACATGTTTTTACAAACTGTACAACAGTGGTGGCAACATTCCTCCAGAGGTTAAGGGCCCATGTATTCCCCTACCTGGGCAACTGGCTGATAAGAGGTCAATCCAGGTCGCCACTGGTGTCCAGCATTTGCACAATCTGATTCACCTTTGACATGCTAGTCATCCTGATCAACTCAGACAAGTCAGTCCCATCTTTAGAACAGAAAATAGAATTTATTGGAGTGGTCCTGAACTTGACAACGGCCAGGGCTTTAGTGCTGCAGACAAGATTTCATACAATGCAAAGCCTTATTCTGGACTTAAAGGCAAGACTTATCCTCTCACCATGATGAGAATTTGTTTAAGACTGCTGGGGCACATGTCAGTATGCATTTATATGGTCCAGTATGTCAGACTGCACCTCAAACTCCTTCACAGCCAGGTGGCAGAAGTATATTCTCCAAGAAAGCACCACACGGACATGTTAATGCACATACCAATTCACATCCAATATTCTATGGATTGGTGGATAGACTCAACCAATGTGTGCATGGGAGTTTTTTTGCTCCATCTCACACTCTTAATTTAGTCACAGATGCCTTGAACCTAGGATGGGAGGCTCATCTGAGCCACCTGCAGATGCAGGGTCTCTGGTCTCCCCAAGATCTCAGTATACACAAACATCAGAGAGCTGCAGGCTATCCACTTAGCTTGCATCATGTTCCTTCCTTGCATTAGGGGAAGGGGCATATTGGTGCTCACTGGCAATACAACCACCATCTTTTATGTGATCATGTAGGAGGAGCCCAGTCCTCACTATTCTGTTGGTAAGCAATCCCACTCTGGGATTTCTGCATCAGTAACGCTATACTTTGAAAATGGCCCACCTCCTGTGGACTCAGAATATGCTGGCAGATCACCTGAGCAGGTTGCTTATCCATCACCATGGACTGGTCCCTTTGCCCAAACATAGCAAGGTCCATTTTCCAGCTCTGGGGAACTCTCCAAGTAGATCTATTTACAACAAGGGACAACAGAATGTCACCAGTTCTGCTCCAGAGCAGGACATGCTTTTCTCCCATCCCTCTTCTGACAAGAGTTCTGCACAAGGCCAAACAGGACAAGGCCAGTCTTATACTAATGGCCCTGGCTTGGCCCCATCAATGCTGGTTTTCACAGCTCTCGGACCTCTCAATCAGTCCCTGACTGTTACTCCTGCTTCACACAGACAGTTTTGCAGAATCACAGCCACCTCTTTTATTCCAACCTTCAGGCTCTTCACCTGACGGCCTGGAGACTTCAGAGATCCCTGCTCCAGAGAACTGCAGGAAGTATTGACTAGTACAAAACAATCAATGAGGACAACTTACCTGGCTAAATGAGAGTTTTTCCACTTGGTCGAGGCTGAAAGGGGTCTCCCCCATTCTTACTTCTATTCAGCAAGTGCTGGACTATCTTTTCTATCTGAAACATCAAAGATTAGTAGTTAGCTCCATTAGGGTACACCTAGCAGGTATATCAGCATTTCACCCTTGTGTGGATAGCCACTCCTTTTTTTCCAACCTGATTTTGTAAGATTTTAAAAGGGGTTGGATAGGCTGTTTCCACATGTAGAGTCTTATTCCAGCATGGAAACTGAATTTAGCCTTAACGAAGCTGATGGGTCCCACCTTCGAGTCTCTAGCAACCTGTTACACCTTTCAAAGAAAGCAGCCTTTTTAATAGCCATTCCATTGGCTAGGAGAATAGGGGAGTTTAGGGCGTTAGTATCATATCCTCCATATATTTTTTTTTAATGCAGATAAAGTCTACCTTTGTCCGCACCCAAGGTGTTTTTCATAATTAAAAAACAAAAGTGGTCTCCTCTTTCCATATAAACCAACCAGTTTTCTTAACCTTCTTCCCAAAGCCTCATGGTAATAAGGGAGAGGAGTCACTCCAAACACTAAATGTTGGAAGAGTGTTAGCATTCTATTGGAACAGACTAAAAAGCCTTTCAGATCTTGGTCTCAATTCATTGTTGCATTTGCAGACAGAATGAAGGGCTGCCTGGTTTCCATGCAAAGGATTTTTGTTGTAGATATCTAGTTGTATTCGCCTATGTTATCAGTTGGCTAATATGAACCCTCAGAATAGCGTATTGGGTCATTCAACTAGATACAAAGCAGACTTTGTGGCATTTCTGGCTCGTGCACCTGTACTTTGCAGAGTAGCAACCTAGTCAGCATGTCACACATTTGCCTCCCACTATGCAATCTCTCAGCAGTCTCTAGATTGTTAAATTTGGACGAATGGTCCTCCAGTCCCTGTTCAAATTGACTCCAAACCCACCTCCAGATGAGACAGCTTGTGAGTCACCTGCAGTGGACTGGACATGTGCAATCACGCAAAGAAGAAAAAATGGTTTCTAACCTTTCCATAAGGTTGTTCTTCTAAATGTGTTGCACATGTCCATTCCACAACCACCTCTGCTTCTTCCCCTCTCTATCGGGAGTCATTCCAGCAGATAGGAACTGAGGGGGGGGGTCTGGGGCAGCTTGGCCTTTTATGCCTGCATGGTGTGCAAGACACAACAGAAGGTGCTTGGCCCTTCCTGATGAGTACTGCTAAGAGTAAAAACTCTGACAACTGTGCACTGGAGCCCCCAGACATGTACAGTGGAATAGACATGTGCAAAGCATCTTGAAGAACAACAGTTACAGAAAGGTTAGTAACTTTTTTCCTGCAAGATGACCCCAAGCAGCATCACTGGCATTGTGTTCTTTGTGAGACAGAAACACTGCAACTAGTTCTAATGCTATTGCCTTGGGAGAGAACAGTCAACTTACCAGCATGCAATTTCTGCAAAGAAGGGGAGTGCAGAACACTGAACACAATGTGGCTAGGGCTGCTTTTCATTAACAGAAAAGACCAGACTCTCAGTGAGGCCAAGCAAGGTAGTAGGTCAGAAATTACAGGGCCACTTATCTCAGAACAGCTATTGCCGTCATTAATAGTCAGCAAACTCACAATCCCCATGTTGCCTTTTAAACTGTCTGTCCCCCCACCCCTTCTTTTTGGGACAATGTAACTTCACAGCAATAAACTGATTTGAGCTCATTGGACCGAATCTATTCAGTTTAGCGGATATAAAACTGGAGTAACTCCACTAGTCTAATTGAACAGAATTTGAGCCCACAAGACATACTGTGGTCATTGGCAGCAGATGTGGGCATATGTAATTATGTAAAATAGTTAAAGTATTTTAAACGAGGATTTAATTTCTAGCTAATGATTGAGCACTGACTTCTTCACCAGAATATACATGATGATTTTAGAGATGTTCCAACACCATCTCTAGAACAAAGGGAAGCTTACAGATAGTCAGGGCTCCAAAATAACATACTTTAAAAAAGTTGACCAGACCCATATTGTGTTTCATGAAAACACTCAATACAATTCTTTTCAATTTATTGGAAGTAATTGAAAGGCATCACTACGCACTTTACATTTCCCTGCAGATGCTTACAACCAAAATACTGCATCCACCTATTAGGGCATGAGAACAATTTTTTTTTTAAAGTGTATTTCCAGCCACAGCATCCCTTTAAACAGATAATTTGACATAGGCAAAGTGCAGCTGAGCTGGGCAAATGCCGTGCTAACACTTCAGGGGTTGAGCACTGTCCTAACTTACACCTCTGCACCACAACTATGTCAGAACAAGATCTGACCTCCATTATGGCCCAGTGTATGTAGACAGAAGTTTCGCATACACATCTCACAGCCCTGCATACAACATCTGTACTAAAGCAAAACAGTTGAACATTTACTTTCATTTGATCTTAGTGCTCTGACTAAGTGGGGACTTAGGCAGGATATTGGTACAAAATATTGGGGCAAGAGTAGAAATTAGACTGTTTTACCCCCAAAAAAGTACTAAGTTGGTGGAAAAACTGCATTGAGCACGTGAGAGAAAAGAGATAACAAGTGGTCCAAACCAGCATCCAATTATTCCAACCCAGCTCGATTTGTATGCAGAATATCATCCACAAAGGCAAAATTATACGTTTTAGGTGTTTACAATTTTGTTTCTACTTCTATTCTGCCCATTTAAAATATTAAAACCTGATTTTCTCCTATGATATTTTGACACACGAGTTTCCAATGAATATTAGACTTTGAGGTTTCATGTAGCCAGGGCAAAGTATACATAAATGTTTGCACTATGACTGTACAATATCTTCAGTATGAGTCACAGTGGACTTCAATGCAGCAACACTACACAACAGTTCAAGGCAAGAAAATACTGTATCCAATTGAAACTGGACGGGGAATTAAGGAGGCAGAAGTCTCACCCATTTTGGACTTGATGACTCGTATGAGAAGTTCCACAGGCTCTTAATGACAAATGGTCAGAACCTCAGTTTAACAGCTCTTCTGAAACACAGCCCTGCCAAGAGCATTGTGCTCCTGGGGCATTAGGTCCGTACTGATTCACAGGCAAGAGTGACAACTATGGCCAACAGCTGGTTGCCTGGCTACATTTGATGATGTGACAGTAGTTTTAGGAGTGCCTATCACAGTTCCATAAGTGAAGTTGACTTTTGATCTGAAAACAACTATTTGCTACACGAAATACAGTCTACCCTTTCCAAAGTTATAGGTTTTACTCTTTGGATATAGAATGAATTTTCTGAATATTGATGAGTAAATCTGATAACCCTTTTAAAAAAAAGTTAAGAAATTTAGCTCCTTGTCAGTCTATTTTTTGTCATAGCTCTCCACACTTCCTATATAGGTAACTCACTGAACTCTAGGGAACTAGAAACATTTGACTGTTTTCAGGATTAATGGGGTTTTTACTCTTCATAACAGTGTCTTCTTCACCAGAGGCTGAAGAATGTGGAATACCATAGAATTGTCTTTTCAAAAATAGCCACCATTTTTCATTTCTTTTATAGCTCTTATAAGTGATGCTCTACTGCTCCCAAACAGCATGTACTTTCCGTTGCCAAATTTAGGCACAGTCATACAATAAATACAAGACAAAAATCAGATTGAAATTAACTTTACTCCAACATATTATGCATCATTTACAAGATTACTTAAGTTCTTCATTGGTGAAAAGCATTGTAACACTTATGAATAACTTACTTGTAGCTTTATGTATGTAACAGTACAACTTTAGAAGGAAACATGAGACAAATGCAAAAAAAAAAAAAAACTTGGCACAGGTTTTTTTTGGCATGCATTATACTAAACAGTTTCACAACTATTAAGACAACGTTTCTTCTTTGGGATTGCCACTTGTAAATTTTATATAAAACAAAAAACCCATTTGCTTCTGGCTGTTTATTACAATTTAATTGGCTAAAATGGCAAAAGTCAAAAAGGAACATCCTTCTGAAACTAAAGTTTGTCCACTAGAAGCTAGGATGACCAGATGTCCCGATTTTATAGGGACAGTCCCGATATTTGGGGCTCTCTTATATAGATGCTTATTACCCCCCTCCCCCGTCCTGATTTTTCACACTTGCTATCTCGTCACCCTACTAGAAGCTCAAACTCCATACAGTGAGGGGATGAAATAGACTGCTGATATTTCAAATGCGGTTGACAAATCTAGCTGCTTCAATATGCTTTGGAACAGACTCATCCATGGAGTTTTGTACTTATCCATTCCAAATAATTTTAAATACAAGTGAAACAATCAGGTGCTAAATTCTAATAAGTGGTTAAAATGAAAATAAGGCCAGCTTGAAAACATGGCTCATAGCCCACCTCTTCCATATGTGCTCTTGCAAATATATGTAGAGTACTGTCTGCTCTGCAGCCAAGTGAGTGCTTGAAACAGGCATTGGCAAAACTGCACATTCCAAAATGGAGGCCACTGTTTGAAACTTATTAATCCACTTGATGTATTGTATCAGCAGCTTCTCAAGTTATCTAATGTTTTCCACCTAAAGGCAGTATAAAGGATGATTTATGGGACTGTATAAATCAGAAGCAGCTCAGCAGATTGCTGATATTTTTAAGTAGCAGAAAACTCATTTGGGGATTTCCACTACTCCAGTTTTTAGTGAACTGGAAGAGTTATGCACACACAAAACAGACAAACTTTGCATCAACCTGACCAAGTCAATACAGAGTTGAACAATCTGGCCCTTTGTGTCTATTAATTGCATAGCAAAGGAATTTTAATAACTCTAGCTGGCAAATCCTTCCACTGACTTGTTTGCCATTCAAGCATGTAGACTTTAATGCACATCAATTACTTTAAAAAAGCTTCAGAGGTTTTGAGAACCACTGAAATTCCTGCGAATTTGCACCATGCACTCAGAAAAAGTGCACGGTCACTAACATACCCCCTACCCCCCGCATATTTACCACCTAGTGTTTACAGAGCGCGTTATGAATGGAAGCCTGTTTGCAGTAGGTTTGTTGAAACACAAGCACAGCAGCATTTTTAAACAAACCAAAGTGAGATTACAAAGGCCCACCTCAAAAATGACATTTTGATGTACGTTTATTTGGAACAACAGAAATCTTCACGTGAAGATTGTGTTGTCAAAATGACCAAGAGCATCCCCAAATTAGATTAAAGCAAAGGAAACTGTAGAGAATTACTCTGCACAACTTTCATGATAAAAGATCATTTAAACATAATTTGGTTGACCTCAGTGTTGTAATTTCAGCACCAGATATTCCTTTAGTAAATTAAGAATGATTTACATTGGCTGAACAAAGCATACCCATATTATCCACATCCGTGCTTTATTCAAGTACGTTCTACACCCGTAATTTTATATAGATAACCTTTTAATTTAAAACCTCAACCCTTCCAACACATATGCACCTAAAGTTAAGAATGTGAGCAGTACCACTGAAATACATTACATTAGTCACATGCTTAACGTTAAAAATGTACCAAAATATTGTCAGGACCAGGACCTAAAATAGCAAAAATCAGTCATTTTGTTAAGTTAGAAACATGCTCTATTACCTTTTTATGCTAATTCAGAGTAACCACAGGTAATCATCTAGATGTACACATGAGTAACAGCAGAATTTAGACTCTTAAAAAAGGCATGGCATATGTGTACTTGGAGGTAACATTTTCAAGGGAAATTTATGAAAAAGTAATTTGGGAAAAAACAGATGTGGCTCTGGAGTGGTTTATAGCTTGAACAAGTTCAGCAAGACCAGTTTCACAGTCTTAGTTTCTTTAAGCTGTTTAACTCTTCGCTGAATATAAATGCGTTATGGTGCTTTAGGATTTCAGATAACGTCGAAGAGAAGAGTTTCTATACACCAACTACTTCATTTTGTGTACATAAAAGTGTACATGTATATTTAAGAGAGATTTATTATCCTAGACTGCCAATTTCTGTCAGGCTGAAGAAACAAAAACTTCCCTGCAATTTAAACAAAGTGTTTTTTTCATGCTATCAAATAATAGATCAAATAAGTATTTACAAGTGTATACACATAAATGGATGCCTGCATATCTCCACAGTATAAACAAAAATGCCTCCTCTCCGTTATCAGGGCTTAACGTAAACTTATACCAATATATAATGACACCAATAAAAATGCAAGGCAACTCATTGTTAAGTTTGACATATCTAGTTTTTCAGCTGTCTTTTTGCTTATATTTTGCAGAATATAAGACAGGGGCTGCGCCCTGAACTTGTTTATGTCTCCTTTGTATTAATGAATGAAAGTGCAATATGTTTAATTTGCATACAAGTGTCAGTATTCTTTCAGAAGCGAAAGCCAGTTTTTTGTTTTGAAGTTGATGTATGCATATGTTCATGTCCAAATAAGGTATGTGCACATTACCAGTATGCCACTTCTCTGCCCAGGTGCATGCAAAATACCCTATTTACAATAAAAGTACTCAAATCCCTAATGTATATAAGTTAGAAGTGTCTACAATTGCATTACTTCTCCATTTAAATATTTTGTCCTTCGTGTTTCTCAGTAAATCTGCATGCCATGACGGTTATGTGGATGTATCCAAGAGACAATATAGACTAGTCTCTGGATTGCTTTTACTATCCTTTGAAAAACTGGATGCTTTAGACAGACAAGATAACATGCAACTTTATTTACAGCCAGCCAAGGAAAGTAGAGCACCTTCATCTTAAGTCATGCTTCAGGGCACAGTAAAATGATTGTGACAGACCAGGGAAGAATTCATCTCTGGCTGAGAGAAAGTATTATATGGTTGTCTAAAGGTCCGATCCAAAAGCCCACTGAGAGCAACAGAGATACTATATACTCCAATGACTTTAGATTGGACCCTAGAGCATTTTAGCGTTTTTCATTTTCCTTTGAAGAGTCAGGTAATGAGCATTGCCAGCGATAGAATACTGGATTTGATTAACCAGTTGGCTGATTCATAATGGCAAAACGTACATTCAAGTTTTTCCCCACAAACAAACAGGTCATGGGATGCATGGTTAGGTGACCAATCACAGCCCATGTGAGTCTAGAATGGAAGTGGAGTTCAGAGTGGTCTAACACAGGTGTAAGAGATCCAATAGTTGCAAGGATGAGAAATTGGGATAAAGCAGGAAATGCAAGAAAATAGTGCAAGTATGACTATTTGGAAACAAGTTTGTATGGAGAGGCTATAGTGAAACCATAGGCTATTTTGGGTGCCAAAAACAAGTCTCCCTTTATTCACCAGCCAGCCCATTACAGCCAACAAAAGGGTAGTGAAACATCTAAGTCATTGTTAACAATACTGGGAAAGAATCCTGCCTAAAATCAATTTTGCAGACTGACACACTTAAGGTAGTGCACATTATTTTGGAAGGGCAGTGCAAGAAAAATTGAAATTGAAAAAAGAAAAAAAAATTAGTTTGGAAGAGTTAAATATTAACTGAAGATTTCAAATCAAGTTTAAATGCATTTGTTCAGTGCCTAGCACAATAGGGCCAAATTTGGTTGTGACCTCTCTTGTCTATTACAAGTGTTAATTAATAAATCCAGAACTCGGGATATCTTCCTTTAGTGCAGGGGTCAGCAATGTTTGGCACGCGGCTCGCCAGGGTAAGCACCCTGGCGGGCCGGGCCAGTTTATTTACCTGCTGACGCAGTAGGTTCGACCGATCGCGGCCCCCACTGGCCGCAGTTCGCCATCCTAGGCCAATGGGGACGGTGGGTAGCCGCGGCCAGCACATTGCTCACCCGCGCATCGCTCCCCCGCGCCGCTTCCCGCCGCCCCCATTGGCCCGAGACTGCGAACTGCAGCCAGTGGGGGCCGCGATCGGCCGAACCTGCCGCATCAGCAAGTAAATAAACTGGCCCGGCCCACCAGGGTGCTTACCCTGGCGAGCCGCGTGCCAAATGTTGCCGACCCCTGCTTTAGTGTAAGGAATTTTCCACAGCCTCATTTTCATAATTTCCAATGTAAATAATTTTCTATAATCAGAATAACACATCGCATTTGTTTAGACTGTAGGTAACTTTGGGACTCAAGTGACCCATGTCCATCAAAACAAGGTATATTTACTGTTAAATTGTTTTCATGCCTCTGGATTTTATTTAACAGTTTCAAATTGTGATAATACCATACTCATTTAAGGTAATACCCCAGTATCAAATGTTAATCCTGTGGGGGCTGGGAGAAATGGGGCCAAATTCAGCATCAAAGCCCTATTGTATTACTGTGCGCTGTAACTGCATATTTTAGAGAACTGAAATAAGACAACTGTTCATGGGTACCAGCAGTGTAAACTCATTTCTATTGAAAAAATGCTGCTGGTTTCCTCTAGGCCATAGTCACTGGTAACAGTGCATGCACAATTCACTCCTTTGTAAATAGAGTTTTAAGGCTTAAATCAAAGAAAGGATAACCTGCAGCTCAGCATCATGAGCCTGTGGGGTGGCTAGCTATTCTACTTGGGTGGCTAGTAGTAGGAAACTTACCTGCTGTAATTCCACTCTCTGAACGCATCATAGAAATTGATCCCCACTCTTGAGTTTTGGGCTTCTGGAACAAAGCCTGAACTTCCAAAATGTGAAGTTGTGCAGGGCCGCTGAGTCCACACAACATCTCCTCTTCCACAGAAGGTGGTATGTTTCACCTCTGTAGAGCACGCTTGTTCCCTTCTTTTTGAGCAAGAGGTTGAAGCAATTACCTATGAGAACTTATGTATCTAACCGCTTCACTTTGAGATGTCAGTATAATCAGTGCATCAGTTGGATGGCCACAGCCATCTATGCACTAAGAAATGCATTCTCTGGTTCTACAATAAAGCAGTGGGGAAAGTACTCTTAAAACCAAAGCATAAACATTGCTACAAATAGTAACAGATAAGATGGATTCATCCAGCCATAGTTCATCTGTCTCTCACAAGAATTGGATGGGTGAGAAGGAATCCAGTCATGCATCTTCAGAGAATCAGAATTACATGCAGGTAATTTCCCCTTCTCTCAATATACCATGCTGACTGGGTTCCTGCTTCTAGAGACCAAGCAACTTGAGGGGAGTTTCCACAAAGCAGCAGACTCACCAAATCATGGAGAACTAGAATGGCAAAAGGCAGTTTTGTACACTCAAGATTGTGGAGACTTTCAGGACACTCCCCCATCTGAGAATGTCAGGGAAATATTAAATAGGGGACAAGCAGCATAGGGCATGCATTGCAAGGCAGGTATGTAGAAGGATTTGTTGTTTGCATTACACAATTTCAAGTAGGGATACAGATGCCCACCAGCTGAGACTGTTGGCTTGATTATAACACATTTAAGAAAGCAGGAAAAGCCAAAAGCCTCCCCAAGAAAAGACTGATTTGACAAAGGAATATCCTGCAACAGAAGAGTCACCTCCATCTAGCATATTGGTTAAGTCCTACATAGTAAAGAGGGAAACATTCTCAGTTTTGCACTGGGAGCTGTCACCAGAAAGGATGGGCTATAGATCACGTCCATCAGGTCTCCAGAAACAAAAACTTCTACATAGATGAGTGACTGGTTAGTATCAAACATACATCCAATACCCCCCCTCTTCCTGTGGGTAAGCAAGTGTTCCTTTGCCTTTACAAAACTGAAAACAGGATCTTGGATCCTTATTATTACTAGTGAACAAAATATGCTAAGGAGTTGCTCTGGGATCCGTGCATGACTTTTAAAATGACCAACTAAGGATATACTTGAAAGGATATGCCGAGTGCTTAATCTAGCCTCCTCCTTTCTGCTGCAGCCAAAAGGGTTACTCCTTTAGTCAATAAAGTAACTGGACATACACCAGCTTAGTGAGAGGCAATACAACATTGAGGATAAGATCCTCAAGTTTGAGAGAGAGAAGCCAAAACTCTAGAGCTCAATAATGACCCTAGATTAGTAAACATGCCCCAAGGCTACCAAAGAATAGACCAGAGACTGCAATGAGCTCAGGTAGCCAACACGCATCCCAAATACATCTATAAGTAGAGAATGTGGCTACCTAAAGGCAATTACCAATTGGACAGCACAGGAAGCTGCATAATTTGACTTAATGGAATTTGAATGAAGTTCTGGTGACCACAGTTAAAGGAGAGAGGCTCAGGCTTCATCATTTGTCTATATGAATTATGTATTTTGTTCTTCTTTGGACTTCAGGCCCACTGGAATCATGTCTTATGGTACATCCAACCACAAGTACCAGAATACTATTGCAAAAATCAAAATTCAAGTTTCACTATGGTCTGAGCTGGTACTTGCCACCTTCTGGCAAATACTCACAGTTAGAACAGTGTATCACGTTTCTCTCAGTTTATGAAGACTGCAGGACTCAAGGCCTCTGGACAGCTCAAACTGGGTGCTCTGGTGCAAAGCACAAACCTTATCTTCTCCAAGGCAGACAGATGGGCAAACCTCTCCAACAAGTTGTTCTTGTGCCTGAGAGCGGCTCCAAGATACATAGACATCAGTGTATCTGACTTCCTCATCTGGAGGAATCAGGATTGTGATGTCCAATGTCCCAAGATACCTACAGACAATGCCTTACTGATTGGCACACTACAACAGTGCCCCAAAATGCAACTCTGAAACACTGGCCTGAAGAGTGGGCTGAAGAGGCATAGAAAATTGGTGTGCCTGGGAGCTGAGGTATGCAATCCATCCACTGCACATTACACTAAGCTACCCCCATCACAGCAACGTTTTGGTGTATTAAGACAAGTGATCATGCAGCAGTTGGGGTTGGGTAAAAGCGGTCTGAAATGCTCTGAGGCAAAGCAATTCAAGTCATGAAGAACTCCCCCACAGAGAAGCCATCAGCACCTCAAATTCACTTCCTTGGCACTAGTGCTGTGGGTGAACATCTGCCTAGTGCAGCAGGGGAACAGCTGGGCAATGCACCCGTACATCGTGTAAATTACTCCATAGCGTTGGTGCCAGGTATGTTAAAGGTGACCTATTTGTACACAGACAGGCCAATGCTCCAAGTCCCCTCAAAGATACCGACTGGCATGCTTGTCAGAAATACACCAAGCCTCTGTTCTGAGCCACCACCAGGTAGGTGACCCAGCATATTGGAAGTAGGAACAGCAAATGAGCTCCAGGGCTCCAAGATGTGTCTGTGTTGGGAGAGTATCACTGCAGCACCCAGATCTGATGTGATCCAAGATTATCTGCTACTGCATCAAGCTCCAACTGCACAGCAAGCCCTGATAGAGCAATGGTGCTGTCAGTGCCCTGCAAGTCCACCATACTCTCATGAAATGGTAAGGCAATCTAGGGCCCAACATTACAAAGTCCTCTGGTATGCCGAGCTCTGACAACACGCTAAGACAACAGATCTTGCTAGTGTGTTGAGGCATTCTGACCCCACTGCAGTACTCCAAACACCAATGGAGCCACAACCATCTGAATCCTGGAATTCCACTGCAATTGCCACCACCACTCAGGCTGCACCAAACCAAATCGCACTTTGAGTCTCCTACCAACACAGATAGAGAATTGTGCCTTTTACACACTGATCTTCCGAGCTGTGCCCTTTCCATAAACTGGAGACAGGGGAGCATGGAATCTGTTCCAAATATTTCTGGATGGCGCACACAGGTGCTCTAAGGCAAGGTACAGCTGCAACCAGCCTTCCAGACTGACCTTCAAGGCAGAACTGGATGCTCCTGAAATAAAGTTACAAGAAAATACAAAAGTTAGTAACACCTCAGAAATACTAAAAGAAAGAAAAAAAAGTGATGCAAGGCTCACAGCAGAAATTCACATCAGAATAACGGCCTCTCCGTTGAAATATATGACTGTTGTAACTGATCAGCTAGGAGAAGAAAGTAGATGAAGGAAATCTCCATGCTTTGAGTATAATCAGCTTTTAACAGATAACTGCTGAAGTGAAGCCAGGGGCAGGAGGGGCTGCTGAGCCCACTGTGCAGAGGACCAATGTACCTGCTGCTATACAGGGAAGTCAGCAGCCTCAAACACTCTGAACTTTGGGAGTTCTCCCTAGTCTTGTTCTGGAAGAGTAAGATTTAAGAGTAGTAATTTAGTCAACAGGCTTTCAGAGAATTCAGTCGTTACAAGTCTAACAGTTTCTATGGTTTTTGGTAAGGTTCGTAGTTATAGTATAACCAATATACTATTCCTCAAATTAGCAAATAACTGTGCTATTGGTAGGTGAATTACAATGTAACCTGATGATTTGTTCTGATCTTTCACTCACACAGACATTCTAATATTTAGAATTTCCTTGATTTTGTTTGCATCAGAACCAGGGTTTCTTGCAACTCACAGTTTAGGAACACAAATCCCTCCTTGAAAAGTCCAAAAATACTTTAGACCTGTATGCTGTTTTATTACAGTATGTGCAGTGAAGTTACTGCACGATAACTTTAAGAGTTAAGTATCTCAAAAGTTCTTTTTATACCCTGTTAACACCAACGCTGATTATACCAATTCAGAGAGAAGTAAAAACAAGTTTCGCTACTTACATTAGTTGCACTTTAAATTATATACGCAATAATCAGCAAATTTGTGATCCAGGGTCATTTTTGGGACAACTGCTTGGAAACTACATCTACTAATAAATTCCTCAACATCTATTTTTGTATAGGACGGGTAAATCTTGCCATATTATAATCTTGTCAAATCTAACACTTTAAAAAAACAAAAAGCAGTTTATGCCAAAAAGGGCTTTTTTGGTGAGCGAGATGTGTCAGAATTAGATAGGCCTACTTTTGCGTCAAGACAGTAAGCCCAGGTCTGAGCCAGAAGTATATAGGTATAGACAAATATAAAAGCCTGAACTGAGGTTCAATGGACATGTCGATATAGCTTTATAACACAGATCAACAACGGTAGGCACCACAAGAACATTCACTTTAAAAGTTCAAACTTACATTAACAGGTTACAAACATGTATACATATTCTATGTTTAAGTTACATATACAACAGCTTAAGTACCTTATGCATGAAAAGGTTTTTTTTAGACCAACTGCATATGGGCAACTACATTCAACGCAGACAACTTGGTCAGTTCCTTCTCCCGCTCCCCACCCCAATAACTTAGTTTCAAACCACAAGGAAAACAATTTTATTAAGTAGCACTCAATGGCTTGTTCCAAACTTCTGACAAACCAAGGAACACAATTCTGCACAGGTCTGTGTTTCTACTGAACTGAACTGTGACTCCATTGTATTCCAGGCCAAGTCAGCCAGAAGAAAGTCATCCATAGCTGTCTGTGTCTCATTGCTGGTAAGGAATAGGCTTCCAAGGGTCTCAAAGCAGCTATCCATAGTCTGTGTTTCAGCACTATTCAGCTGGACTTTATTTTCTATATTTTGACTAGGTATATTTTTAGCAGCAGAGGGTATTTCTGTCTGGGTTTCGGTATCAGATGAGTCAGTGCTCATGGAGAAGCTGGACTGCTTCAAAATACTTCCCAAAGGCAAATGGGTGCTACTGTCTAAGAAGGAATTTAAGTCTGTCTGTGTCTGGGTATCAAACATTTCCAAACCTAAGAAGTTAGAATTTCCTCTGCAGCTATAGGATTGAGTGGCACTGTCTGAAAAAAATAAGTCAGTCTGTGTTTCAATATCCAGAGATTCCAAGACTGGCTCAGAGTTCAGGTTACCAAGTTCACTCTCCTCAGTTTGTGTTTGAATATTGGAAGCTGAAAAGAACTCTTCAATGTCAAAGTCTATTCCCGTGCTCTGTGTAGGGCCAGAAGGCAGATGTGTATCAGCACCAGAGCTAGTGTCAGACAAAAGACCACGATTATCCAATGTCTGGCCAGACATGTTACCTGAAAAGATGTTTTCCAGATCACTTAGTAAGTCCATTGTCTGGGTTTGATTATCTGTCATATTTTGCTGCGGGAGTATATTAGTCTGTGTATTGAAGTTGATAATGGGTTCAGATTTTATTGTATCCTGACTCAGGGTCTTGCAGTTACTTCTTTGTAGCAATCTTTGATCCATGTTTGCAGCCATTACATTGTTTTCTGGGAGCCCAATCTGGGTTGAAACATTGTAAGCTGAATGAACACTGTCAAAAATGTCATTGCACATTACAGCCTGGTCCATTTGTACTCTCCCATCAATAGAGTTCTGCCTTCTATTGGTTTGAGTCTCTCTAGAAACACCACATGACTGGAAACAAGCCTGAGCAAAAGCATCAGTCTGGGCAGCTATGGATGAAGTCAGTTTAGAACTGGGCAACAGTGTCTGAGTCTGAACACTAACTGGTAGCGAAACCTGTGAACTGAATGTCAGGTCTGTCTGAGAGCAAGAGGATACAGAAGAATCAGGAGTCCAGGCTGCAGCTGGCATAAAGTTCTGTGAAATGTAAGATAAGTCAGTTTGTACATTTATTGAAGAGATTTTATTCTTGTGACACATGCTCCCCAGCTCTTGTACTGTACTATTTGACGTTACCTTACCCAAATTGACTTGGACACTGGTGCTAACTGGCTCAACATCACCAGAATTTGCCGTTTTTGAAATAGGCACTGTGTCTTTAAATACAAGTGCTTCAGCCTCCAATGCTGGTATCAGAATTCCTATAGACTGAGGTAATAAGTGAACAGTACTCATAACAGAGCCTTGATTATCAACAGCCACTACAACAGGTTTGACAGAGGAATCTGTTGCTGATACAAAAATAGGCAAGTGAGCAAACTGCATTACTGGAAGTTTAACCAAAGCTACTTTGGGCTTTGGCAAAAGCATCTTCGGTGTACACTTTGGCTGTGAGAGCGTTTGCTTACTGATATTAGAACTGCAGGAGCCTTCAAAGGAGGCCATTAGTTTCATCTCAGATGACTCCAATTCCTGAGTGCAAGTACTACTGGTGCGTGCATTGATGAATGCTTCACTCGCTTTCTCTGCCAAGTGCTGATTGGAAACCTCAGTGCACATTTTCCTTTTCTTACTAGGTGGATCCCTGTAAACATGATACATTAAGAATTTATCTCACAGTTTAGAGACCAACAACAAAATCCTCCCTCCCAACTCTTTCAATCATGGCACTAGACCTTGTGGGAGTGGAGGTATAAGTTAAATCCTTCCGTAGGTCTGAATTGGCAGAAAAACTAATCCTGACCATGAGCGTTTTTTTTTTTTTTTTTACTTTAATAAGGAAGAGAATGAGGAAAATGCTAAAAGAGTAACCTCTCAGCATTTTGGGTTATGGTGTTTAAGAAAACGTTCAAAGAGTTTCCAAAGTAGGTAGTTACAGTCTTATAGAAAATTGGAGCCTAGGTTTTCTAACCCTTGCATACAAGAATGCACAAGTATTATAATCTTGCAGCATCTCACTCTACTGAATCCTACTACTGTATGTGTTTTGCAAATAGATTGCTTCATGCATGCACACTATTAGGAAAATTTATGCACATTTTATAGATGGCAATGTTTAATACTTATCTTTTTATTAACTGCCAATCTTATTGTTTTACTAATGAAAGCAACTGACACTTATGGTGCTGTATAAGTGTTAAGAGTAAAAATATTTAATTAACATTGCTTACTTCAGGCTACAGAACTACACTGGGTGTGCACATTCCCTTTCTACTTTCATAGGACTGCAGGTCGCACAGTTCCAACAAGAATCAATAGTAGCTTTAACAACAAATGCAATAAATGTCACCAGCAATAAGAGGACCACAGCTGGTAGCACTTCTTGGGCTAGACACTAGAAGCTTGATCTTACATAGTACTGGACACTCAATTCCCATTGCCATCAATGGAGCTAGGACTGCTGTAAGTAACGGAAGGAAGAAGTAGCAAACTGCATTAGTATTAGTGGGAGTTAATTGCATATAGGTAGGAGACAGGACCACCTCCTATCAACCAAAAGGAGTTAATTATGAGGCACATGTAGGAAGATGTCATAATACTTAATATAAAATAAATTAAATCACTTAATCAACAATAGCTTCACTGTTACCTGTGCTCTGCAGGGATCTCATGGCCCGTTCTGTAAACATGAGACAGTAATGCTGTTCTGCTGGCATAAGGGCACCCACAAGTACACTGGAAAGTCTTGCCACAGTCTTCTATATGTCGTTTCAAGTCCCATTCCGTGCCATATGAGTTGCTACATTTATCACATTTGTGCTTCTTTTCAGCATGCATTTTCATAAAGTGCTAAAATTCACAGTGAAAGTTAGACAAGTTAGCAATACAAAGGAATTGGTTAAGAGTCATTTCTTTACAAGACAGCTACAGTGTTACACATGCAAAACAATTTAGGAGATATGCTAGTCTTGGAGAAGAGTGAAAAAACTATCCTTAATTAGAAACAGTTTTAAGAATTCAATAGAAATATTTAGGCATTTCATTGAAAAAAGATTTAAAAACTAAATATTTTCTTGCACTGCTCGAGGCACAAACAATACAATACTATTCTAAAGCCGTGAGAACTACAGAATGAAGAGAAGTCTAGTTTCATTGTCCAAGTTGAGGTGAGGGCAAAAAGTAAACAATGAAAAATTGCTTAAATTAGTTTTAATAGTTTTAATTAGTTATTTGTACAAAAAACAGTAGTTTAAATGTGATTTTACACCATCACTGACCTTCTAATTGATTTCCATTGTTTTACTTGGGAATAAGTCTTCATACAATACCAGAGAATGAACTTGTTGGCAATCTCATACACCTGGTCATTCATTTTATGTCATCAATTCCCACAGCTTTTAGATATAGATTAACTACTGCCACTTAACACTTACAGGGCCTCCTCCTGTACCATTGACATCAATGGGAGATTTGCCATTGACTTCAGTGGGCACAGGATCAAGCCCACAGTGCCTCTCATTCAAGGATCTTGCTATTTATTAACATTATTTAAATAATCAAAATACCCATCCTGAGAGAAGCACTCTCTCTCTTTCAAAAAAAAACTAGAACAAAGAGGAGAGGCTAAGTGAGTTGTCCAAAGTTCCCAGAGCAAGTAAACAGAACCCTTTATTTATGGCCCTGAGCGCTAGCCACTAGACCACATCACTACCATGCTGGATCATGCAGCTGACTGACACTGAAGATGATTCACAAATGTTGGCAGTTGGATTTTCAACAGAATTTAATACTTTTCATAAAGAACGCATAAGTGACATTTTCTTAACAAGAGAGAATCCTGATTAACATGCAACAGAAAGTCATCTGTCTAAAGACGTCAACTCTTGAGACAAAAGTACAGGAGTTAGTCTTATTTCTTATCCATTTAAGATGGCTAATAATTTTAAACCAGCTTATTGCCGTTTGACTTTTTGTTATAATTGGACATTTATGGAAAAATGTTAGCCATAGGTCAGCTCTTTGGAAAATTTGTATCTGAATGACCTTTTCTAAGTTGTTCATTTTTTTATCATTTTTTTTTTTAAATGAGAACATGCCAGTGCCTGTTAGACACAAAGGCCCAAGTCTTCCAAAGTGGATGTGCAAACTGCCATCTGCACACAAACTGCGGTTTCTCCACACACTTGCTCTGCAACTTGAGTATATACATTGGGATGTCTGGTACGTGGGTTTGGATACAGGAAGTTATATGCACTCTTGAAGATTTGGCCCATGTTGTCCCCAGATTCCTCTTATACTATTACTCAAGGAAAAGTAGTCCAGAAAAAAAATACCTGTTTTACAAGTGAAAATTGGGAAAATGGTCTGTTTGGTCCTCTAGGGCAGCCTTCAATAGGACAGCAGTAGAATTTCTGTGTAGTTTTCAAACCCTTCCTTATTGATGCATTTATTTTTCCATCCTGAAAAAGTACATTTTTATTAAAAGTTGGCAAATGGGTCTGTACTATTAATACAGTGTTCAGAATACAGATTAAACTTTGCTCAACGTTTACCAGCCTTGGCATTCAAGCTGAAAACTCTTTGCTAAGTGAATTGGTAGATTACCCAGCTCAAATGGAATTGCTTATCTGTTCAGATACTATTTTGTAACCAGCAGAACTCTTCAGGAATCACAACTGATGATCCTAGAGCAGTATACTATTATTTTACTTCCAAATATTAAATTCTCCCCACCATAGAGGAAATACTTTCAGAATCTAAACAATTTACACATGATATTTCTTAACCTTTTAGAGTCCAAAATGAATGGATCTAAATATTCACTGCATTTCACTAAATATTTACAGTGTTCCAATACACTGTAGTTTTAATTTTTCAGAATTGCATTATGCTTGGTGTTTCCAACCGGTAAGGTTTCTACTTTACAATTTATATTTGCCTGGAACAATCACACTGCCATTAAAGTTGCTGAAACAAGTAAAATTAAAGAACTAGAGTTCCATGTGCCACTTAATAAACTTTTTGTGTGTGCTTGTATGCAGTCTAGATGTTCACAGCACTATACTACAGAACCAGAATACCAATAGGGACAGATTCTGCTTAGTTGTCTCTGGAAGAGACATCTCCCTCCCCAAGGAAGATTCCCTCAGTCTCAACCACATTATTCTGCTTTCCACATATTTCAGCCACCTGTGCCTGGACACTTAGGGATAGTCGCAGGTTACTAGCCAAGAAGGAATTTGGGGCTAAAATACTCAGCTGCACCTGAGCAAAACACAGTGCTGCTGGGAAGCATAAAGACAAAAGTAGCACCTCTTCTGTCCCTCCAGATCCTGGAACTGGCTGGGGAGCCAAACTCCAGGCACTACAACCCTGGAGATCTCTCTCTGGTACCAACTTTTGCAGTGTGAAATTAGATTTAACTTGATCTGATGCGTCCGGGGGCAGACTGCTAATCTGATGTTGGATCCAGGGACCAGCCCCATAAGGCCACCCTGATGAAGGCACAGAGCCTCTGCTGCTTATCAATGCAAGCTCAAGGTGTGAAGGCCCTACAATAGAGCAGCAATCCAAGTAATGGTTTACCACCCCAAGCAGAATAGCAGGTACCCACATCTGTCTCCAGAACATAGAGGGACACATCACAACACTGCTTAATACATCCTTCTTACCTGAGACCTCAGAACCCTGATAGACATATTGGTAATAGCCAGAGAACCGTAGGGCCAAAATAAAAACCTACCAGTACAACAGTGCAACACCAGAAGTTGAGTTTTGGATTAAAAAGACCCAAGAAATCACCCTGGGAACAGAGAGAAGGTCCCTGCACCTGACCACAGAAATGCATAAACTGAGGTAGTTTGGGACTGCACAACATTTTTATAACTTCTGCTTCAAACATCTTAAGTGAGAAGGGTGCTCATGCAGCTCCAACAGGCATCGTTTTCCAGAAAGTTCCTGCAGCATAGCATGAGGTGAATCAAAGTGAAGCTTTAACAGCTACCAAACCAAGATACATTATGTCTTCAATGAATGGAACATAATCAATGCTATACAAGTTTGTCAAGCAACTTATGTTTCTAAGCATTCAAACCTGGTTTCTAGTAAAAGACATTTTGTTGCAAGTTAGTTTTACTAATACTACAAGTCCATACAATGAAGTTCAAAGAATATAATGAATGAGATGGTCAACTCTCTCATTTCACCAAAAGAAAACCTGACAGATTCTTCAAAAAGAACAGGAGTACTTGTGGCACCTTAGAGACTAACAAATTTATTAGAGCATAAGCTTTCGTGGGCTACAGTCCACTTCTTCGGCTGTAGCCCACGAAAGCTTATGCTCTAATAAATTTGCTAGTCTCTAAGGGCTGGTCCACACTGGGGCGGGGGATCGATATAGGAAACGCAACTTCAGCTACGAGAATAGCGTAGCTGAAGTCGACGTTTCTATATCGAACTAAAAGTACCTACTTCGGGTCCACGCAGCGCAGGCAGGCTCCCCCGTCGACAGCGCTTCCTCCTCTCGGCGAGCAGGAGTTCCGCAGTCGACGGGGGAGCGCTTCTGGGATCGATCTATTGCGTCCAGATGAGATGCGATAAATCGATCCCAGAAGATCGATCTCTACCCGCCGAATTAGGCGGGTAGTGTGGACCAGCCCTAAGGTGTCACAAGTACTCCTGTTCTTTTTGCGGATACAGACTAACACGGCTGCTATTCTGAAACCTGACAGATTCTTGAACTTCGTCAATTAAATGTTTTGTGGAGTTTTGGGATAAAGTTTTTACTTTCACCTCTTTTCCTCTGACTCCTGAAACTATCAAAATTAACTGCAGTCAGAGAAAACTAAAAACCAGTAAGTTCCAAGATCATTATCTTGTTACACCACGGACCACCACCACGACATTACTAAGGGTCAGATTGATTATTTATGTTGTAAAGGTTTAGTACAGAGGTTCTCAAACTGTGGGTCGGGACCCCACAACCCCATTTTAATGGGGTCGCCAAGGCTGGCGTTAGATTTGCTGCGGTCTGGGGCCCAAGCCCCACCTTCCGGGCCGAAGCATGAGGACTTCAGTCAATGGTGGAAAGGCTTTGGCTTTGACCCCCTGCCGGGGGCAGTGGGGCTTGGGATTGGTCTTTGGCCACCCTACCCAGTGGGGGCTTCGGCTTTGATCTCCCCAGCCAGAGCGGTGGGTCGCAGGTGGGCTCAGGCTTCGGTCCTCCACTCCTGGGGCCAGGTAGTAAATTTTGTTGTCAGAAGGGGGTCATGATGCAATGAAGTTTGAGACCCCTGGTATGGTAGGTGCCTAAAGAAGCAGATAGTCACCTAGCGGAATTCTCAAAAGTGCCTAGACACCTAGCTATCACTGACTCTCTAGGGTGCTTTTGATAATTCCACTAGGTGACTATCTGCTTTTTTTAGGCACTTAGTTAGCAAGTTGGACTTAACTGCTAAAAGGGTTTAGTACGAGAGGTAAGCTGTAAAACAATACTGAATATGGAAGAGGCAACTCTAGATATATTAGTAAAAAGTTTCCAAAGTTGGGACTATGTGTATGTAGCTCTAAACTAAAGTATCATTCAGTCAGTCACGACCAGATAAAGTGTCATTAGAATCTGTATCTCCAAAAATCTAATCTCCATAGACACTGTGTGTCTGAGCCACACAAGTGTTCCAATACTAGCCTGATCTATTACCAAATGGAAAGTTGAGTACAAAAAATCTCATGAGTGTTCACGGCACTGTGATAACAGTTCTGAGAGCTATTACAGCAGTTTATGTGGAGAAAGAACACATTGTATTTTCTTCCCTGATAGCAAACTTGGAACACAACAGTTAAATACTGCAGTAACTGTGGTTCAAAATGATGGCCTGCATGGATCCAGGAGTGCTGCGTGCACCTCAAAGCACAAGCTCGGAATGTTTAGAAGAACAATGTCTGCTGAAACTGCGCACAAACCCTATGTATCCCTTGTGTCCCTCAACCCCAGGATGCATCAGCTGATGCCACTCAATTCCTTCTAATTGCTTTTGAGCCGAGATCCACCGAGGCCAACTTGACCAATAATCAACAAATCTAACTGGCTATTTCCCTAAGAAAATATGAGGTTTTGGTGCCTGGGGAACTATTATATATTTGTATTCCCATAGCACAATGTGGCCAGGGCCTCCAGGTACCACAACAATACAAATAATGAATAAAATGATGAATGATCTTTCGAAAGAAAAAAACCCAAGCTACTCTTAACAGTATCTGTTATTCTTGAATCTTTTTTTTAAATATATTAAAAGATATCACACACAAAAACCACAGAGACACAAACCAAACACTAAGTATGCATATACTGTTAAACAAGTTTATACATTTCACACCGAAGGGCGTTCTAAACAAAAAAGCTGTTGCTAGAAAATGCATCATTCTCCCCATTGTAATAGAATAAACATGATACACTAACCTAGAACAGCCCATTAACACCTATATAAATCTTCTAAACAGTGGCTTTAGAAACAATTGGACAGTTTACTGTGTTTCTAAAGAATGCTAACTATCCCTTGCAGAGGGCTTTAAAACTGAGAATGGGACCTTCCCATCTAGATGTTAGATAAATCAGAAGGCAAGAAGGACTGAGGGGACACAGATGTAGTGCTGGACAAATGGTAGGCAGTCAATGCTCAAGTACACACTTGGGGTCAGGTTGGGAGCATGGGTCAGTATGCAGACCTGGTGTGTATTACTTTCGTGCATGCTCAGGGCTGTCAGCACCAGAGGTGGCAGTCAATATCAGGACCAAGCGGATCTAGCTTAAGTGCAGACTCACGGACTTTGGTACTTGGAACCAACAGTCTTAGGTGCATACCAAGAGCTCCATAAGTGCCGACGCTGTGGGTGTTCTGGGGCTGAAGCACCCACAGGGAAAAAAAATAGTGAGTGCTCAGCTCCTCTCCCTCTCCCCCAGAGCCTCCTGCCCCCTGGCAGGCCCAGCCCATCAGTGCCACCCCCTCCCACCCCCCAGTGCCTCCCGCCTGCTACAATCAGCTGGAACTGCGGTGGTGGTGGGGAGAGGGGCGGCAAGGAGCAGTGGGGGGGCATACTCAGAGGATGGGGCAGAACAATGGTGGGAAGAGATGGGGCAGGGCCTTGGGGGAAAGGGTGTAGTGGGGGCAGGGCCTGGGGTGGAGCAGGAGTCAAACACCCCCAGGGAAAGTGGAAAGTTGGTGCCTCTGAACAGCTAGACATGGTGCATGCTCAGAAGATCTCAAGAGGTGAGGAATAATGGGGACAAGCAGGGGTAGCTGGATCTACACTTGCTTACATCGTGCACAGTGCTGGGCTGGGGAGTTTGATTCCATGGCCTTGCTCAGGTGTATGCTAAAAGCCAGGTGTATGCATTTGTGGGAGGGAGATTCAATACATGGGCCTTCCTTGGATCAGGGTTAGGGGATTTTTGAGGGGTGGAGGGGAGGGCCTGGTTAGACTTGCTCAGGTGCATGCTCAGGAACAAGCAAAATATGGGGTTCAGCACCTGGACGGTCTTGTTGAGGAACATGCTCAAGGCAAGGGGGATTCGGTATCTGGACCTAGTGGGCTGTGGGTCAGTACCTGGACCTGGTTGGACTTGCTCAGATGCACACTCAGGGCTGGGGGTAGAGAATATGAAGGGTTTAGTACACGGGCTCAGATACGTGATCAGAGTAGGGGAGGTTTGGTACTTGGACCCAGTGAGCCAGGGATGTGTTGTTCAGCTGCTTGGGGAGGGATAAAAGGGGTTAGGTATCCAGACCAGCTGGGCTGGGAGAGGGTCAGTACCTGAAACAGCCGAGTCTTGCTCAGAGCTGGGAGTGGGGAATATGAGGGTTTCGATACCTGGTCCCAGTAGGCCAAGGGAGGTGGGTCATGCCCAGGTGCACGCCGAGGGGAGGGTCAGGACCCGGAGGCGCTGGGGCACGCCCAGGTGCACGCCGAGGGGAGGGTCAGTACCCGGAGGCGCTGGGGCACGCCCAGGTGCACACTGAGGGGAGGATCAGTACCCGGGCACGCCCAGGTGCACGCTGAGGGGAGGGTCGGGTCGGTACCCGGACCCGCAGGACTATGCCCAAGGCAGGGGAGGATTGTACCCAGACCGCTGGGCCGGGGAGGGTCAGTACCTGGACCCGGTGGGCCTTGCTCAGGTGCATGCTCAGGGCCGGGCTGTTGGGCAGGACCTTGCCGCAGCCGGGCACCGTGCAGAGAATGTTGGTCCGCACGGCCCGGGACAGCTCCGTCACCGACGGCCGCACGAGCTCCCGCGGGGCAGGGCGCTCCGCCTCAGGGGCCGAAGCCCGGGGCCACCCCGGCCCCTCTCCGCACCGTCCGGGCTCTGCTGCCGCAGTACCTGGCGCCGCCATGTTGTTTTCGGCCGCTTACAAACAAACCGGCCTAGCCGCAGCAGCACTTCCGGGCGGGCGACGGAGGCAGCTCATCATGTCATCTTGTAACTTGAATATTCATAAGAGGCGTGACGGGGCTCGGCGCTGGCCACACCCCTTGGCACTGGCTCCGCCCATAGATACGCCTGCGCTCCGCCCGGCATCGCTCAATCTTCACTTTTCCTTCTGCCGCGGGGCTGGCCCGGGTCGCCTCGTTCCCGACTAACCGTCACTCTCTTCTCACGGTGGGGCAGGGGGGTGAGGGCTCCAGCTCGGGGTGCGGGCTCTGGGATAGGGCTGGGACCAAGGGGTTCGGATCGGAGGGCAGGAGGGGGATCAGGGTTGGGGCAGGCTCCGGGTAGCGTACAGGTCTCCCATTCGGTCTTAGAATCATAGATTATTAGGGTTGGAAGGGACCTCAGGAGATCATCTAGTCCAACCCCCTGCTCAAAGCAGGATCAATCCCCAACTAAATCCCCAAATGGCCCCCTCAAGGATTGAACTCATAACCCTGGGTTTAGCAGGCCAACGCTCAAACCACTGAGCTATCCCTCCCCCCCTTGCTTGGCTCTTTGCAGACTCAGGAAGACAACACTCCTTTTCAAATCTATCTCAACAGCCATAACGGTGAGAAACTCAAATTGAGATTGTGAATGCTATTCTAGGGCAAAGGGTGAGTGCCCTGACAAATTACACAGCACTGAGACAAATGGCAGGATTTAAACCACCCTTCAACTTTTAGACAATCTATAATTTGTCTCCCACTACCTCCCCACCCTCACTTCCTAAAACTTCATTTTCTCTCACTGAGCTCACCATTCACATCTCGTTGCCTCTTACCTCCTATGCACCAGTTGTCATCTCTCTATCCATAATCATATTTTGAAATATATATATATATATAAATAAAAAAAATTCAGCTATGATATCAGTTTGATCAACTTACAAGCACACAGCATAGTTGTTTTCAGGATTCTTAACCCATTATCACATCCCTTCATCAATCCAGGTCCAGCTTATGCTTTTGTGCCAGAGTCAGCTTTGATTCCTTGTGATCTCTAACTCCCAAGCATATTACTGGTAAGAAAATTAAAAAATACCTAATTCTCACAGACATTTAAAGTATAGTTTACATAAGACATACTACCTAGGTTTTTTTTTTTTTTAACTATATATATTTGATGTAAATGGGTGATAAAATAAGGTAGAGCTTAATGCTGCAAATACAAAATAAACTATTCTTTCCAACTCTCTCTCACATTTTTCATTGGCCCTGTCATATCCATAACTCTGGACTATACAGGCTTAACAAGGTAATCTTTATGCAAATATAAGGATCTGTAGATTCAGGATTAAGGACCTTTTCATTTTCCTCTTCCGATTATGCAGTTGCACAGCAAAACCAACCTTTAAAAAAGTCCTTAAGTCTATGAAGGGATACAGTGAATATATGTTCATTTTGATCTCATATGACTAGTGAAATTCTTTTAAATTAACTACATAATGATCCAGGCTCAGAACATTCCTGAGGGTTATAAAAATCTGGAAGTTGACAGCAAGGTTTTTCTTTCAGGCATTAAACAGAAATAGTGCATTTCAAAAAAATTTATTTTAATCACTTAAAAATGTATGGCTAATAAATGATATGTATAACATTACCCTATAAAATCTTATACTTTGAACATATGTCCTCCCATTATATCAAACAGGAAAATAGACTTCTCTAAATGAAAGGAGGAAAGTATTAAAGCTACTAATTTTATTCTTCACCTCCTCTCCTTGTGGTTGAAAATAAATGTTACATGAAAATCAGATCTGGGTGTGAAAACTGAGTTAGATACATAAATATTATTTTCTCTACAGTAACTGTGCTTCTTCAAGATGTGTTAACCACATGGATTCCTCTCTTGATGAACATGGGCATTGTGTGTGAGATTACATTCTTGAGGTCGCATTTGTGCCCAAAGTGTCCTTGTGCTGCACCCACACCAGAGAACATAAAGGGCAGAGCAAGCCCAACCATCCCTCAGTTCTTTTGGCAATATAGAATCCCAGAGGAGTAGACTTGGGGGGACTAACAAGCAGTTGGCTGTCTGCTTGGAGGTGGGTACTAGGAGTCCTACTTAAACAATGAATGTAGGACATGCCAACCAAAACAGGCATTGAATCTGGAAGACACTACTGTGATGGTGGCAGACCAGGTCATGCTAGAGTGCAATTCACTTGTGTATTAGTATAGATCAAAATAATGGTTAAATGTATAAGTGTATTGGGTGTTTAAACTTCATGAAAACTAATGGGATGTTATTTGCATTGTTCTCACTTATCTATTCCTGTTATAATGTAATGGTAAATATTTATATAAGAACGGCCATACTGAGTCAGACCAATGGTTTATCTAGCCCAGTATCCTGTCTCCCCACAGTGGCCAGTGCTAGATGCTTCAGAAGCACTGTGTATACCCTGTAACTAAATAACCCATCAAAGAAAAAAAGTCCTTCATTAGCATTGTACAAGTTAAGGACTTTAACAGAAAATGCTGATTTCAAAGCAAGTGGCCATTCTGTATGATGGTTGGAGGTCAGAAGACTAAGTACTCACTCACTGTTAAAAGAAGAGCCCACAGCTTGTCACTCTGCAGTAAATAAGGAATGGGCTCACTCACTGAACGAGAAGGAAACAAAATATCAAATAGTTCCTCCTTAACAGAGTACCATCGATCCTGCGCACTGAATGAGGCAGGGGTCCTGTCGAAAAATAGTATGTGTTCAACTAATTAAAGATTATATCAATGTATGCACACCAGGGAGCCAAAATAAAGTTGCACAGGTAACCTTAATTCTGGCATTTCCTAACTTTTGAGCGCTTGACTTTGCAACCTTAATGTTTTAACATGTTTTTGCACGTTAATTCATTATAGAATGAAAGTATATTTAGGGACATTAAATATGCTGAGAATTGCCAAAAATAATGAGAAGATAAATACTTTAGATAGGGAACTTTCATTCATCTGTTATGGATTATGCTTTTATAAGTAGTCTTCCCCTTCTTAGGGGGATTGTGGAGAGGCCTTAGTTTGGATCACAAATTAAAACAGACTCTTAATAGTAATAGCGTAATATTATACTTAAACACTTTCAATTCTGCTGAATTTTAGTTAAAAGAAATGTACTTATAAAATAGCAGCCTAGGTCCCATAGTGTACAATACAAAGGATTCAGTTTATAATCATTACAAAAAAAAATATTCAGTATAAATGGGTCATACTGAAGCATCTCAAGCCAAACAAACTTCTACCAAGAAGTTCTACTTTAAATTTTTATTGGTCCTTTCAAATGTAACAAAAACAAAATCACACAAAAGTTAACAAAATAGTTTGGTATGCTATACCACAATCTTTCTGAAAAATTCTCTCTGCATATGGACATTATCTAAGCGAATAAAAAATTCAAATACACAAAATGCATCAACAATAAATTGCTAACCAACACAGAATCTAAGAGACATTTTGAACAATACAAGTGAGCTTCAAACCAAGTAAATTACATCTGTAGCTTAAAATATTAAATGAGTGAAATTCAAAACAGCTGTTTAATTATTAACACTTAGAACTCTACTGCAAACCCTATTTCTGCTTTAACACTACATTAGCTTGGTTCTGCAATCTTTATGTACACAAAGTCAACAATTTTAGTGTGCAAGGAGTGTGGCAGGATCAGACCCTAGTAAGATATGCATTCAGAAACACTATTTCCCCAAAGTAAAAGTTATACCAGCTGCATAAGACCTATGATGAAATCTCAAGATAGCCACAGAAAAAGACACAAATATAATTAAAAATAGACAAGTTCGTTACTGGCTGTTGCTCTTGGTGATTACAAACTTTGGGTCTGATCTTACATCCATTAAGGTCAGATGGAAACTTTGCTATTGGACTTCATTAGTAGCAGATGGTCTTATCTTGAAAGGACTACCTTTCAGTACGGTACAAAACACATGCCTAACTGTATGCACATGAATAGTTCTAGTGAAGTCAATGGACTACTGACATGTTCAAAGTTGGGCATGCGCTTTGATATATTACTAAACTGGGGCCCAAATGAGACTATTTAGCGGATTACCTCAGCCATTTATAGTTTATTACAGTTAGTATTTGTTGTCAGGTAAGTATATATAGCTTGGGTTTTGCATCTCTCACATCTAACTTATTTCTCACACACACACACACACACACACACCCCATGAACAGCAACTCACATGCAGTAGTCAGAATTTCTTCCCCCTTACCAACTATATTAAAAAGATATTGTAGTAGCTAGGGATATGTGCACAGCCCTAATGATGCACTTTGTAGGCCCTTAATCTTAAGAGTGTTACTTCTTTATAATTTACTCTTAAAAAGTAATTTGCTTCAACAGAAAGTTTCAGTGTCTTTTACTCTTATGGGGAAATTTAAGTAACTATCTTTAATTGTTTAGATACCTAGTTAGTCTTTTGATAAAATAAATAATTAAAAACCTATTGTACATTAAGTATCACATCTGTTTGTTAGACATTTAACACCATTTTAAGGATATGAAAAATATGCACCGAATGTTTGATACCAGCTTTTGCTAGTCAATCAGAAACCCAAAACCTCATTTAAAAAAAAAAAATCATTAAAAATACATCTCACTATCAATGAAGTCATGACAATAGAATATTGTCACAGGAAGGAAGTCTTCTGTTGAAAAATGAAAACATCAAGGTAAGGCTAGAATGTTAGTTTTCCAAGTATTGTATATTGGTCTCCTGACATTCTCACTCAGAATTAATGTCTTTGATGCTAGATGACCGACTGCAGGCTTAACCGTTTTGTTAAGTGGTGCTAGTACAGTGAAAGAACGCTAATCTGCCACATTACTTGACTTATTGCATTCTGATTAGATCTGTTCTCTAATTTATTGTGTGCATCCACCAAATACATTATGATCCACAGAAGAACTTCAATGAACTAGTTTAATTGGCTGAAACAGTAAATTCAGCTATCTGTTAGACGACAGGCCATTAGTCAATCTCATTGGCTAACCCATTTGTTAAAAATGAACAGTAGGGAAAAAGTATGACCTTAAATGTAAACTATCATTTAAAATGATACAAGGGTTTACCAAAGAATAAATTAGCTTTAAAAATGGTTCTGAAATGTATCTTTTGATTAAATACAGTAGTTAAATACATTATATATATCTATAATTCTCTGTGAATGAGTCTTTGCAGTAAAAAAAAAGTCAGGGGCCTAGACAGCTTGCTGAAAGTATGCCTTTTCGCTCTTTAATTTTAAAATAGTTCCTGGCTTTTTGTGGTATGCATGTAAGTAATGGTGAAAGAGGTGCATCAGCCATACCTGGAGGGAAAGGAAAAAAAAATAATTATAGCTTAACTCATCCACCATTTTATCTTTCACATATGATTTAGATTAAAAGGTATCAATTGAGTATCCATGTTCAATCACTGTAATGCTGTAAGCAAATTAGACATGTAAACTCATGCTTTTGTGCAAATCTGACCTCATCAGCTAAGGTTATCTATAGAAGAATTCCTGTAGTTCACTAAATTTCTATTTATATGTACCCAGAATCAGATTAACCACTCAAATATCCCTTATGAAAGATATGCAAGCTAAATGGAAGACACATAGTAAAATAGTTCACCTATTAATATTGTAGCACTCACCTGCTGGTGCTAAGGATTTCAATGCTTCTAAAAGATGGGGACTGGAAAATTTGACTACACATCTGAATGGTTCTTTTTCAGTCAGAATGTCCATTTCAGGTTCACCTTTAAACATTGTTTCAAGCTGTGAACACAAAGCATTCAGGTGTCATCAGCAAGGATATGCCTTTATGTACATACTATTAAAAAAATCAAGGCAATATTAAGATTAGAACCCTGCTTTTTTGTTGGATGTGTCCTCTCTTCTCTCAACTGGGAAGAGACCTGTAACCAATTTATGGCAACATGCCCGTCAGTTTAACACAATACAAAAATGGGCAATTACTACTTAAAACTTGGCTGTCATAACTGTTGTGCTAAAGTTTGCTAAACCATAAGTCAAGCATTTCCTGGTGCTAAGTGGTGACTTCCTCAGGGCACCATCCCTTCTAACCAGATACCCAGTTGACCTTTTTTAAAATTGAAAATAGGCCAGTTAGTGTTCTTTATTTTATTTATTTTTAAGTATTAAAGGAAACTACAAAAGGTTAAAAACATTAAATTCTTAATTTAAAAGTAGGGCTGTCAAGAGATGAAAAAAATTAATTGTGATTAATCATACTGTTAAACAATATTTTTGGATGTTTTCTACATTGTTGAATATATTGATTTCAATTACAACAAAGAATACAAAGTGTACAGTCCTCACTTTATATTTATTTTCGATTACAAATATTTGCACTGTAAAACACAAAATAGCATTTTTCAATTCACCTAATACAAGTACTGTAGTGTAATCTCTATCATGAAAGCTGAACTTACAAATGTAACTTACATTTAAAAAAAATGCATTAAAAAAATAAAACAATGTAAAACTTTAGAGCCTACAAGTCCACTTAGTCCTACTTCTTGTTTAGCCAATTGCTCAGACAAACAAGTTTATATTTGCACGAGATAATGTTGCCCACTTCACCTGAAAGTGAGAACAGACATTCGCATGGCACTGTTGGTAGCCAGTGTCACAAGATAGTTACATGCCAGATGCGCTAAAGATTCATATGTCCCTTCATGCTTCGACCACCAAAGGACGTGTCCATGCTGATGACGGGATTTGCTTAATAACAATCCAAAGCAGTGTGGACCAGAGGATGTTCATTTTCATCATCTGAGTCAGATGCCATCAGCAGAAGGTTGATTTTCTTTTTTTGTGGTTTGGGTTCTGTAGTTTCCACATCGGAGTGTTGCTTTTAAGACTTCTGGAAAGCATGCTCCACACCTCATCCCTCTCAGATTTTGGAAGGCACTTTAGATTTTTAAACCTTGGGTCAAGTGTGACCCAATGTGAAATCTCACATTGGTACCTTTTTTGCATTTTGTCAAATCTGCAGTGGAAGTGTTCTTAAAACGAACAACGTGTGCTGTGTTATCTGTGACTGCTATAACGTGAAGTATATGTCAGAATGTGGATAAAACAGCAGGAGACATACTATTCTCCCCCAGAGGAGTTCAGTTACACATGTAATTAATGCATTTTTTTTTTTTAAATGAGCACTGTCAGCATAGAAGCATGTCCTCTGGAATGGTGGCCGAAGCATGAAGGGGCATATGAATGTTTAGCGTAGCTGGCATGTAAATACCTTCCAATGCCGGCTACAAAAGTGCCATGCAACACTGTAAATAAGAAGTGGGCACCATTATCTCCCGTAAATGTAAACAAACTTGTTTGTCTGAGCAATTGGCTGAACAAGAAGTAGGACTGAGTGGATTTGTAGGCTCTAAAGTTTTACATTGTTACATAACTTCACTCAAAAACAAAACAAAAATCTACATTTGTAAGTTACACTTTCACGATAAAGAGACTGCACTACAGTGCTTGTATCAGGTGAATTGAAAAATACTATTTCTTTTATCATTTTTACAGTGCAAATATTTGCAATCAAAAATATAAAGCGAGCACTGGTACACTTTGTATTCTGTGTTGTAATTAAAATCAATATTAGAAAAATACCCACAAATATTTAATAAATTTCAATTGGTGTTCTATTGTTTAACACTGCGATTAAAATCGTGATTAATTTTTTTTGAGTTAATCGCGATTCATCAACACCCTATTTAAAAGAGATTTCAATTACCATACTTGCCCTTAGACTGTGGGCTTTTGTTGTTTCATAATCAATTTCTTATTTAAAGCAAATATTCTCCCCATTTGCTGAATGAAAGACTCATGCAAACAGAAAACTGACTAGTGCGTAAAATAAACAAATTAAATTCTCTAATCTCTTTCAGTTATAATCATCTTAAGTGTTGCTTGGAACCGTAATAGGTAAACATTTTCAGCATGATTTAAGTTTAGAGTCCTTTTAACCCCTTTTGAGTTAAACACACAAATGATTAATATTCTCATTAACTAGGTTGTGGGAGAAGACATTCCAATCACAAGTTTTAGCTAAGAAAAATCTACCGCCTCTTGTGAGATTGTTAGATATGCTAGAGAATACATTAGGCAGGGACTATAAGTATCAGAAGAATAAGCTGTTCAAGGTAGACTTTTCAGACCTAATGTCCCAAAATTATTTATTCTACAGTCTCTAGTCAGGGGTTCTCAAACTTCATTTCACCACAACCTCCTTCTAACAACAAAAGTTACCACACGACTCCAGGAGGGGGGACTGAAGCCTGAGCCTGCCCAGGCCCTGCTGCCCTGGATGAGGGGGCCAAAGCCAAAGCCTGAGCTCCACCGCTCCAGGCAGGGGGACTAAGGCCCATAGGTTTCAGCCCCAAGCAGGGAGCCTGTAACCTGAGCCCCGCCACACAGGGCTGAAGCCCCTGTGCTTCGACTTTGGCCCCGGGCTCCAGCAAGTCTAACGCCAGCTCTAGCAACCCCATTAAAATGGGACCCTGACCCACTTTGGGGTCCCAACCCACAGTTTGAGAACCGCTGCTCTAGAAAATCCAATTCTGGCCCAAACTGGGACAGACCTCCCTATCCTCTGAGGCTTTCACTCCAGTTCCTCACTTCACATTTCCACTCCCACAATTTTTGGCCTCCCCCCCACCCCCATAAAGCGTTTTGGCTGCCTATGTCTTCCCTTGCTCCTTTCCTTGCCTGATATTTCCAGTCTGGATTCTTCTCTCAAACATGGTTCAAGCCAGTTCCTAACACAGTTATAGTTCGTGTTTTAAAAGAGCAGCTGCACC
The DNA here is from genome assembly GCF_002925995.2 of Terrapene triunguis. Taxonomy (NCBI): domain Eukaryota; kingdom Metazoa; phylum Chordata; order Testudines; family Emydidae; genus Terrapene; species Terrapene triunguis. The sequence goes on along the minus strand of NW_020698262.1, from coordinate 6,237,418 downwards.
AACATGCTGCTTTGATTAACTTCTGACTTCAAGTCTTGGGCATACATTTTAAAAATTTGTTTACGGGGCCTATTACAATTATTTTATTTATGCCTTTCAACAACCTGTTTGCTAGTGTAAATACATTTTTAGGTGGAAGAATACCTTCTTAATGAAATCGGGGGTGCCCCCATGTGGCAAACAATTCCCCACAAAAAAACCCCGCAATTATGTCCACTGTATATGGTAAAACATTAAGGGTCATCTCTTGGAATCCCTAATGATACATTAATAGTTTTGTTATGAAGAAGGCTGCGAGTTTGTCACAGAGGTCATGGATTCTGTGACTTTCTGTGACCTCTGCAGCCATTGGTGCGGTTGGCCTAGGGGCCGCCTGAGCAGCTCAGGCAGACCCTGGGCCAGCCGCACCAGCCACTGCTGGGGCAGTCTCAGGGCACCACATCCCCTCCCCCAGCAGCAGGAGTTTGGGTGTGGGAGGGGGCTCAGGAGCGGGTGAGGGCCCTGGGTGGCGCTTACCTCAGGGAGCTCCCCGAAAATGGTGATATGTCCCTCGCTCCCAGCTCCGCATGCAGCCTCCGCCCCCTCCCCCTGCCCACCCAAGGTTTAGTCCGGGGTATATAGTACAAGTCATGGACTGGTCATGGGGCTGTGAATTTTTGTTTACTGCCTGTGACATGTCCATGACTTTTACTAAAAATACACATGACTAAACCATAGCCTTAGTTATGAACAGATATTTTTCAACGTATCTATTGAGTGTTACCTGTACTCTGTATAATCTGGACTTCTATTTCATCAGTATTAAAATCTCATTTTATTATAGTACAACATCCAAAATACTTTGGTCCCAAGAGTATGATCAAATTAAAGTTACTATTACTCAATTAGTATGGATTGTGCAAGACTGAGATATGATCCAAAATTTTAAATGTAGCTTCTTTGGGCACTAGATCCCACGAATGCAGCAAGAGCTCTGCATTAGAAATCTATAATTGTAACTAGTTTATAAAAAAAAAAAATCTAGTAACGTTTTGTGCAAAAAGTTGGAAGAAAAACCTGAGAATTTTTTTTACAAACTGTGCTTTAACACATCTACTGATTAGTCATTTTAACCAAATTAGAAGGATTAAATGTGTTTATCACCTTATATTGTGCAAATTCTATTTTTGGTTGGAGACCCTCACCAAAGATCTCCTGATTCACACTCTGGATTCTCTCTTTTTCCCTTTTATTTTCTTGAATTATCCTCGGATCCACTGGAGGAGGGGAAAAAAACAACACCACACCCTGTTAACTCTCATATGGCATTGTTTAGCTATTATGTACACATACCATTTCTTTGGGAATTATTTTTAGATGTGACATACCCAGAATAAAATACCAATTTTAGAGAATGCACAAAATGATCATCTGGCAGATAGCTAGTGAAATATGAAGATTCACAACTTAAAACTAACTCCAAACTAATAAAACAGCCTGACCAAAAAGGGAAAAAAGTTTAGCATTATGTACTTTGTGGGTGGGGGAGTAAATGCTTGCATGCCACACACTCACAATGTGCCTAACTCTAAGCAAATGCTATAAGCAACTTAAGTTTGGGAGCATCAATCCATCCAGGCTTTTAGAAGTTTGACATTTAAAAAATAATTTGTCTATTAAGATTCCTTTCTGGGAATTACCTAGATTTCATTAGCTGTTTTTCAAACAGCCAAAAGAGTGCTAGGTAAGTCATAAGTAAGTGAAGATATTATTTCCTGACCTAAAAAACAAGCTTAGGAAAAACAATTTATTTCTTGACAAAAAAAAGTTATAATTCGACAGAAGTTCTCATTATGCAAAGGTAACAGCTTCAGAACTGCATGTTGGATTTCTTAGTTAAGGCAACCCTGCAGAAGCTAGCCAGAAATCAAACAAGCATTTTTATCTCAAAGGGAAGAAACTTTACAGCAGCTGTATAAAAAGTCTACCTTGAATGTTTTGTCCTCATGGATCCTACTTATCATGAACACGCACCTCATATGTGCAAGACCAAATTCTTTTGACCAGCAGCATTCACTGGGACTGTGCCTGTGCTCTACATGTCCTTCCACACAAGGACAATTAGGGCAGCGTGGCCCCAATCACTTGCTAATTTGTCTTCAGAATCAATCTGTGCTGAGAATGAGTAGGAATGGAGGGCAGGTCATAGGAGCCAGGTGGATGAAACATTTCAAAGAAAACAGTTACTGTAAGATAGTGGAGTCTATCTGACCAGCCAAGCTAGTATAAGAATCAGAACCATGACATGAGCATCCAAATAATGTTCAGTGATTTAGTAAACAGAACTCAGCCAGCCTGGGAAAGGGTGGAGGTGTAGTCTGGCAAGCAGCAATCACTGCAGTGTATGTACTATACTATGAATGTAATAAAATGTAGTAAAATAATTACTTGGCACTTTATAACAAGAAATATTTAAAAGACCTAAGAACGCAAACCTGAAAAGTAATGATATTTCAGAACAAAGCTTATTTTAAGCCATATATTTAAAAAAAAATAATAAGCATATACCCTTTTCTGGAGCAACATTTCTTTCTTGTAGAGGTCTTGGGTGATATGTTTGGAAAGTCTAAAAACAAAATACAAAAAAGTGTGGGAGGAGGAACAACAAGGTCTTTAGAATCAGTTTATTTCCAGTTCTAGGAGCTCTCGCTAGAAATAGTTTCCAGATTTCCTTAAAAAACCTTCTGAAACAGAGTGCTCTCCTTGCTTTTACTAATTATGGAAGTTAAGAATCCGAAATCCTAGTTTGGGAAAGTGACGTGTTTTCTGAGTATAGTCAGAAAACATTTCTCTATTTGGAAGTGTTCTTTAGACAAGCAGAGTAAATACCTATTCTAATAGTTGCCAAGTCAGTACAGGCGAGTCTCATCTTACGCGCATTTAACATGCGCGAATTCAGCTTTGCGCAGTGGGCAAAAAACAAAAACAAAACAAAAAAAGAGAAAAATAACAATTTAAATACTGTACCTGTAGTGCGGGCGATTCCGCCCGTCATTACACTCAATGGAATTTTGACTATACGCGATTTTTGCTTTACGCGCTAGCAGCGGAACGTAACCCCAGTGTAAGATGAGACTCGCCTGTACTTTATTAAGATCAATGAAGCAGTAATAATACAAAACCTTAAGATTAAGTCATTTTATCCAACTCTATGTCGTAGTTTAATTGGTAATTCAGGAATGCCTCTAAAAAGCGGTAGGTGGGAAACTAGGTTTTAGATCACCATTTTATGTTACCTTACTGAAAGGCTGTCCACCTCAGTAGTTCAGTATTACTGTAACATGATGAATTCTTGGAAGAGGTTTTCCCCACCTGCTAGGAAGTTTAGAGCCAGGCCTGAAACAAAAAAACCAAGACTTATCTTAGAATAAACCTGAAAAGTGACTCACCTGGCTATACCTCTTGAACACAATATCTTTAAGGGAGTCTATACAACGGCTTCGGAGCTCCATTTCATGGATGTCATGGTAATTGGAAGCATGAACCAGTGCCTTTAAATAAAAATTGAAATTATTTTTATCATTACTTCTTAAGTCACCATTATATTTACAATAAAATGTAACACATTCCTGGCTAATGCAACATTTTTATTCAGCTATTAAGTTGTAGGTTCAGTCACTATCACCCAAGAGGATTCTCATATCTGAAAAATGCAAAGTTAAACAGGCTGCCATATCTTTGCAGTAATGCAGAGAATTTACAGTTGAAGAAAAGACCCCAACCACCAAAAATAAAAAAATGGAAGTATAGTCTAAGCTCTGCATTATTTTGTGCATACTTAGGGATAACTTGATTCATTGCACGGTAAGATATGAATTTACTAATTCAGAACTGGAAGGGACTTCATGGGTTGAGTCCAGTCCCTTGTTATCACAGACAACCCAGTCACATAATCTTGTTTATAAACTTATCAAGCTCCATCTTAAAACTAGGTAGGTTATTTACTCACCCCGCTGCACCCTTGTGTTGGAAGGCTGATCCAAAACCACACTATTCTGATGGCTAGAAGCCTTTAGCCTAAATAGTTCTTCTCCCTCCCTGGTGTTTACTCCATGATATATTTATAGAGCATGATCATATCCCCCCATAGCCTTCATTTTCTTAAGGTAAACAAGTCAAACTCTTTTAACCTCCTCTCATAAGACAGATTCTCCATTCCCCTGATCATTTTAGTAGTCTCTGTCTGAACCTGTTCCAGTTTGTATTAGTCCAGGGGTGGGCAAAGTACGGCCTGCAGACCGAATCTGGCCCGCCAGCTGTTTTAATCCGGTCCCCGAGCTCCCACTGGGGAGTGGGGTCTGCCCCATTCCGGTGCTCCAGCCAGGCAGCAGGTTCGGGGGCCTCTCCGCACAGCTCCCGGAAGCAGCGGCATGTTCCCCCTCTGGCTCCTAGGCTTAGGGGCAGCCAGGGGGCTCCGCACACTGCGCCACAGCTCCCATTGGCCGGGAACTGTGGCCAATGGGAGCTGCAGGGGCAGCGCCTGCGGACAGGGCAGCGCGCAGCAGAGCCACCTGGCCATGCCTCAGTGTAGGAGCCGGGGGCGGGGGGGAGAAGAGAACATGTCACTGCTTCCAGGAGCCTCTTGAGGCAAGGGCCGCCTGGAGCCTGCACCCCTGAGCCAGGCCCCGGCGCTGCAACCCCCTGCCCTAGCCCTGATCCCCCACCTGCCCTCCAAACCCCTCAGTCCCATCCTGGAGCACCCTCCTACACCCCAAACCCCTCATCCCCAGCCCCACCCCAGAGCCGCACCCCCAGTCAGAGCCCTCACCCCCTCCCACACCCCAACCCCAATTTTGTGAGCATTCATGGCCCGCCATACAATTTCTATACCCAGATGTGGCCCTCGGGCCAAAAAGTTTGCCCATTCTTTCTTGAACATGGGTGACCAGAACTGTACATAGTATTTCAAAGGAGGTTTTACCCGTGCTGTATACAATGGCATTAGTACTTCCCTATCACTCCTGGAAATACCCGGTCTGATTCATTCTAGAATGAATTACAGGACAGTCAGCTTGTAATCGACTAATACACCCAGGTCTTTCTCCTGGATTATTAGAAGTTAAAGGTTATGTTATTGGAAAGGTAAATTTCCAAGAATTTGAACTAAGATCTCAGAGATCTGCCCCATCATCTTAATGTCAATAATTTGGACACTCAGCATACTCATTCTTTGAGCCAGTACATCCTGTTCTCATACTGCAAGGCTTCAGAAGCTTAGTAGTCACCCTAAGAACATACAAAACTGTACTTGCAATTTGCTTTTATATTTCGAATACAGTAGAACCTGAGAGTTACTATCACTAGAGTTATGAATTGACCAGTCAACCACATACCCCATTTGGAACTGGAAGTATGCAATCAGGTAGCAGCAGAGACGACAAAAAAGCAAATACAGTACAGTAAACTAAACTACTAAAGAAATATAAGGAAGCAGCATTTTTCTTCTGCATAGTAAAGTTTCAAAGCCGTATTAAGTCAACGTTCAGTTGTAAACTTTTGAAAAAACTACCATAACGTTTTGTTCAGAGTTACAAACACCTTGGGAATGGAGATTGATTGTAACTCTGACGTTCTACTGTACCTAGAACATCCACTGCCAGTCTCCAAGAAGGTCACAAAGGTAATAGAGACAAGCACCAATAATAAGTGGTTTTAATAGGCAGTCATAGGACATGACCCCTATTTTTGTCAGTAACTATCACTTCTACTCTAAGCCAGCTTTTAAGACCCATCATGTGGCCACTTGTAGCAATTCAGTTTAAAGATATGAAGTAAAGATACCTTGCAAGTTAACAGGTCCTCAGCACAAGCACATCCGGTTCAGAGATTTAAAATTATAGTCTAGTAAAAGCACAAACTCACTTTATTATATAAAATTTCTATAAAGAGAAAAATCTTAAAGGCAGTTATTCTAAGTGGTTTGTATTTAAGGAGTTTTGGTATGGACTTTAAAGTGGTATATGAGGGGGCACCAATACTGAGACAGTATCTCTGAATGCACGTATGCACTTGTGCCTCTGAACGCCCCTAGTGAACTCCATTTAGAGATCTAATCTAAAGATTGTGTTATGTTTCCAGACCAAACAACTACATTCCAGATTTTCCAGTACGATGTTTCAACAACCCTCTTTTGATAACTAGAAACAACATGATGGAGATCTAGAACAGTCAAGTTTGCGCTATACCTGACAAAGCAGAGGTATGCTGCTCCTAAGACTGGAAATGAAGACATAGGGAGTTTGCGAGTGATACACGACATAAGTAGCTTTGTACTGGTTTGGTTTTGTATACTGTGTTCCCCAAGCAATTCGAATCCATATTGCATTATCCTCATATTCTCTGAAGTTGATAGTCACCTGATTAGAAAAATCAAAAGCTACAATTTAGTTAGGCACTCAAATCAGGAGACACCAAAACTAAGGTTGTGTGGGTTAACTGTTCCCCTGTGTTTATGCATTACAGTTAGGTACTATATGTGAACATGTGATATGCCACTTCTGATGAAAGAGACATATCCCATTGACTTCCACAGCATTCTTTCACCAGATAGAATTTAGCCTGTAGCGTTTAGAAAATATCTTTACATTAGAAGGCTTTTTTTTTTTTTTTTTTTTTAAATAAATGCAAGCATCCTTATTGGAAGCAAAGGTAGATAGCAGCAATACCTTTGTATTGTATGTGGAGCACTAGTGACAGTAACCCAAGTGCTTCCATTCTAATGAGTCTATTTCACTACCCATTTTACAGGTGTGAGGTTACATTACAGTAGTAGTTTTTCAGCCTTAGGACTGAATATATTTCAAAGAGGTCAAGGTCCACAGTCAATGCTTTGGGGTAGTTTCTCTGCCCTGTTCCATTTCCTTTTACCATTCAGGTTGCTGTTCAACTGGTTATTGGTTTTCAGCTTCACCCACCCATACCAAGTTACCCTTAGTGGCTGTGTAGGTAAGGGAAGCCACCCTTTGCTAGGTGCTCTCGTAGGTTCAGGCAGAGCCAGTCAAGCTCCTATACTGCTTCTAATGGGGGGAGGGAAGGAGGCAATTGGCCAGTCAGTCATTTTTTTCTCCCTCCCTTGCAATGCAGGCAAACTGCTCAGCAGTTGCATCAGGAAAGAAAACAGCTGCTCACAAAGCTCCCAAGTCTGCTAAGGAAGCAGCGTCCCCCTCCAATAGTGACAAGTGTTTCATATACTGATGAAAGGAACACATTAAACTGATAATTAGATCAAACACAATTTTCATACACATTCACTCTTGATAGCCATGAGTAGCTCCCTAGGTCACATGTTGGACACTACTTCATATAGTATGTGACCCAAGAACACCACTGTCTACTAGACAATGTAAAATTTTGCCAAAATATAACAGCATCAGGGCCAAAACACAGAAAATATGCCCAGTAGAGATAATAAATTGAAGCATAAGCTAGAGACCATGTGCAAGAGCAATTTACTATTTCTGACTCCATTTTTACTACTGGTTGCTAACTTCAGAATCGTGTATACACCCTCCCACTTCCACCCTCTGTTTTCTGCTTATTGATAAAAAATTACACGGCTACTTCAAATTCCACTCAGTTTGTTTGGTGAGATATGTTTATTTATCTATTATTAGTTAACAGAGTTGTTTTATTGATTGACAGATCAGAACAATATCAATTATATCTAGGCCACATGAACACCCTAGCTTTAAAGTCTCAGATGTATTTGTCCTGAAACACTGCACTCTTCTGGCCTATATGAGCAACATTCCATTTTTGTATCTAGCAATGCTTTTTGAAGTCTGATTCAGCTATATTTATCAAGTTTGTGTATTTTCTGAAGTACAGACTCAAACTTTTTTTCCATTATTTGCCAGTAGATAAGAGTGTTACTTAGTACTGAAAACATACAAAATTGGAAATACAATTGTATTTCTCTGGAGCCTGAAACAGGTAACGCTACATTTTAAGACAGAACTCTGCCACTTTTCACTTCCCTCAACCAGAAAAAAGCAAGTCTGAAGGTAAACACTACTACTGGGGCTATATATATAAGTTTCTCCTTGGTATTTCAAATACAATCCCCCACAACTCCAGCAATTTACAGATTTACTTCAAGTTTTGGTTAAAAAGCAGGGACAAATCAAGAATTATCTTCCTAAAGACGATATAATAACCACCCTTTATATTGCAGAGTTGCAACTCATTTAGAATGGTTTTATTCTTACATTTTTCAGAGCTGACCGAAGACTTCTCTTAAATTTGTATTTGAAATCTGCCAAGTTAAAAGAGTCAGTTTCTTCACCTGTTATACAAGAAAAGATACCACTTATTGTAAACACAAAATTATGACTGTTAGACACAATTTGATCTGTTACAGCAAAATGGTATTACAGTGATGTAGCATCAACCCAAGAATTTAAACATTTATTGTAACCATTAAATAGATCAAATAGTGTCAGTTTCTCTCTCCGGGGAGTTTTGGCACTTGTTTTTTAGGACGTGAGCACTGACATACTACACACACACGTGCATACATGTCTCTTCCCTTATACTGTCTCACCTTAACAGATAGACTAATTTATTAACAACATAAATACATCTACTTAATATAACGTATTGGATTTTCCTAACATAAATCAGTATTTTCATGCACCTGAATGGTCCAAAATTGAGGGCATAGGAGGAACCTGTGCAAACCGAATAATGGCATTTATAAAACTGAGCAATTTTCCTGGGTTTGGGTAGGGGTGGGGTATGTAAAAACCAAAAATGAAGGACCTTTCCTACAAGTGAGAATCCTGTAGAGGTGGTATCTTTAGAGAAAGAGGTTTACCTACCCACTGCTTTGGTCATTTGGTAAACAGTCCAAACTTTCTTGTTCCGATAGGTGTAGTTGTCTGGGGAGATAAAAGTTGTCCAATGATGCAGTCAACATGGAACATAACTGTTTTGAGTAAACTACTGACATACGTTATTTGTAATCAGATCATTTTCAAACAATTGTCCTCATATTCAGAAAAAGTCCTAGTGATCAAGACTGTCCTAAGCTGAAGGTAGCTTCTAGTCTACAAGTAAAATAGGCATCTTTATACAAGAGACGTTAAAATTTGTTGTATTTTGGTTAATTAAATAATGAGGTAACCTCCTCCCCAGGGCCGGCTCCAGGCACCAGCCTGGCAAGCAGGTGCTTGGGGTGGCCACTCCGGAGAGGGGCGGCAGGTCCAGCGATTCGGCGGACGGTCCCTCACTCCCGCTGGGAGCGAAGGACCTTCCGCCGAGTTGCCGCGGCGGGGGGCGTTTTTTTTTTTTTTTTTTTTTTGGCTGATTGGGGCAGCCAAAACCCTGGAGCCGGCCCTGCTCCTCCCAATTCACTCTTTAAAATGGATTACATGTAAGTTACCAAAATTCTTTCTTAACTTGAATTAAGTTGTTTAGGGCAATTAGAGAAAAAAGAAAGACTTACAAGAGTTTGCCAACTTGTAAGTACAAAGAGTTATCAACGTACAGGAAACAGCTAGAGCAACATGCAACAAAAAAATTTGGAATCACTTATACTTCAGTTTTCACACAAACAAAAGTTTATATCTATATATCTATATCTATGTTGAATTTAGAGATCCACCTTGATTATTAGAAGCTGATGTGCCATACGCTGCTGTCTGAATTAAACTAACATTCATATTACTCCTGGGGGAATTCTGTGCCAAAAAATTAAAATTTTTGCAAAATTCTGCAAATTTTGTCAAAACACCACAATATAATCACTCCAGTTTCAATTATTTTGGAAATTTATTTCAAAATACCTGTCAACAAGGATGTGAACAATACAGACAACAGCAAAAAAGATTCCCCCAGGAGTAGAGAGTTAAAGAAACCCCTACAACAACAGTTGGGGGATGCTGGAGGGGGCTGTGTGAGGCCCCCAGAGCCCATTCCCCCTGGACTCCCATCCCCCCAGAGCTAAGCCACAAGGCACCCCCCAGCCCAGACACCCCAAACCCAGAGCTGAGCCATGGGGCACCTTCCGGCCCCCAGACACCCCGAACCCAGCTATGGGGTGGCCCCCCGGTTCCCGAGCCCAGCCACAGGGCGGCCCCCAGCCCAGACACCAGCCCCTGAGCCCAGCTGCAGGGCAGCCCACAGCCTCCATCTCCAAGCCCAGCCACAGGGTGGCCTCCAGACACCAGCCCCCCTCACCCTCCCCAGAGGCCAGGCGCGGGGCCGCCCCCCTCCCAGAGCCCAGCCATGGGGCACAGCCAAGCCCAGACACCAGCACCCCCATAGCCTTTACACCGCCTAACTTTTTCACTATCCCTCCAGGGGAGATGTTGTGGTGAAGCCCTGCCCTTCCTCACCCTTTGCCAGAGCTGGCTGGGTCTCCCAGGCCCGCTCCCAACCCGGGAGAATGAGGCTCAAAGAGCATGCAGCCTTAAGCCATGCCAGGCTAGGCACTACACTCCTTGCAAGCTAGGCTCTGCAGAGTCCAGCATCCCCTAGTGGCGACCATAAATTCTGCAGGGAAAACGGGGAATTCTGCAAAATTCTGCATTCTGCAGTGGCACAGAATTCCCCCAGAAGTACCATATGTTCAAGACAATATTGTTTTTAGTGTGCTGATCATACTGGAGACAAAATTTTTCTCCCTAAATTTGTAATAAAGTCTTGGATTTGATCTATAATCTCAGTGTTATACAGGATTAGTCATCTCTAGTCAGTTAACATATGGGCAAACATTTATGATTTGTTGATTCCCTAGAATTTTATATAAAATGGACAAAATAGATTAATGACTGCCTTTTGGAGCAGTCCTGCAACCCAGAAGGGGAAAAGCAATTCTTGACTTAATTGCTAAATGGAACACAGGATCTTGAACAAGAGGTGAATTGTGAACCACTCAGTAATAGCAACCATGTTATAATTATATTTAACATCTTTGGGGAGGGGCTGAGGGTAAAGGAGGAATACCAAAGAAGCCCACCACAGTAGCATTTAACTTCAGAAACGGGAGCTACACAAAAATGAGGAAACTAAATAGGAAATAAAAAGGAATAGTCATAAGAATGAAATGCCTGCAAGCTGCATGGGAACTATTTAAAAGCACCGTAACAGAGGTTCAAACTAAATGCATACCCCAAATAAAAAAAACAAAACCCCACCCCACACAGTAAGAAAACCAAAAAATGTCACCATGACTAAAAGTAAAAGAGGCAGTTAGAGGCAAAATGGAAAATTAAAAATTGGAGGTCAAATCCTACTGAGGAAAATAGAAAGGAGCAAAAACTCTAGTATAAAAAGTATAAATAGGCAGGCCAAAAAAAAAAAAAAAAAAAAAGAATTTGAAGAGCAGTTAGCTAAACACACAAACTAACAGCAAAAAATTTTTTTTAAGTACATCAGAAGCAGGAATCCCGCTAAACAACCAGGAGGGCCACTGGATGACTGAGGTGCTAAAGGAGCACTCAAAGAAGCACCATTGAGGAGAAGCTAAATGAATCCTTTGCATTGGCCTCCACTGCAGAGGAAGTGAGAGAGATTCCCATACCTGAGCCATTCTTTTTAGAGGACAAATCTGATTGATAGCTCAGTCTGAGATAGTCCGTAGAGGAGGTTTGGGAACAAGTTGATAAATTAAATAGTAATAAGTCACCGGGACCAGATGGCATTCACCCAAGAGTTCTGAAAGAACTCAAACATGAACTTGCAGAACTACTAACTGTAATCGATCACTTAAATCACCCTGTGTACCAGATGACTGGTGGATAGCTAATGTAATGCCAATTTTTAAAACAGGACCCAGATGCGATCCTGGTAATTACAGGCCTAACTTCAATATCGGGAAAAGTGTTTGAAACTAGAGTAAAGAACAGAATTATCAGACACGCAGATCAACATGATATGTTGGGGAAGTTAACATTGCTTTTGTAAAGGGGAATCATGCCACACCAATATATTACAATTCTTTGAGGGTGCCAACAAGCATATGGACAAAGTGATCCAGTTGATGTTGTATGCTCGGACTTTCAGAAAGCTTCGACAAGTCTTCACCAAAGGCTCTTAAGCACAGTGTCATGGAATAAGAGGAACGGTCCTCTCATGGATCAGTAACTGGTTAAAAGGCAAAAAGAAAGGGTAGGAATAAATGGTCAGTTTCCTCAGTGGAGAGAGATAACAGGATCCCGCAGGGATCTGTACTAGGAATAGTGCTGTTCAACATATTCAGATATGATGCAGAAAAAGGGGTAAACAGCAAGGTGGGTTTTTTTATTATGTAAGATATTTTGTATCTTTTTTTGTAATTATGTAAGATAGTTAAGTCTGAAGCAGACTGTAAAGAATTACAAAGGGATCTCACAAAACTGGATGACTGGGCAACAAAATAGCAGATGAAATTCAGTATTGATAAGTGCAAAGTAACGCACATTGGAAAACATAATCCCACACCATGCAGTCTAAATGATGGGCTCTAAATTAGCTGTTACCACTCAAGAAGACAGACCTTGGAGTCACCATGGACAGTTATCTGAAAACATCAGCTAAATGTGCACCACACTCAAAAAAAGCTAACAATGTTAGGAACCGTTAGGAAAGGGATAGAAAAAAAAATCATAATGCCACTACATAAATCCATGATACACCCACACCTTGAATACTGCATGCAGGTCAGGTCACTCCATCTCAAAAAAGATATTAGAATTGGAAAAGGTACAGAGAAGGGCAACAAAAATGATTACGGGTATGGAATAACTTCTGTACAAGGAAAGATTAAAAACAGAAACTGTTCAGCTCAGAAAAAGAGATGACTAAGGATAGGATAGATAATATGACAGATGTTTATAAAATCATGAACAGAGTGGAGAAAGTGAACACAGATGTGTCATTTATCACTTCACATATCACAATAACCAGGTGTCACCTAATGAAATTAATAGGCAGCAGTTTTAAAACAAACATAAGGAAGTACTTCACACAACGCACAGTCAACCTGTGGAACTCATTGCCTGGGGATGTTGGAAAGGCCAAAAAATGTAACTGGGTTCAAAAAAGAATTAGATAAGTTCATGAAGGATTGGTCCATCAGTGGCTATCAGCCAAGAATGTCTGGGATGCAACCCCATGATCTGGGTGTCCCCTAAACCTCTGACTGCCAGAAGCTAGGACTGGACAACAAAGGATGAATCACCTTCTAAGTTGCCTGTTCTGTTCATTTCCTCTGAACCATCTGGCACGGGCCACTGTCAGAAGACAGGATCCTGGGCTAGATGGACTATTGGGCATACTGGGTCAGACCATTCTTTAACACACCAATATCTCAGAAGGGCAATTCTCTGAATTATAAGTTATTTGATAATGTCAGATAAAATATAAAGAAAAGGTATTTTTAACTTACAAATCATGTCTAGAATGGCTGCTTGCTTGATACTTGCAGAGTTTTCCTGCAAGAAAATATTTAGAGTGCATGGTGAACCGTAGAGCCAGAATTCATTATAGCACTTCATTAAAATTGCAGCTTAAATAAACACTGTCTGGAATTTTAGCCCCAGAATGTAGATACTGTTAAAATTACTTAGATTGCATTAATGGCTTCAGAATGCTAGGCAGTTTCTAAACACTGGAAGACAAACTCCCTGTCACAAAGAGCATACAGTCAAAAAAAGATTTTGCCAACCCAGTATTAGTCATAGTTTTTTTAAAAAATTGAAAACATTTTATTGGACTTATGCACTCCCTCTGCAGAGGCTGCAATTTAAACATTGCTATTCTGAACTAGTACACAAGACCCAGTAAGTGAAATTAACTAAACTTTATTATAAACAGAAGAGAAAATGACTAGCATTTCATTATCCAAACCAAGTAAAAGGTGAACTATCATTTTCCTCCCATCAATTTTATTTAGTTTTTAAAAATTCATGCCATCTGAAGAATCTCAGATACTCTTAGGAACAGAGTAAAGAAGTTTCTACAAAACACCCTCGCTATTTTAAACCTGGCATTTGTTATCCCACTAAAAGTAGTTTAACAATACTATTTATGGCGTTCAGCAAGTCTTTTTGGCTTGCACCCGAAGCTTGCATATTAATACTATAGATAAGAGATCTGTGGAATCATGAGATTCCAATGCCTTTAAAACTGTGTAACAAACAGTAGAATTTAAGGGCAGATATGATAACTGAGACTCCACAGAAGCCAGCCCAGGGGTCTGCCCATGCAAATGCAATTGTAGGATCAGGCCCCAACTGTGGAACATTATCACAAGCAGTGTTATATGAAGAAATTTTGTTTTACACCAAGTAAAGTGAAAACAAATCTTGCAGAGGAAATTATTCCATCTAATGTGCTTGTTTGTCAAAACAGAAACCACAAACCTCAGAAATAACACTACAGAATTCCAGAAGAATAAAAAACTATAGGCATTCTACTCCTTAAGAGAGACAGCATTTTAGGAGTAACATGTCTTAGCCTTCTAGATGTCCAGATAGAATATGTTTAACATTCATATTCACAAATACAGATATCAGAGGGGTAGCCATGTTAGTCTGAATCTGTAAAAAGCAACAGAGCGTCCTGTGGCACCTTTAAGACTAACAGAAGTATTGGGAGCAATACTTCTGTTAGTCTTAAAGGTGCCACAGGACGCTCTGTTGCTTTTTACAAATACAGATGAACTTCAGAACAGCTCCAAAACTACTGAATGGCTGGAATCTACCCAGTGCCAATACATAAATCTTTGAGTAATTGTTAACAATAACAGGCTCTAATCTATGATTCAATTAAAGAGCAAGGAAGAATTGAGTCCAACTGTGCCTTCCTATGGGTCAGTTGTGCACCCACTGAAATTAGTTAGGCCAACTCAGTATTCATGCACTATATTTCTCAGATTGGAAACTATTAACCTGTGGGATTAAGGAAAATAAAGTTAATTTGAGAATGAGAATATTTTCCTTCTTAAATGTGTGTCACACATTACAAAGACACCAATACATGCTTCTAGTATACCATCCTGCCATTATGCAAGTAGAATGAGAATGTTTCAAACAGACAGACAGACCATTCACAATGGATGTTATCACCTCACAAAGCTCCACCACTGCTTGGGAAATTCTTTCCTTTAGCTGATGCACGTTAATGGTTTGCAGCTGCGTCTTGGAGAGAAATTCCCACATCGTTAGCATTTCCATGATTTGACAGCGTGGGATTTTCAGCACAGTCCTTCTGATATACTCAGCAACTGTCTCATCCATTGTGAAGCCACTTTAAAAAGCAATATTAAAGAGTTATAAGCCAATGGCGAGGGAAGGTGGGGTGTGCATCACTCCGACTGGTCTGTGCTGTATACTCCCGCTGAAGCTCTGGTACTGGCCACTCTTGGAGACATATCATTGCTCTGATTGGCAGTTCTAATGTACACACTGCAAAGAATCAGCGTATTCCCGAGGCTTAGGACATCTGCTCCTTTGAGGGAGTATCACATCAGCAATGCTTCTATATCCTAGGACATTTCCCAAAATCTGGGAATTTTTGAGTAAAATGTTTTGAATGAAAATTCCCAATTTCCCAAGTTGAAACATTTTACTCACACATTCCCAGGTTTTGGGAAATGTCCCAGGATATAGAAGCACTATAGAAAACTTTATCTGGGCATTTTTCACCAGATTTGGGAAATTTTTAGCGCTAGGTTGGGAAAAGTTGGTGCACATCAGCTACACCGTAACGCTACCCTGACAGACAGAAAATGCCCCGGTTCTAGCCTCGGGGAGTCACCGCCCATGCTGCTCTGAGACTGGCCAAAGGACGCCTCCGAGTTCCCGCAGCAAATTCCTCCAAGCCGCTGCTCCGCTTTACGAGACAGGCCAGCGCTGCAACCAGAGCAGGGCCGCTCCAGGCGGGACATAGCGCAGGGCTCTCCTCGCCGTCCACAGCCTAAGATCCGTCCCCTGTGTGTGTGTCACGGACAGGCTGCGGGGTGTCTGTCAGCGGAGGGAGGGAGGGAGACGCCCAAGGTTTGGGGGAGCCGGGCCCCCGAAGACGCTCTCTCCACACGGGGGAACGTGACTCCCACGGCAGAGCCGTAGTGGGAAGGCCCCGTGAATACCCGCTGGGGCCCCTTCAAGCTACGCGGGTGGGGAGGTGCTGCAGCCCAGGGCTACGGGGAAGCCCCTCCCGCGGGAAATGGGGGTCAGTTCCAGGCAAGGCACGGAAAGGGGAACCCCCGCCCCTGACGCCCCAAGACCATCTCCTCAGGGCCCGGGCACCACCCCGCTTACCTGTCAAGGGCACCGCGACGGCGACGGCCACTCGCGGACATATCGACAGAGCCGCGCTTTTCGGGCTCACCAAACTGCCCGCTCTTTCCCGCCAGCCACGCCCACACCTTCGAAGCACCCAATCATCCAGCTTCCTACATTTGAATGGTCCAATCACAAGCGCTGTTTCGTGGTTCCCCCCCCCCCCCCGGGCATGCGCTTTGTGAGAGCTGCGTCCTGCCGTAGGCTCCGCCCCCAGTGACCGCTACTTCGCAGGGCCTTCACTTCCGAAGTCCTATCTATTTCCGGGTCATGACCGCTTTCCCCCTCCCCTAGCTGGGTTGTACTTGTTGTCAGTCGTGAGGTGAAAAGTGGCTGTCGCTGGGGCCCGGCTTTTTCTCCTGACGGAGTTTTCTTCTCCCCGGGATTGGAGTAAGTGAAACGAGGCTGAGAGGGGAGGGGCCAGCCGCCCTGACTCCCGCCTGTTAACTCCCCCTCCCCTCTGACTCAGGGGCGCTGGTTCCCCCCCCCCCCCCCCCCCCGAGGTGTTCACTCTTCTCCAGTTCTACTTTCATAGACACGGGAGACGTGGGTGGCCCCTTCCCCTGCATGCGCACCGATCAGAGCATGGGGGGTTGGGGGGGGGGACTAACCCCTTCCATTCTCTCATGGGGAGGAGAAGGGGCTCACTCCCCCATCTGATGGGGAGAGACACCCCCATGTGCCCAGGCACATGCAAGTAAAGCGGGTTGATCCCCCGAAGAGGGGAGAATGAATCTCTGCAGGCCCCTCCCACAGGAGAAAAGGGGACCCCTGCCGCAAAACAAACAAACCCTTCTTTCTTCTTTAGCTATGGGTACAGGCAGGCTGCAGGTTTATCTGCCGCATGCTGGAGCGGGTGACATGGCAGTGAGGTGAAGCACTGTATAGATCAGGGATCATCAACTATTTTTTGTCACCGTCCAAATTTCTTGGTCAAGATATAGGCAAGGTCCAGACTCCAAGAGAAACCTTTCTCACACAGCAATACCAATAATGATAATAAGTAAATAAAAAAGACGTGGTCTGTTCAAAAGCATCTGGTGGTTCGGCTTTGGCCCACTGTCCACCTATTGTCTACCCTGGTTTATCGTACAGCTTAAGCCTTAAAATATGGGAGCAGTCTACCCAAACTGGCCAGCCCCCTCCTCTGTGTACCTTTTCTTCTGTTTATGCCGAGCCCATCTCTGGGGTCTCTTCATTCTAGAGTGGTTTGCATTCCTATTGGGGCATGGTATGTCACCAGTGTGGGTGCCAACAAATTTAACAAACCATTTTCTGTCTCCAAGGATTACTTGACAATTAGAGGAAAAAATAGTCCTACGAAAGAATGTGCATAAGAGTGACTACAAAGAGAGAGCGAGCTAGCTGCAATAAACTTGTGTTATACAACATTGATTTCCAAAGCATGATTCATTGTATGTGGCAATAAAATGTTGAAAGCATTCAAGGAAAAAAAATTCCATTACATGAACTGTCATCTTTCTGTGGTTCTGATCTAATGAATGCATCTTGACAAGTAGAGAATGGCCTGGTAAAACACCTGTCAGCAGAACTGATGAAAATACACCCTTGCAGTTTGATTTGATAATCTACTATAGTAGTAAATAAAGCAGCGAACATCTATCGGTTTGTTTAAAACTTATGGTGTTCAGTAGAAACAGTACGTCCTTAGTATGTCCTAGTCCAGGGTGGGCAAACTTTTTGGCCCGAGGGCCACATCTGGGTGGGGAAATTGCATGCAGGGCCATGAATGTAGGGTTGGGGCAGGGGGGTTGGGGTGCGGGAGGGAGTGTGGGAGCGGGTGCGGTGTGCAGGAAGGGGCTCAGGACAAGGGGTTGGGGTACAGGAGGGAGTGCGGGAGGGAGCTCAGAGCAGGGGGTTGGGGTGCAGGAGGGGTGTGGCAGGAGGTTGGGGTACGGGCTCTGGCCTGGCGCTGCTTACTTTGAGCGGCTTTGGGGTGGCAGTGGTGTACAGTGGGGCTAAGGCAGGCTCCCTGCCTGCCCTGGCCCCGCGCTGCTCCCAGAAGCGGCCACCACCACACCCCTGCGGCCCCTGGGGGAGTGTGTGTGTGTGGAGGGGCAGAGGGCTCTGCGCGCAGCCCTCGCCTGTGGGTACCTCCCCCGAAGTTCCCATTGGCCGTGGCTTCCCTGTTCCCGGCCAATGGGAGCTGCGGGGGAGGTACCCACAGGCGAGGGCTGCGTGCGGAGCCCTCTGCCCCTCACTCCCCCGGGGCCGCAGGGGCATGGTGGTGGCCACTTCCGGGAGCGGCATGGGGCCAGGGAGCCTGCCTTAGCCCCGCGGCGCCACGGGAGTGGCAATCCCGCAGGCTGGATCCAAAGCCCTGACGGGCTGGATCTACCCCACAGGCCGTAGTTTGCCCACCCCTACCCTAGCCTAATGTATAAGATGTATGCAACTCAGCTTTCACAGATGTATCCCAATACAACACATAAATTAACTGTAATATAGTGCATTTGCTGGAAAATGTAGGGGTTATTCTTAATTTGCCTAATATGGTGTCTCGGTATAATAGAATAGTGTGATGTTTATATATTCTGACATAACTTTCAGTGATGTGGGTATGCTCTGCTAAGGGCAGATTGTCCTTAACTTTGAGTTCTCTGGGAAATGAGTCAATGTTACTTGAATGGAAACTTAATTACTGGCTGCTTTTATGAAGTTTTCAAGCACATATCCATTGTTATTTTTTTTTTAGTAATTTGTATGAAAATTAACAGTTAATATCATCTACAACTTTGCATCCTTGACATGATAGGTGTTTTAAAGTAATACTAACAAGTAGTTTAGGTCCAAAATCTATTTTTTTTGTCTTTAAAGTTGTGTATAACATAATGAACACGTTAATTAAAGTTAATAAAAACAGTGCTAGAAAGCCAAACAGTATTGTTAGTGAAAACTCAAAAAACAAACCCTGACCAATCTGTTTTTCACTTCCATAGGTAATTTGGTTAGCTACACTCTCTTTCTAGAGTCATCATTAGTTCTTACTTTTCATGGCTACTACGCCACCATGTGGACATCCTTATCCTTTTTGTAAAGTATATTGCAAATGCTTTAAAAGCAGGATTGATGATCAAACAATCTAATAACACATGGAGCTCAGATATAATAAAAATGTACTATGGGTCAGCTGAGATGTTTAAACTTGTTGCTGGTTTTTGTGTTATGCTAGATGAAAAACATGGAGGCAGGTTTTAAGGTAGAATCTGTATAAATGCAAGGGTTTCCCTGAGGTGAAAATAAATCAAGTGCAGAATTAAACCCCTTAGGCTTTCCTCTATCTCCAAAATTGAGGAATATCATAAGGGCCCTTTGTTTCCTTAATATGTGTGTGCAACTTGTTTATACAGCCAGTGTCAGGAAGTTTAGGGGAAAAGGCATCACGATGCCTACTATTAACAAATATTTTCATGAAGTGTGTGTGGGTGGCAGGAGAATCAAGGAAAGCAGTTTTATCTGGATTTGAACATTCTTCTTCAGTGCGTTCCATCCAAATATGGAAACATGTTTCTCATACACTAGAACAAAGTGAAACTTGCTGAGGTTGGACAATTAAAATAGATTAATCAATGGAAAATAGAAGAACAAACAGTGTCAGTGATACTAAAAATACTACTTAAAATTTAAGTGTTTTTAACAGTAATGCTTTTTAAAAATATATTTTAACCTGAGAGCTTCCCTTTAAGTATTAATGGGAATTACCTATTATGCGGGAATAGTAAACATTTTATTTAGGTGTCAGAGGGCATTTTCTACCTTTTGATTAAAGGTTAAAGGATACTGTCAACCTGAATTTTCTAAATAGATTTTTTTTTTAAATGCAAGTTTTTTAGGGTATTCTTTTAAACAGCATGTCCTCAGTAGATTTTTGTTGTTGTTGTTGTTTGTTTTTTACGATTCACATAGAGTTTGTTTCTCTTTCCCTGCTGATGTTATAAGGGTCGGCAAGGGCAGATAGGTGGCCCATGAGCAGCAATATCAAACATACTTGTGGCCATCTCCCTCTGGGTGCATGTCTGCCTAACAGCGGCAGTACTGAAATAAGACCTGCTAACTTCTAAGCTGCTTGTTGAGAACTGCAGAGGAATCTCTGTGATTAAGGAACTTTCATCTATAGGCGCTGACTCTGTGATTACTCCAGGGCTGGAGCATCCACAGGAAAAAAATAGTGGTCCTGCCAATCAGCTCCTTCCCCCTCCCAGCGCCTCTCGCCTGCCATGGTCAGCTGTTCAGTGGCGTGCTGGGGGGGAGGGGGAGGAGTGGGGCAGGAAGAAGTGGGGCAGGGGTGGGGTGGAGGTGGGAAGAGGCAAGGTGGGGGTGGAGTCTTGGGAGAAGGGATGGAGTGGGGGCAGGGCCTAGTGTAGAGCAGAGGTCGAGCATCCCCGGGGAAATTAGAAAGTTGGCGCCTCTGCTTTCATCCTATGTAGCTGTGTCTGGTCTTATGAAGGTGTCTGGGGAGGGAGGGAAGGAGCTCTCTAGGTTCCTGTTGCTCCTCAAACCCATATTTGGGTCTGGAAAGTGAAGGAACCAGATCTCCTGGTCTTCCTTCTTCTAACACCTGGCTCGGATTGCTTCTGGCTCCATGTTGGGGTCTGGATGGGGACCAGATGGAAATGCTGATCCAACCTAGTTTCCTGGTTTCTTGCCCTCTACCCTAGCAGGGAGAGTATAGCAGATGGCAGCATGCTCAGTTACTTGGTCCAATATTTGAGGACTACAAATCTGCCTATTTATGTTATGTTTTTTTGTCTATATTTTGGACATTTAGTATCTTATCATGAACTTCCCTACACTTGCAAGTTTCTTTTTAACACAACATTGTTTCAATATTTGTTTTGTTGAACTGAATACAAAGAATAGATATAATTCATTTCTTGGCAACCTGGGAGAATCAAGAAAACTTTTTATGGGGAGGTCTTTATGAGCTTAATATACCTATATGTTTCAGGATTGTTGCTATAGGGGCTTGTCTCTATTTTTCTCTTACGACTTTAAATGAAGATATTAATAATTGGAATTTTGAAAAAAATATATTCAGAGGGATTTCTGAATTTGGGTTTTCTTTGGCAAAAAAGGGTTAATGGACAGTCCCAGAGGAGTTGAAGACTACTCCATTTTTCCTGTAAGGAGGTAAAGACAAATTTAATAATAATGCTGTATTATAAAACTTCTCCTTTTCTCAAGTAAGTCTGGAGTAAAATTTATGTAGTGTTCTTGAATATCTTGAAGTTGAAGATATGAGCTTGACACAATTTTAAATCTCCTCTTGAAGCTCAGGGAACAGTCCTGCTCAAGTTCTCTGTGGACATAAGTGGAGGCGAATAAAACAGTAACTAAAAGAAAAAGCTCCACTCTGGGTTGAGTGAGTGAAGTACAGTATCAGCAAAATTGGTAGAGTTGTACTCTTATTGAATTTTTCTATCAGAGGAGCGGTAGAGTTTTCTGGTCAGTGCTAATGAGAGCGAGTTTTTAGGTATCATTCTTGGATGCATTAGCAGGAGTGTTGTAAGCAAGACACAAGAAGCAATTATTCTGCTGTATTCTGTGCTGATTAGGCCTCAACTGGAGTATTATATCCAGTTATGTGTGCCACATTTCAGAAAAGAGCTGGACAAATTGGAGACAGTCCATGGAAGAGCAACAAAAGTGATTAAAGTTCTAGAGAACATTACCTGTGAGGGAAGATTGAAAACATTGGGTTTGTTTAGTCTGGAGAAGAGAAGAATGAGAGGGGACATGATAACAGTTCTCAAGTACATAAAAGGTTGTTATAAGGAAGAGGGAGAACAATTGATCTCCTTAATCTTTGTGGATAGGCCAAGAAGCAATCGGTTTAAATTGCAGCATGGGTGGTTAAGGTTGGACATTAGGAAAAACTTCCTCTCAGGGTGCAGAAAGAACAGGAGTACTTGTGGCACCTTAGAGACTAATAAATTTATTAGAGCATAAGCTTTCGTGGCCTACAACCCACTTCTTCGGATGCATATAGAGTGAAACATATATTGAGGAGATATATATACACACATACAGAGAGCATGAACAGGTGGGAGTTGTCTTACCAACTCTGAGAGGCCAATTAAGTAAGAGGAAAAAAAACTTTTGAAGTGATAATCAAGATAGCTCAGTACAGACAGTTTGATAAGACGCAAGTGTGAAAATACTTACGAGGGGAGATAGATTCAATGTTTGTAATGGCTCAGCCATTCCCAGTCTTTATTTAATCCTGAGCTGATTGTGTCTAGTTTGCATATCAATTCCAGCTCAGCAGTCTCTCGTTGGAGTCTGTTTTTGAAGTTTTTCTGTTTTAAGATAGCCACCCGCAGGTCTGTCATAGAATGGCCAGACAGGTTAAAGTGTTCTCCCACTGGTTTTTGAGTATTATGATTCCTGATGTCAGATTTGTGTCCATTAATTCTTTTGCGTAGAGACTGTCCGGTTTGGCCAATGTACATGGCAGAGGGGCATTGCTGGCACATGATGGCATAAATTGCTCATTGAGATTGTGGAATCTCCATCCTTGGAGATTTTTAAGAGCGAGTTAGACAAACACCGGTCAGGGATGGTCTAGATCAGTGCTTCTCAAAGTCGGGCCACTGCTTGTTCAGGGAAAGCCGGGCCGATTTGTTTACCTGCCGCGTCCGCAAGTTCAGCTGATCATGGCCACACTGGCCGTGGTTCGCCGCTCCAGGCCACAGGGGGCTGCGGGAAGCGGCGCGGGCCGAGGGATGTGCTGGCTGCCCTTCCCGCAGCCCTGGGGAGGTAGTGAGAAGATAAATCTTATTTTTTCTAATTCACATTGAGCTGCATCTTGATGTACAGATTTTCATCTTTCATGCAGCGAAAGAATGGGTGAAAAGAATTTCTAAAGTTATTTAATTGCTGTTGTGTTGGAACATAAACATTTTCCAGCTTTTTGCTCTTGTAATGCATTAAAAATAACAACAAGTACTTGGTCCAGTCTGATCCACAGAGTATGCATTGTCTACCCTCTCTGCCAGCGCTAGATAACTTAGTAGGTCTCTTCTATTTTTAACGTATAGGGGATTCCTGGAAAGATTTCATCTAGTCCCAGCTGCTTATCAACAAATAAAACAGTTTCCCTTATCATATCTATTTGTCTTAACAGTGTGTAAAAATAAAGGGTAGAATTCTCCTGTCCCTCTGCAATTATTTTAAAATAAACGTTTGTGCTCATTAGGGGTGCCAAATTGAGAGACTTGAATATATGAAACTATCAACAGAACAGGTACAGCATAGGCATCAGCAGCAACTTCCCCACATTGTCTAGTCAATATGCTTCAATTGTTAACCTCTTCGTGGGGGAACTGAAGAGATGCCATATGTTAATGACTTTTGGCTGCTACTATATTTGATCCTGTGACTTTCAGGTGAAAGACTCTCTTGTGTCTTAGTAGCTTCCTAAGCCAGCCAGTCTTTCTCCTGCTCTTCAGTTAATATTGACTAATGTCCACCATTGGTTGCATGGTATGGATGCTATAAATGTACATCAGAGAGGGATAGTTAGTTTAGCTGTAGGTATACTGTCAGTATTGCATATAGCAGCACGGCAGGCCCAGAAAAAAACAAAATAGCCATTCTTTCTGGCTATGGTAGATGGAGAGCTGTGATAGGTGAAAGCCCTCCCACAACAGAATTGCAATTAGGCTATCTTCCCCTTATTGCATACTCTCTTCTGTTGCATCCTTATACTCTGAGACCAAGTCTATACTGTGAAAATACATTGTTAGAAAATGTTAACTAATCAATTTCAACTAATATGATGTTACACCTATCTTTAGTACCTAGTGATGACAGGGACAAGTCCTGAAATGTTTAGCTGGTCATGGTTAACTTCTAGTGACCAAATATATAGACCTCCTCTCTGGGCTAGCAGGGAAGGACTGTTTAAGAAGGGACATAGGTGTTTGCAGTGATTGCAAAAGGAC
Organism: Terrapene triunguis; assembly: GCF_002925995.2. NCBI lineage: Eukaryota > Metazoa > Chordata > Testudines > Emydidae > Terrapene > Terrapene triunguis. The sequence goes on along the minus strand of NW_020698262.1, from coordinate 6,213,147 downwards.
TTGGGAGGAGGGTGGAAACAGTTTAGAGAAAAGGAAGGTTTCCTTTCTCACTTCATATAAGATGTCAGTTGCTGGAAGACAGCAGAGAGGAAGGAGTCACTCCTTTGGCAAGTTCTCCAATGTCTAGTGAAGCCTTAAAGAGAGGGCTGTAAGATTCTTCAGCTCAGGGAAACCTTACCAATAGGGCTGGAAGGACTGTGGGGTGTCTGGGCAAGGTAAATGGACTGACTTGTGAAACCAAGCTGACAAGGGTAGGAACTGATTATGCTGTAGGTGAGCCAAGCAAACTGTTTTCTCATTGTAGCTTAATAAAGCAAACGTTGAAAAGGGGAAGAATGTTAAATGAATCACCTGTGGTTGGGATATGAATATTTCTAGAGCCCAGAAGGATGGGAAACTGAGGCATGGTGGCACACCCAGACTGGAAGGGGAGTGGCACCCTGCCATACCCCTAGTAAATACATTTTCTAATGGAATACTATTTTCCCTGAAAAAGGCCCTAGTGCGTTAAACTCCAAGGCTCTCAAACACTATAGTGATGGGTGCTTTATAGGAACCTAAATAGATTATTATTATTATTATTATTTTTGGCATCTTTCTCCATCTCTGACTACTTAATCACTCTCTAGGATATGCCAACTAGGGAAGAGCAGTATGCATTTTTTCTTTTAGTGTTCAGTTATACACAGGTTTCTTTAATTTTTATAATCTTGGATCACATGTTTTGTCGGTATTACTACCTCATCATTTAATTCCAAACCCTAACAATTTGCAGCTTGAAAAAAGGCAAAAGCACTGACACTCATGCCATTGTAATTTGATGATTAATAATTAAAATATAATCCATTGAAGAATGAGAAATTCCCTGTTAGAACTGTTAATAAGCTATGCTTACTGTCCATGAACTGTGTTTTGAATCAAGTTTCAAATAGCTTCTTGCTCTTAATTAAAGATTGCTATCTTGTTTGGAAACTTCCAAGAAGGGAACAATTTAGTGTGACTATGTCTTGCTACTTGTAATGATACAGCATTTAAAAGATTTGGCATTTTCTCTCTGTCCAGCTGGCTTTAACACTGGCTTCACTGAACTCCATTCAGAATACTGCTAGGATCATTTTCCTAACTTGTTTTTCTATCGATGGCCTTCTCTCCATTGCATCAAATAATAGCTCCTTGTCTTTTCATTTAAGGCCCTTCACCATTTACCCCGGCCCTATCTACCAGATTACTAATTTATTGAGCCATTAGCCTCCATTTTTGCTTTGCCAGCAATGGCATTTTTGATTGCCCACTTGTTTTTCTCCCCTGCAGATCTCTATGCGTGGGAAGAACTTCCATTCAAAACTCATTAAGTTATCACCTTTTTCTAAACCAGGGGTCGGCAACGTTCGGCACGCGGCTCGCCGGGGTAAGCACCCTAGCGGGCCGGGCCAGTTTATTTACCTGCTGACGCGGCAGGTTCGTCCGATCGCGGCCCCCCTCACCGCGATTCGCCGTCCCGGGCCAATGGGGGTGGCGGGAAGCCGCGGCCAGCACGTCCCTCGGCCCGCGCCGCTTCCCGCCGCCCCCATTGGCCCGGGACGGCGAACCGCGGCCAGTGGGGGCCGCGATCGGCCGAACCTGCCGCGTCAGCAGGTAAATAAACTGGCCCGGCCCGCTAGGGTGCTTACCCTGGCGAGCCGCGTGCCGAATGTTGCTGACCCCTGTTCTAAACCCTTACTTAAAGTCTACCTCTGCCGTGATGCCTGCAAATCACTACTTGCATTGGTTGGGCAAGTGGCGAACTTAAAGTTCTAGTTTTATAAACTGTTAATTTTGTTATCTCATCCTCCTACTCATTCGCACCCTGTTTCTGTTTAGTTCAACTGTCGGTCTCCTCTTGACTCCAAGATTTAAAAGCCATTGAAGGCAGGGTGTGTCTTTGTATCTAGAACAATGGCGCCCAGATCCTGTCTGGGAATTCTCGATGCTACTACAGTACAACTAATTTTTAAAAATTAATACATCTCATAATCTTTCTCTGTAAATAGTCTGTTTCTAATAGTTTTCTGTCTAGTTTAAAATTAAACTTGAATCACTATGTATTTTTTGAAGCAGTTATTATCCTCCTGAGACTGCAACTTCTGATTAGTCTTGTTTGCCTTGGCTTTTTTCATTATTCTGTTCAGGAGCTTTTCTGCAGAACCAGCATCCTAAAAAAAGGAGTTCTGGTCACATGATACTGAATTTGCTGGAATATAGGACCACGATTTTTTACTAGATTTTTAATTTTTTTTTTTAAATAGTGTATTTTGGATATATTGCCTTACGTAGCCAGGATCATGTTGTTATAGGAAGATGTCTAAAAAGAGAAGTCCAATAAATCAGATGGATCTCTTGCACTGTCAATCCTGTCTCTTAACTGAAACAAAGATGTCCTTATTTTACCTTCCCCCTCTCCCTGTTTGCTTCTCATTGGGATTTTGAATACCTCCTGGACATATTGGATAGTGTGTTGTGTTAAAATTTAACATCTCAGATACCCAAATCTCCATAAAGCAGGTTACATCCTTCCACTTGGTTCCCTCTGGTGGGCCTATGTAGGGACAATTTAGTTAGAGCAAGTAATACCCAGCATTGCTAAATTATGGCAAAGAAAATTGTGGACCTTAAGAGTGATTCAGATTTTTGGAGCATGGGCTGTATCTTTGAGACTAGAGATAGTATGTCATCCGTCAAGGATGATAGCTTCTCAGAGTACCTGCCTTAGCTTTGAGATTCCCAAATATGACCTCTTCTTTTCCCATCTCCCTCATCTTATCTAAGTGAGCATACAGTAAAAAGCATTGCTACCTGCCTGGTCATTTTTGATTCAGTCTGTTCCATTAAAAGCTCGTTCAGAAAGTTGGGAGGAAACTGACCTGTTAGTGTTTATCTTTAGCTCCTTTTGGCATTCTCCACCAAACTCATTACACAACTATTATCTGTATTGTGGTTGCCAAATATGGAGAGAGAAATATGGAAAATTAACAAGATTAGCAAGATTCTTAAAGAGAAATCCTAGGAGCTTACCAATTTGTGTCCTGTCTCAGCAGTTAGTGCTGCCCCATGATGAAATATACTAGCGTCTCTAAATAAATGCACAGACTTCATCTTTTATACATCTCTCCAAATAATCACTTCAGATCTTAATGGTGTTTGCCTAGCATTTTAAAACCCGTTTTTCTCCCAGAGCAATTGCTCTACTTTCCTAATATTATCCTTGTGCTTTACTGCTAATATTTCTTTCAGAGCAATTGCTTGTTTCCCTTGATATTCTTTATCCAGCATTTCTGTTAATAGATCTCTCAGAGCAATTTATACATATAAAAAAAGTTCTTTCCAAACATTTACTGCTAAAAATTCTTTCAGCATCACTCCATTCTTAATATCTTAGTAAGTTTTCACCTGTGTTAAAATTCTACCTACATTGATTTGTTCACTACTGACAAGCTATTTACTATCTTAGAATAACTTTTTAGGGTTTTTGCAAGGAAACTAGCAACCTTCCCCCAATGCTTCCTTTGTTACTCTTGAAATTTCTCCTGTCACATAGTATTCCTGACCACCAGTCATTGTGCATTTTCTCACATGTAGGTCTGTCACATCCACCTTGAAATCATCAGCTCCCCCATCTCTCATAGGTTTACTCGTGAACATAAATAATACTTAGCATTTAAAGCACCAGTCATTCAAGGATCTCAAAGCATTTAACAGATGCTAATTAAGTCTTCCATCCATCATTTGAGGTGGCTTATTTTACCCATATTATAAATATGTTAACTTGGTACACACAGTCAACAATGCAATTTGAGATTGCTGACTAAGCTTTGAAGAATGTAATGATGAACTGCAAGCATACTCATGTTGTGGTCTATCATGAAATACGTTACAGTGAGGGTATCTGGTTAGTCTCCTCCCATTTAAAGAGTTCATTGTGTCAGGGCTATCTAAATGTTTTTCAGGAATGATTAATCTAACCGTTTTCTTACTTTGGCTGAACATGACTTTATTTGGTAAGTTAATGACTGAACATTATCTGATAAGAGATAATTTAAAGAGGACTAATGTTACAAAGCTGAGTGATTATGTATTCTGTAAATCCTAGGTGAACTCAATGGAACAAGTCGTGAATAAGATCTGGGCACTAGAAGACTTACTTGGGGAAATGTAGCTTTGAACAGACATCTGTTTATGCTATCAGTGCCTTTTCTCACTTCATATGAAAATAGTTTCTTTATATGAATTACACCACTAATCCATTCTAAATGAAGAATGGGAATGACCTTTCTATTGTCATGCTTCCCTCCCTTCTGTTGTTACTTCATTGGAGTGTTAGTCAGTGCTTTCTATTTCTGAGGCCTTGTCTACACTGCAAAGTTTTGTTGGCAAAAGTTATGCTGCTTTAATAAAAGCACTTTAATTAAACCGCTGTTGCATGTCCACACTAGTTCCTTGTGTCGGCAGAGTGCATCCACACTAGCAGCTCTTGCATCGACACAGAGAGCAGTGCGCTGTGGTAGCTATCTCACTATGCAACTGGCCGCAGGGTGCTTTGGGAAGGGTTTGCAATGCCTCCCTGAGGCAGGGACAGTGTCACATGATGCAGGTTTCTCAATCCCATCCTTCCAGGGGCATCCTACTAGATTATCAGCTGCTTTTTCAACTGAAGGGGGTGTGGGGTGGGAGAGGAGAGTGGTGTGTCTAGGTTGGGGGAGACAGCAGGCTGACTGACCTATTCTGAGGAAGGAGGAGGGGGACACCCCCCCCCAAGTCAGCCCCCCGGCTCTGTTCCGCACAGCAGGCTCTCCCGAAGCAGTTTGTGATTCCCTCCCCGCAGCCTCCTCAGCTGCCGGGAACCCGCGAGCTCCCGTGTTGAGGAATGTCAAAGCAACATAGCAGTCCCTCTCCCCCCCTGCAGCAGCAGTCTGCCTGCCACTGTGTTCCTAGAGCAGGGCAGAACAGGAGCATTCCAATGATTTGTTCTTTGTTCCACAAAGGGAGCAGCACACTCAGCTGTCAGATGCTTCCTGGAACTTCGGAAGGGGGGGGGGGGTGCATTCCTGCAGGGCAGCAGAGATCAAAACAGTGCGCAGAGCGGTCACGGCATTGTGGGATACTGGCGGAGACCACTTCTGTCAGACAAACGGTGTCTACAACAACGCTTTGTTGCAAAAGGCTTTATGTCTCTGGTTGAGGTGGTTTTATTTTGTCGGCAAAACAGCAGGATTTTTCCGCCAAAAATAGCTTTGTAGTGTGTACACCTCCTGACAAAACTTTGTAGTGTAGACAAGACCTGAGAGAACTGATCAAGATGACACCACTGGCAGAATACTGATTGAGACTGCAAGCTGATTATGAAATCACTGACACACACCACCAGTCAGTCTTAGACCTATTATAGTAATACATAATCACTGAAGAGCGCTCAAAAATGTTAGCTAATGCTATGAGGAAAATCCATGGACAAATTAGTAGAGCCTTGCAAATCCACAAATCTCCACTTTATATATGTCCACGCAGGGCTCTACAAATTAGAAACACTGACTTACTATGGTGTGCAACCAAAAATTGGTAGTGGCATGGCAGAGTTCTTACTTGAATCACTTAGGGCATGTCTACGCGTAAAGGCTGCAGTGGAACAGCTGCACTGGTGCAGCGCTTCAATGAAGATGATACCTACTCCGGCGGGAGGACTTCTCTCTTTGGTGTAGGTACTCCACTTCCGCGAGAGGCGGGTAGCTATGTCAATGGGAGAAGCCATCCTGTCAACTCAGTTGTCTACACAGGGGGTTAGGTTGGTATAACTACGACACTCAGGGGTGTGGATTTTTCATACCGTTATACTGTAGTTATACCATTGTAAATTTATAGTGTAGACCTGGCCTTAGTTGGATGCAGGTACTGGGTCTGTCATCTGCAGTTTTAGGTTCACTTGTTAATTTTCTGAAAGGAATATTTAGCAATTTGTTTAGTTCAAATTTTGCTGCATTAGGAGTATAGTGTAGTATTAGACTTCCACACAGTAATGTGGAGGAGGGGCTTGAAAGAAAATACCACAACAATTATATTAATGTGGAGGACTGTTTAAAACACTTCAAAGAATGTAAATACACCTCTACCCTGATATAACGCTGTCCTCGGGAGCCAAAAAATCTTACCGCCTTATAGGTGAAACCACGATATATCGAATTTGCTTTGATCCGCCGGAGTGCGCAGCCCCGCCCCCCCCCCCCCGGAGCACTGCTTTACCGTGTTATATCCGAATTCATGTTATATCGGGTCGCGTTATATTGGGATAGAGGTGTATTCTTCAAGTGCTTGCTCATGTTGATTCCATGTTAGGTATGTGTGCACCACCTCCATTTGCGTCCCATTATGCCATTACCCAGCAGGCACAGGATGACTCAAGTTTTGGTAGAGCAGTGCTGCAAGCCGCAAGACCATGAACTCCGAGCCCACCTCCAGGGATACTGCTTGTGAGTCACCTAACATGGAATCGACAAGAGCAAGCTCTCGAAGAGGAAAAAATGGTTACCTACCTTTTGTAACTGTTTTTCTTTGAGATATGTTGCTCATGTCCATTCCATGATCCAACCTCCTACTTGCCATTGGAGCTGACAGCAAAAAGGAACTGAGAGGGTGTAGGGCTGGTGGCGCTTCATATACTGGCGCATGAGCACAGCACTCCAGAGGGCGCCAGAGCCAACCCTATGGATACCACTAGGGGGAAAATTTCCATCAGTGGTACATGCAGCGTGCACACACCTAACATGGAATGGACATGAGCAACACATCTAGAAGAACAACAGTTAAGAAAGGTAGGTAACTGGGTTTTTTTCTCATTGTGGCAACAGGGAGACTATTTCAGAGGCTGGAAAATTAAGAGGCTTCCGTGTCGCTTGGATTTGTGTAAATTTATTTTGTGAGCATTATAGACTGTTAGGGTTTGTCTGCACACCACTGAGACACCCATGGCTGGCCCATGCTAGCTGACTCGGGCTCCTGAGGGTTGGGCTGTGGGGCTGTTTTATTGCTGTGTAAACTTCTGGGCTCTAGGACCCTGCCGGGTGGGAGGCCCAGGCTCCAGTTCAAGCTTGGAAGTTTACACAGCAGTGAAACAGCGCTGCAGCCTGAGCCCCAGGATCCTGAGTCAGTTGGTGGATTTTTCTTTGCTGTGTAGACATGCCTTTAAGGTTTAGAGTCCCTGCTGGGCAGTGTATTGGCTTGATTGAGAGTGTCTAATCTTTCTGGCCCCAAACTTCCCATCACCAGTTCAGTTGCACAGTTGGTAGAAATAGTGGGATCGCTAGTGCAGACAGGACTTTAGCTGAACATCATCATTTTAAGCACTGTTGTTTAACCTGAAAGTCTAACTGTCATCTAATGGTGCTTAAAATGTCAGCTTTGATGATACAGTGGTTAGAACAGCAGTGGTTGCCTGGAGCATGGTTTACACTAGCATTCTCACTCATGATACCTATTGGGGCTGAAAAGTTGTAGAATTCTCTGCCATTCCTAGGGAGGGAAAGCTTAGTTTAAACAAGATCTAAGTGACTGGCCTCTGTGAGAGGAGAGATTATTTCTTAAAATGACAACTAAAAATTAAATAAAATACCACATTGTACAAAATACTGACTCTTTCCTTCCTCCTTAAAGGGACACTGCTAGATACTTTTGGGCCCAAAATTCAGCTTTTCTGTGTGGCTTTCAAAAAGAAAATTTCAAAAACTTGAATGAAGAGAATTTCAATTAAAATATTTTGTTCTATCGTGATGGAAGGGGTTGGCTTTAAACATAAAAATGAGTTGTTTGTGCCCCAAATGTGGCTATTGCAATGTGAGTAACTTACAGTGAAACTGACCATTCTGTTTTGTTGTACAAGGGAGTGAAGTACCAAAAATAAACAAAACATGAATGATTAATAGTATTTGATTTTTGAAGATCCTTTCAGTTTTAATCAAAGGTAATGATAGTGACATAGCTAAGGATGGCGATGTTGAAAAACGACTTTTATCCTCATGTCCCTCTATTTTTATGACAATTTCTAATAGGGACTGGATTTTAGAATTTCTATTAAAGGGTGATACACCAGGTATTAACTCCTTGCCATTGGTTGAATGGATCCTCATTAAGTGGAGTTTTTGCTTCTGGCAGAAGTCATTGCTATTTATTTCATTAGGCAGTACTGTTTCTCTGGGAGATGTCCCAATTAAGTTGCCTCCTTAGTTAAGCACAGCCTCTTGCATTAAAGACAAGTTAACAAGTTTTTGTTCTGAGTAATTGCTTGTGAAGGGAAGGTTAGTAACAGCATCAGATGCCAAAGCTCTTAGGTAACTCTGAAGTAGCTATTCTAACTATAGTGAGGGCTTGTCTACACTGGCAATTTACAGCGCTCAGGGGTGTGAAAAAACACCCCTCTGAGTGCAGCAAGTTTCAGCGCTGTAAAGCACCAGTGTAGAGAGTGCATCAGCGCTTGTAGCTATGCCTCTTATGGAGGTGGGTTTTTTTAGAGCGCTAGGAGAGCTCTCTCCAAGCACTCTGTTGCGACTACAGAAGCCACGTTAAAGCGCTGCCGCGGCAGCGCTTCAGCGTTGCCAGTGTAGACTAGCCCTGATAGCTTGCAATATTCCCTTCAGTCCCAACTGTTGTCAACAGTTACTCTTGTATATATGTTTATTCCTATGTGGAGTTCTTTGAAGAACTGATTGCAGGGTCAGGCACTTACTCAGCAAATCTAACCCTGATGTGGAAGGTGTGATGCTTTGGGATTCACCCAGGCCAGTAAGGGGTTCAGTCTTGCAACTCTGGGTGCCTTAAATGCTATACAGCTGTGGCTCACAGCCATGTCACCAACACCCACCATACAAGCAAGAAAGTCTCACTCTGGCTTCCACTGCTCAATTACCGTTTGCAGGAGGATCTCACTAACCCTTGTAACCCAGAATTGTCCCCAAAAGCATTTCCCTGCTGTGCTCAGCTCCCTCTCATGGTAGCACTCACAAAACCACCTCAAGTTTGCTGCTCTTTTAAAGTGACAGTACACAGCAGCCTGTTAGCTTAACTGAGATTAACACAGCCTCCATTTGAAATACACAGCACTGAGTTGGTGTATAGTAAAAGTAAAACAAATTTATTAACAATAGAACATAGATTTAAGTGGTACTAAGTAGAAGGAGTAAGGATAGAAATGGTTACAAACAACTAGACTAAAATCTGATTTAATAAACTAGTCTTTCCAGGAGCGCTGCCAGCTTTTCTGCCGCCCTAGGCAGCGGAAGGTCCTGCCCCGAAATGCTGCCCCCCACAGAGGCGGCGGAAGGTCCCACCACCAAAATACCGCCGCGGTCGCTGCCCCCAAATTGTAGTGCCGGTCGCCTAATGGGTTGCACCGGCCCTGAGTCTTTCATTCAAAGTAGTTTTCTCACCATAGTCATTCTTCCAGCATGGCTGACCAGTCTTTAGCCAGGATCCAATGCAGAGACCAAAGCACTTGGTTACTTTGTCTGAAAGGTGAAGAATAAAATGACTTTGCCTTTGCTTATATCTTCCCAGAGTTTACTGATCCTGTTCCACGAGGCAGGAAGGCTTCTTGTGAGTGCAGTCACCAACCCCATTGAAATTAAGTGATCATCTTCCCCCACTTGCTTGCCTGATGGCTTTTTTTTACCTTGCATGTGAATGTGCTTTTCATTGTCTGAGGTCATATCTTCATTTACATTGGAGACTGTAGTCAAGCCTACAAAACAACATTGCTTTGTCTAGGACCCACTGGGATTAGGCACTGTCTGCCAAATACATTTGAGGGACATATTTTCCAGAACATCTGTATAGCTTTTTACATGTCAACTGTACATACACCATGCAAGAATACTAATGATCAGTGAGTTACTAGTTTGAGTATATTCTAGATACTAGTGAGTTACTAGTTTTTGATACAAGACACCTTCTAAATAAATATCATGACAACAGTGTGTGGGGTGCACACAAAGGTGGGCAGGCCAGCTGAGACACATTGCTACATACCAGGAAGCCCCTTGCCCTGTGGCATTGGGATGTTCTTAGGGTCACAGAGGGCCCCTCTCATAACAGATTATTTATCTTCAGTGTTAGGCCATGTCTCTTCATGGAGCAGTTCAGTGGTGTACCTATACTGATATGCTATACAGCAAAGCCCTCCTAGTGCAGACGCAATTGTATTTGCAAAGCTGCACTTTCACTGGTATAGCTTATATTGTTATCCCCAAACAAAACAAGCTATACTAGTACAAGTATAGTTTTGCCAGTATAACTGTGTCTACACTAGGGCCTTCTGCCAGCACAGCTATGTCAGGGATCAAAACCTCTTCACATCCCCAATTGATGTAACTATGCCAGCAGACGTTTGTAGTGTAGACATAAGTTTAGTTTAACTTCATGTGCTTTGCCACATTTCTGGCTGTTGAATAGTGTGCAGTAGGAACAGCAGTTATCTCAACATTTATTACTTAAGATGGGAAGTGACATGAAAGCCTCTTTCTAGAATGGGGATGATCTAATTTGTATTTCCTTGTAGCATTCTACAGGCCAGATCGTTCTAATAAGCAATGAAATATTTTTTTAAATAGAGAGCTTCAGTCAGTGGATTATGTATTTGAATTCAGTATGTCAACTATTTAGATCACCTTTAATCAAAGTGTGTTGTGCAAATATGGTAGATGATAATGAGGCTTAGGGTATGTCTACACTGCAAAATTGTTGACAAAACTTTTGTCCTTCACAGGTACTTAAAAAAGCCCTCCCCCCCCCACGAAAGACAAAAGTTTTGCCGACGCAAGTGGCAGTGTGAACGCAGCTTTGTCGGCAGGAGCGCTCTCCTGCCGACATAGCTTAACACTGCTCGCGGGGCTAGAAGTATTTTGTTGGCAAAAGTGCTGACAAAGAGCGTTTACACATGCTGACTTTTAGCGACAAGGCTGTGTCGACACAGCCTTGTCTTTAAAAGCTGTGTAGTGTTGACAAGCCCTTAGTTACCACTTTAATGACACTTGCTACTTGCTAATTCACTGTGTGTTTCTATTTTTAGTTTCCCTGTTGTTTTGGGGATTTGTCAAAGATGAACTCAGATGATTACATGTCTTGGAGTGGAGCTAGTATCCTTTCATGTAACCTCTCTAGAAGTCTTATCTTTTTTCCTATTATGCACATTTATGTAGCAAATATGATCTTGATATTTACTACTTGCTGCAAACTTTAGCCTCTAAAAATTGAGGTTTTTTGATATAAAGCACTTTGAAGAAAAAAAGTGCTGCTAAGTGCCAACTTATAAACATAACTTGTAGTCAAATGTAATATATTTGTAATTTTAGTAACTAATAGAGAAGACACTTTTAGCTAATAAGATACGATAAATATTTTAGAGCAACCCTTTTATTAGGACAGGTCTACACTTAAAACTATGTGCTACTGTAGCGCTTTAGAGAAGACACTGCTATGCTGACAGGAGAACTTCTCCCGTTGGCATAGTTAATCCACCTCTGTGAGAGGTGATAGCTATGTTAACGGGAATGGTTAGAGCTGAAAAGCTTACAAATATAACTTGTGTTAATCATTTTGCTATTTAGTTTGCACTCTAACTCTAAACAAAAAAGCTGATTGTTACTGTTATTTTTGTTAGCATGACACTGTTCATTTGGATTGCAAACAATTTGGGGTAATATCTAAATCCCCTTCCCAAAACTGTTCATTAAATTAAAATTAATCACTGAGCATTTGTATTAATATTAGATTTTGTTGCAGCACTTTAAACAAAACCTAAAGTGTAGCCTTAATAAGATTTCTTTAACTATTTTATAATTAACAAGAAATTTTAAATTGTATACACAGTATTTTATTTTTGGGACGTGATTTTTTTTCTTAATCACCAAGTACATTTTTGTAGTACTGTAGTTGCTAAACAAAATCAGAATGTGTCTGTGTCCACCAAAGGGTAGAGCTCATTTCTATTTTGATATGCTAGCACGCTTCTGGATGTGTGTGGTTTTGCTCACTAATCTTTCTTCAGATACTTTTAAATCTTTGAATAAAATAGATAAAAGTCTATCTGTGAAATGATTAAAAGGTGCTGGATTGATACCATCATAACTGGCTTTTTCTCTTTCCTCACATTGTGTTCTCTACCTCTTCTTCAGTTTCTTTGTCTTTTCTTCTCCCATTTATGCCCCCCCAGTCTCGCTGTATGCCATTCTCTAGTATTATGCAGTGATTTCCTCCTGCACCCCAATATATCCCACCACTCTCTTCCTCTAATCTCTCTAAAGGGATAGTATTTTTACTTGGTTAACATCCAGTGATTTCACTGGAGTTGAAGGTGCTCAGCACAATGTAGGACTGGACCCAGTGTAATCGAAACAGGATTATGGACTTCTCTGCAGGATCAAGACAAAGACGATGTTGCTTTCTGAAGGACAATACTATCTGAAATACCATATGCACTGCAAAACTTCCAGATACAATAGTTATTAAGGATGACTGTTCAGCCTTAATTTTTCTGCTTGTGGGTTTGTTAACCCCTTGGGATAAATTTTAAAAATATTGCATAAGGCTTTATTTTGTGATTCCTGTTAAAGCAGTGGGTGTTGCATAGCCAAAATTCTGAGTGAAGTACAGGGACATGCTTCCAAAGCATATCAGTGTAACTTAGCTACTCAAAATTTGACCCTTTTCTCCACCACCGTCTCCAGTCAGTCAAGATCAGTTAATTAAATTTTGCATTTTAACTCAGATACCTAGGCACAAATAAAAAAGCCAGTGATTCAAAGTACTGTAGAAATACCAGAATACCAGGTGACATGTATACTGCCCTATACCCACATGGGTAGTGGACGTGTAGTGAAAATAGACCATAGTTTTAGTTTTTACCTTCCACTAAAGAAGCTAGAAAATGGAGGAGGAACGGACAGCAGCAAGGAGAAAGATTATTTCATCTTCAACAACTCCCAAATGCCATGAAACACATAAAAGCAGCAAAGAGTCCTGTGGCACCTTATAGATTAACAGACGTATAGGAGCATGAGCTTTCGTGGGTGAATACCCATTTCTTCACATGCATCCGAAGAAGTGGGTATTCACCCATGAAAGCTCATGCTCCTATACGTCTGTTAGTCTATAAGGTGCCACAGGACTCTTTGCTGCTTTTACAGATCCAGACTAACACGGCTACCCCTTTGATACATGAAACACATAGAGAACCTTGATCCCACAAAGCTCTTAAGTGTGTGCTTAACTTTAATCACGTAGGCAGTCCATAAATGAATAACAGAAAGGCAGAGGCAGGCATATGCTACATTTTCATTTTTAACTACGTACTTTGTTAAATCAAATTATAACCTAAATAAACAATTTGGGATGTCATTATGTTCTGGTTTTGATTAAAATTAAGTTATTTCTATTAGTGAACTGCAAGGACTTCCTAAATGGAAATGTGTTAGACTTTAAGATGTACTTTCATATGTTAATATTTGCAGGTGGAACATTTTTCAAATTGTAGTCCATGAACTGCACGAGAAACCCTTAACTCAAGATGCATCCAGACTTGTCTCCTCACCTGCACAGTGAAGAATGTAACCGAGTTATCAGTCTGCTCAAAGAGTGTCACAAAGAGGTAAGAGTTTTGAAAAGTAAAACAAGTTGTGTGTGGGAATTGAGTGTCAGTATATTAGTGAGAATATTATTAGGGTTACCATATTTTGAGTGTCCAAAAAGAGGACACTCCACGGGGCCCCGGCCCCGCCCACAGCCCCGCCCACGCTCCCACCCCAACTCCACCCCTTCCCCAAAGTCCCCTCCCCAACTCCGCCCCCTCCCCTGCTTCCCGCGAACATTTGATTCGCGGGAAGCCTGAAGCAGGCAGCAGGTAAGCTGGAGGGGGTGGGGGTAGGAGGCGCAGCCCAGTCTGGCCCCCCCAACGGAGCGGCTCCCTCCGGCGGCCGGCCCCGGCATCTCCAGCCTGGCTCGGCTCGGGCCCAGGGGTGCCAGCCACCAGCCGAGCACCCCCGGCCCAGCACCGCCGGCCCCCGGCCCAGCACCCCCGGCCCAGCACTGCCGGGCCCCGGCCTGGCCCCAGCCCGCGGCCCAGCGCACCCCGGGCCCCGGCCCAGCGC
>NW_020698262.1:6128571-6198588 GCF_002925995.2 Terrapene triunguis | reverse complement strand
CTTTGACACTATCATAGCTCTAACTCTGCCCTCATGGGAACTTGAAAAATTCTGTGGGCAATATCATCCCAAACTACTTATTAAGTAATGTGACCCATGTCCTCCATAATTTAGCTCATTAAACACAAGAGATTAGTTTTCATTCACAATCTAGATAGCCCAATTTCTCTAGCAGCCCTTTAGAGGATAACTTCCAGTACTAAAGGACACACTTCATTAATTTCCATACAAGTTTTGCCTTTATATTGTATGTAGGAACAGATAATTGCTATTAAAGACAGCCATTTGCCCCAACTTCATTTCATTTGTGTCACTGCTCATCAGTTTAAAGTCCTAGTCCACTGGAATCTGTTACTCAAGTTGTCACTTAGTACTACTTGACCACAGTATGCTCTCTTTAAATCTTCGGCTCCTGTGCTCTCTCTAAACTCTTGAATTATCATGAGGGAGCCTTGCCTAGAATAGCTGCAAGTTCTTAAATTGGAATGGAGTGTCCAGGGTATCTTCTCTGCATTGCCTCCAAATTCTGCAGCCTCATTTGTCTGTGCAGTTTAAATGATCTTGGGGTAGTCTGAGGTATTGCATGGGCATACAGTTTTCCTCAGCCAAGTTAATTAAAAGCAAGCAGGATTCTAACCAGGTTCCTAATAACTAAAACCAGGTTAGGGAGTTCCTCTCCATATCAACTGCAGCAATATCAAAGGAAGTTGCCAATAAAATGATAGCTGCTCACATTTAATGGGAAAGTAGAAGTAAAACCAAAGCACATTTTTATTTAGACACTGCAGAATCCTAATGTCTGGATTTTGTAATCACCTAAGAAAATACTGTAAATAGCATGCAGGTGAAAGGGGTGAGAGAGAAGAAAATGAGTTCGGTTTGTTCTGCCTAGTGGTGTGTAAACTGATTTGGCTAATAAGCTTTGACCAGAGAATCCTGTTGTATTCCTTTCATTGTTGGAATTATTGTTAATCTGCTTTCCTCTTATAATTTTATGTTGTGTATAGGTTGGCACAATATGTCTAATAAAACTGTCCATGAGCTTTAGAAAGGACTTGATTTGAATATGCTCTTCTACTTGAACTCCTTGGCAACAGTGATTTGAACGGGTTCATTGCCTATTTAAGCTACTAAAGGACTAAGAGTAGTGGTAATAAATTGATGCAAAGGATTATATTTTTTTCAGAATGTGTTCTCGGTTTGATTGAAAGACAATTTCTCCTTGGGTGAAGAAGGACTTAATTGGTTCTTTCAGCTTTGTGCATAATTATGAAAAGAGAGGTGTTTGCACACTCTAGTATTTCCGCTATGAAGAGAAAATGTCTATCACAGACAGTTCAGTCATAAGGAAATGATGTTTTTTATCTAAACTTTAAAATAATGTATTGAAATATCTTACTTTGGAATTTCAGATTTCACTGACTTCACCCTCAGTGACTGAGTCACTGAAAACTCTGGCCAATACTTAACTAAATTGCCATGAGTGTAAGCTTCTATGTAGCTGAATTCAATACTCTTAAAAGTGATAACTTGAATTGGGCAGTGTGGGAAAACATCTCCACAGAACTCCGTTTAATGCATTTCATTGCTGACCTGAAACATGTCTACTGTACTAAGTTCATGTTTGTTGAATAGAAGCTGTCAAGCATGCTATTTGTGCAGTGTTACCTTAGACACTTTTGAAAGGTGAACTATTGTTGTGCCAAGTGAGAGCTTTAAAAAGGCATCCGACGAAGTGGGCATTCACCCACGAAAGCTTATGCTCCAATACATCTGTTAGTCTTAAAGGTGCCACAGGACTCTCTGTTGCTTTAAAAAGGCCTGTATTTCTTGCAGCTGTCAGCTATAGAACATATGGTTTTACAAGCACTTCACTATTATGAGAGTGACGCCTATCCTGGAAAAACTGAATTTCTATAAGTTGACCCATAAAAAAGCTGGCATTTTACTCTCATTGCAGACTCCATGTTAACTAGATTTAAAGCAGTAAAATTTCTTTTCAAGCTGGAATTTAATTTCACCGACACAATGTCCATTGCTGTGCTTTAGCTTCAAGGAGTTTAAATATAATAGCTCTCACTAAACTTGAAATCCACTGATTTTATATAGATAGTGGATCCCAAAACATCTCAACAAAGTATACTTTAAAATGTAAGGAAAATCTCAGAATTCAAGAAGTTGTCATGAATGTGATCAGTCTCTAGCGCGAATACAAGACTCCGTGGGATATGAAAGAAGATCATGTAAAGGTCTGGTTGAGAGCCATCTCAGCTTATCATGACAATGCATTTCTTTTGAATGTTTCTTGAAATTCGATAAATAATTATGAGAGAGACCAAGACGAAAGTCTCAAACAGGTGTAAGTCAAATTCCATGCCAAGCTATGACTAAAGAATATACCCTACTTTTCTATTGCACGTCTTCCTCAGCAATATCCATTAATTTGGTGATACATGCTTGGTCCAATAAGCTGTTTAACTCCATAATATGAAGCCAGGATTTCAGATTTACCTCAATCATTCTCTGAATCTATAAAAATAAGTTGATTTCAAAATCTTTATACTTGCTGACTAAATCTGATGTCTTCCTAGTTACTTCATCTGTTCTCATCAATTTCATGTCCAGTCTGAGACATTCTAAATTTTCCTCTAACTTTCCATAAAGGGTTGGCTCCAAGTGAAATAATATACTTTCAGGGGAGTTTCTTTACATTATCTTCAGGTCTGTCATCCTATCACTCTTGCTATTTTTGTAGCTTTCCTTTGCTGTTCTGTGTCTCAGCTGGGCTTGCAGATGGTATACTTATAAGTCCTAAGAGTAGGATTCATTACTGTTTGTCCAAATGAAGTCCCTGGCAGGATGCTGCACCAGAAAAGAAATATCTCAAGTGCACATATACAGCAGGCATAGTCTCACTTCTGAGAGTTGAGGTGTTGCCTCTCTCGCACCCTTTGTGCAAGTGTTTGATCTCTTTTTGCCTTTGCAGCGAGAAGCATGACACTTCCTTCTGATTATGCTGCAGATGGATAACAAACTTGGCTTTAATTTGGTAGAATACATACACACTTACATCCAGCTCTTTCTTGCAGCTGTAATGGAACCCTTCCTTTTCTTTGAATTAACGGTTAGTCATTTATGACTACAGCCTGTTCATATTACAGTGAAGCTGAAATGTTACACATTTAGAAGTTAACAAAATATGTTCTATGATCAGTCTTATTTGACAAGTAAATTTGATTGCTTGTGGAAGAGAGGGGAAAGGACAATTCTGCTTTTTTTAGCTTGCTCTCACTCCTAAGTTTCCAGAGCATATAGCGTACATATATTATAAAATAATACTGTGGGTGTACAATAACATCTTTCAAACTGAAGTGAGGTGCACATTACCTGAAAAGGTTCACTTGTGAAACAAGAATAATTTAGGCAAGCAGTCTTAAAGAGAAACTTTGAAGTTTCATATGAAACATTTTTCTTATCCTAGCTTCATGTTACTCATTTCCCCCCCTCTTTATTTGCAATATCCAGAAGCAGACAGAGTATAATTTCCTATCAATGTCTTGCTCCCCATTAATATTTCATACTAGATCTATGGAAACATGTACTAGGGGAGATGAATCTGAAAGAGCATGAAGTTTGTTAAGGAGAGAACATGTCCAGACATCTTGTGGCATGCAGTTTCTTCTTCACTGGTTTCACTTTTTCTGGTCACTTTTTCATTGTGCTCCCCATAGACGACTGACAATAGTCATCCTCTAATCTTTTTTTGGCTTTATTTATTTTTCCCATTAAAATAATATTTTTTTGCTGAGATGGCTTTCTTTCTTTCACAGATTCTTTGGTTTATCCCTTTTTTTCTGAATGTTTCCCCACTTCTGGTCTTAAAGTCTATGATTCTATGATATTACTCTGCCTTTGTCTAGATAGGCACTAGATTCAGCTACTGCAGCCTTCACATACTGCTGTCACTCTTTCTGCCAGTGTTGTCAGCTTTGGGGCTCATTTTGCCCACTTCTCTCACACAGCTGTCTCCATACTTTCTTGCAGCTCTTCTACACAAATTTTTACTCCTGGTAGAATTCTGCGCCACTGCAGAATGCAGAATGTTGCAGAATTCCCTGTTTTCCCTGCAGAATTTCTGGCTGCCACTAGGGGCTTCTGGATTCTGCAGAACGCAGCTTGCAGTGAGTGGAGCACCCAGCATGGCGGGGCTGAGGGCTGTACGCTCTTTGATCCTCATTCTCCCGGGATGGGAGAGGGCCTGGGAGACCCAGCCAGCTCTGGCAAAGCGTGAGGAAGGGCAGGGCTGCACCACAACGTCTCCCCTGGAGAGATAGTAAAGAAGTTGGGGGGAGTAAAGGCTCTGGGAGTGTTGGTGTCTGGGCTGGGGGCTGCCCCATAGCTGGGCTCTGTGGTGGGGAGGTGGTTGTTTCTGGGCTGGAGGGTGACACGTGGCTCGGCTCTGGGGGAAGGGGGTGTGGGTGTCTGGCCAGGGGGTGCCCTGCAGCTGAGTTCTAGGGGGATGGGAGTGCAGGTGTCTGGGCTCTGGGGGCCCCACACAGCCCTCTCCAGCACCCCACAACTAGAAATTAGTTGTTGTAGGGGTTTCTTTAACTCCCTACTCCTGGGGGAATCTTTTTTTTGCTGTTGTCTGTATTGTCGACATACTTGTTGACAGGTATTTTGAAATAAATTACCAAAATAATTGAAACTGGAGTGATTATATTGTGTTATTTTGACAAATAAAATATATAGAATTTTGCACAATTTTAATTTTTTTTTTGCCTTGAATTCCCCCAGGAGTAACAAATAGAATTACCTTCCCGAGCCGGTCCATAAGGCCGTTACCCTTTTCCCACAAAATCCCTCCTCAAGACTCAATCCTTGTCTGATGCCTACAAGAAATAAAATAAATCCCGTATTTTAGTTATATGTTTAAAAATCGCTTTGTTATTCCTTCATGCTATACACTAGCCTTCACTGAGTAAGCACATAATCTTATTGATGTTACCCCTGTTCTTTCTTCTCTGCCTTGTAACTCCCCTTGTTGCACTGTGTCTGAAATTAGTAAGCACCTCCGGGCAGGGATCCTGCAATCTTTATCTATGTTGTGAGGCACCTAGCACACACTTACATGCTATAATTAAATAAGGCTGAGACTATATAGTGCAACTACTACATTCTGAGATTACCTTTAATACAGTAACTCCTCGCTTAACGTTGTAGTTATGTTCCTAAAAAATGCTACTTTAAGCAAAATGATGTTAAGCAAATCCAATTTCCCCATACAAATTAATGTAAATATGGGGGATTAGGTTCCAGGGAAATTTTTTTCGCCAGACAGAAGACATCATATATATATATATATATACACAGTATAAGTTTTAAACAAACAATTTAATACTGTACACAGCAATGATGATTGTGAAGCTTGGTTGAGGTGGTGGAGTAAGAGGGTGGGATATTTCCCAGGGAATGCCTTGCTGCTAAATGATGATCTAGCACTCGGCTGAGTCCTCACGGATTAACACGTTGTTGTTAATGTAGCCTCACACTCTACAAGGCAGCAGGAATGGAGGGAGGGGAGACAGCATGTCAGAGAGAGACAAAGATACATACCGTGTGTGAGAGAGAGACACACTATTACCCCTTTAAGTACTCTGACCCCACTCTAAGTACACTGCCTTTTTAAGTAGATCATCAAGTTGAGACAGCAACTGCTGCCAGCAAGCTCCCTCCATCCTGAGCCCTGTCATGTCCCCCTCGCCCCCCCCCCGCTCTGTGGAGATAAGGTACAAGAGTGGGGTGGGGACACCCTGACATTAGCACCCCTCTTCTCTCCTCCTCCCCTCTCCCCCCGCACAGCAAACAGGAGGCTCCCGGGAGCAGCTCCAAGGCAGAGGGCAGGAGCAGCGCATGACAGTGGGGGGAGGGACAGCTGAACTGCCCAGCAATTGATAGCTTGCTGGGCAGCTGCCGCACAGGAAACTTAGGGGAGCTGATGGGAGGCTGCAGGTCCACCCTGGTTCCAGGCCCCCATCAGCTAGCTCCAACGGGCTGCTCTTTCTGCAAGCAGTGGACAAAGCAGGTGGCTGCCAAACAATGTTATAAGGGAGCATTGCGCAACTTTATATGATCATGTTCTCTAATTGATCAGCGATGTAACAATGAAACAACGTTAACCGGGATGACTTTAAGTGAGGAGTTACTGTATTAATGTGTTTCAATCTTAAGTATATACAGACATACAAAAATATGAATCTGTGCTAAGTTTTGTAATATGTTTTGTACCATGTCAAAAAATCTACATTGGTTAATAGTTGAACAGTATTTGTTTTGTTTTTTTTCAAAGCCTTCTTTTGTTTCATACTTAAACTAACTGTACTAACTGCAAAATAATGATTGGATTTCTAAATGGGCAGGTGTGGTACAGAAGTTGTAAAACATTTGGGCTGAAACTTTGACAATCAGTGTATCTGCATGGGAATATTTCTGTGCTACTTCATTAGAAATAATTTAGCTCTTTCCCATACTGGAAAAAATGGTTGCTCACACTAAAAGACTTTAGCCAGAGGAATGTAATATTTACTTTTTAAAAAATGAATTTTGAATTCTTCTAATTCAGGAAGACTAAAGCCTCTGGAAGATAATTAGTGTCCATGTATGTACCTATATACAGTAAGCACATGTTTGCACTTGGATGATGCACTATACGTATCTAAATATAAATGTAAATCTATAACATTTTTGTACTTGTAAAATATTGTCTATTTTGACATACTGTAAACAACTGTCTATTGCTATAATACTGCACTACCACGCAAAAACAAATTTGCATCCCTGCGAAGGCTTAATTTATGTGCTAAATATTGGCCCTTTTATACTGTGTGATGAGCTGTTTGCTGTTGTGGTATTTTATAATGGTGAGGTAAGCTGTAATGTCCAATTCTAAACATAAAGGGGCTGAGTTAATGGTAACAATTGCAGTCATGACCTATGAATTTTCTTACCGTTTGTGTGTGGACGTGTTCACTTGGGATAGTCTGACCCCATTCATATTTTACTTAAACAATTTGCAGGACGGACGGAGTCAGGGAGGTTGGCTATTGGTATGTTCACGTGATTCACAATAAAGATAACTCATTTTGCTAAAGGGATTATGTTATGGCTATATGGGGTGGGAGGTATTGTAACATAACACACTTATTTCCAAATTCCTTCCCTCCCCCTAAATAGGGCTGTGTGGAAATCTTATCATTCCAAATTTATTGAATTAATTCTGTCTGTCAACTAAATTTGTTAGTTAGAAACCCCATGAACCAAATGTTTATATGTAAGGAAGAGACTTTAGGTGACAGTGTGAGTGAACTACAGCATCTTAAATGCTCTGCAGAATATTCATGTTGAGTAGATAGCCTGCAGCAGTGCACCTTGGGAAGAATGGAGTAAGCCTAGCATGAGAGCTCACGCAAAAATTGAAGTGCAAATATAGGGTATATTCTGTTAAGAATTAAACAAAGTCTGTACTAGTTAAAATGAAAATGGTTTTTTTTAAACAGGATTTGCTCGTAGTAGAGTACAAATTGGGGAGAGTGAGGGCTTATCACGTGCAATTGCTGTGTGTGGTATCATCTGATGCCCTCCTATTAAGTACAGAGAGGTATAAACTAATTAATTATAGCACTGCTACAGTGAAGTGTCTGTCAGCATCTTCATTAACCCCTTCCTATTCCCAGGAGTCTGTAACTCTGAAATTTGTAACTCTGGCTGAAACTTCACACACACATTAATGGTCTCCCACCCCACATATGTATAAATCATATGTTTGCTTATAAGTCACAGGAATGCAAATAAAAGTATTTGCTACAATTTAAACGAGAAGCAAGTGTCTGGTTTCTATTTTAAATAGCTTAGAGTTCAACAGTCAACACTTTTTCTTCATAGAAGCTGATTTTTGTAAAACTAATTACTAGCCTGATTTATTGAAAACAACATTTAACATGGTCTCTGTATGCCACACATACAGGCTAATATATGCATACTAAACTTTAGCAGAGATGTATTGCTCTTCATTAAAATACTGTGGACTTCACCATACTTTTCGAGTTTCTGTGCTCCTTATAGCGCCTCCATATTGAATGGCATGGGTAACCAAGCTGGGGTATAAAGGGAGTTACGGTAAAGGCCAGTCTTTTTTAGAGCCATCCCTGTGTACCAAACCCTTTCTATTTTGCTACGGATGTGTTCTGCACAAGGTGGACTAAGCAGACTCAGTCTAGCCTATAGTTGCAAGTATTTTTGAATCTGAGTTTTTGTAGGTTTTTGAGTAATTTGGGTGTCTTAGGACATGGCTACACTTGCAGATGTAGAATGCTGTGAGTTAAACCCGCCTTCATAGAGCGCAGTAGGGAAAGCACTGCAATCTGTCCACACTGACAGCTTCAAGCGCACCGGCATGGCCACATTTGCGGCACTTGCAGTGGCATTGGGAGCGGTGCATTATGGGCAGCTATCCCAGCATACAAGTGACTGCAACGTGCTTTTCAAATGGGGTGGGGTGGGGTGTGACAGGGAGTATGTTGTGTGTATGTGGGGGGAAAGAGAATTGGTTTTTGGGGTGCTGAGAGTGTGTCAGCATGCTGTCTTGTAAGTTCAGACCTCCCCGCCCCCCACTCACTCAAAGCAAACAGTAAATGTTTGCTTTTTCTCGGAGCTGATAAGCAGCCGACTTCTCCGAAACGGAGCTTTGAAAGGGCATTTCCGCATTCCTGAAGCCGATTTCACAATGACAAGAGTGGCCACTTGACTTAAGGGGATTATGGGATGTTTCTGGAGGCTGATCACAGCGTAATAATGCAACACCTCGTTCACACTGCCGCCGCGGTGCTCCAGCGGGGGCGCAGCAAACATTATTCCACTCGCCGAGGTGGAGTACCAGCAGCGCTGTAGCTGCGGAGTCAGAGCGCTCTACGTGCCTTGCCAGTGTGGACGGGGAGTGAGCTAGGGCGCCCGGGGCTGCTTTATTGCTCTGTAACTCGCAAGTGTAACCAAGGCCTTATATAGCATTCTACTGCCAAACCACTTGGTACTGTCATCTTGATTATCATTCTGTGAAAATGGCACTTTTAGGAGGTACGGGCATATTTTTGGACAATGCTCTTTGGCATTGCTTCAGAAAGTTTTGACTTTAGGTGCCATACTTTCATGGCAGACACTTGACTTATTTGGGGAAGATAGCTATAGACAGCCAATCAGAACAATGGCCATAGTTTCCCCATCAGTATCTTAGAAATGGGATAAGATTTAAATATATATGAAGCCCCAGAAATTGCCGTGATTTGACTCTTAACCAGAGTGAATGCAGTCTCAAGTCATGGGCTTGGTGAAATGGGAAATTAGGGCTGATCTGAGCGGTAGGTTGGAGGGGCTTACCTTCTCTTCTCTTTTGGGCTATGTCCACTTCGGTAGTACCAGTCTCCCACTGTATAGCAGCTTCAGATATTTTGGACAAGCAGCACACTCTTATGTGGCCGGGATGGTATGCAGTTTAATCTGAAACTGTAGTTCTGGATTTACACCTGTTAGAGCTGTGAAGGAGAAGCAGTGTACACTGTGCCTTATCCTGGGGATTGAGCACATCCCCTCCACAATGGTTGCAAACCTCTCTAGTCGGAAGAATCTGTTCCAGAGACTTTTACACACACGAGCAGTTCCACTGAAACTAGCTATACTGTTTGGTGAGTAAAGGTTACAGAATTGGCCTTCAAGTTAATAAGTACATGCTTTAAATATGTTGTCAATAAGCCATGCATCTGACTTCAATTTGTATATCTTATTTAAGAGTCTGATCCTGCAATGTGTTGAGTGCCTCCTAACACATGTTGAACAACTCCCAGTAAAGTAAACAGAAGGATAAGCACCATCAAAGTTTGGGCCCTAACTGAGTAACAACGCTTCCAAAGAAGTAGCTCTGATTTTTAGATAGAGTAAATTCTCTTGAAACTCAGCACACTTCTACAAGAGAGGAAGTGAAAGGAAGAATAGAACACAATATATGCTACAAATAAATTTCTAAGTCGCTGTAATGCTTTTCAAGCAGAAACTTTGAATTATATAACATGGCAAATTGTGTTTTCTCTCCCATAACTACTTAGCACACCTTTTTGAGATTTTTTGGCCACTGCAATGACCTTGACCGTGAGATGCGGAAATGCTTAAAGAAGGAGGTAAGGTACTAACTTCAAATGTAACTGAAACACTTAAAGTTTTCAAAGGTTATATTAAAGTGGATAGCAACAGTGCAGTTGTGTCTTTTATCTAGTATACAATTTGTTGTGAGAAAGGTCTGTGCATGGAAAATTGTATGTGCAAAGTGAGAGACCAGGTTATGACCCATCTGTGCAAGGATACAGAATCAAAGCCCTCTATCAGCAGTCTTATTTCTGTAATCAGTAGTAGGCTTCAATCCTGAAAATGGATCCCTGTGGACAGACCTCTGAGCTCATGCAGAACGCTGCTGAAGCCAACAGAGTGCCGTAAGGGCATAGATGTCCACCTTTGTGGATCCAGTTGCAGGATAGTGACCTAACTTTGATACTTTTTCAGTTAAATGTAGACTCTGATATTGTATAAAGCACTAGTTAAAATAACCATTGAGTAAAGTTTAGAATATTATTCATTCTTCCATAAAATTGAATCAGTAATTATCTGTTTTCTATCTTGCTACCCTTACTTTGGGTTAGCAGCACTGTTAAATAGCCCAGAAGTACATTATGTACTTTTTGATTCACAAATAATTATAGTATTTTTTTTCCATTCTGTATATCACCCAGAAAGGTCTTTTTCATTAACACTCTTGTTTGGCAATTACACTGTTAGTTGCTTGCTTTGTAAGTGTTTTTAAGCTTGACAGTATGTTGGTCCCTCTTCAGCAGAAATGTTCATTCAGCTCTAGTGCACATGAAAACAGAACTCATTGTGAGATCATGTTCAAAAGAAATAGTGCCTCTTCCACTCCAATGTTGTTTATTTTTTTATACCAAAGGCAGGAGCCTTTTCTAGAGATCCAAAAGTAGGCAGATATGTAATACCCTTTCCCACCCTCACGCATCTCTAACAAAATAAAATGCTTCCAAACAGAAACTGATTAACATTTCACAGATTGTTCCTGCTTAAAAAAATAAAAATAAAGCAAATTTCCTTGGTATTTTCTTTTCATAGGATACCTATGTGTGCATTATACAGCATGAAACAGAATGACTAAGTTCTGTCTGTCGAGCACTACTCGAGTTATTGGCTTCAGTGAACTATTCAGTGAGTCGCAGAATTGGGCCTTAAGTGATTCCTATAGATATAACATTCCTGCTCAGGACTCTGCTCATTACAATACTGTACTGCAGATAAAAGAAAAATGAAAAAGTTTAGTTAATAATCATAGTGGAGCACCAACTCTCCTGTAGTTAGGGTTGAGAAGCCCTTTCTATTTAAAGGATGAGTCTAAGTGCTCCAAAATCTGCATGGTTACTCGGCTTGCTTTGAAACTTGGCATACCTCATGGAAATGCAGGGTAGGCTTGTGATCCAAATTTGGGGTCATTTTTTTGTTTAGATTAATTTAATCTTTACAGTTGAGCTTAGAATTAGGGTAAATTTGTAGGCCCAGTTATCACAACAGGATCCACTCTGATCTTTACACTTGTAATGTCATGCCAGGATGAGAGAACTGGTATATTCAGAATTTGTGTGTGTCAAATGATAGAATGCAGAATTGTGCATACGCAGAGTTGTATGTGCTAAGTTAGTGGCCATGTTCTGAAAATGTGGCTTTGAAAAGCCAAATACTGAACAGCCAGAATAGCTTGCCCTACATTATAAATCTGTGAGAATGCCACTTCATCTGCTTGAACTCTAATGGCATGCTTTAAAAAACCTTCTCAAACTATAATACAAACTCAGTGAAATAAAACTATGAAAAATAAGAGTAGATATTGTCATGATGCCTAGAGTGGGTCACAGCTAAGAATGCCAAACTCAGGACAAGCTGTCAGAAAACAGGACAGACACACCGAAACTGGTGGTATATTCTACAGTTAGATTTTACCAAGCCGGTAACAAAAGTGTACCCCTGGATCACTATATTAGTTTTACCAAGGAGTCACATACAGCCTCCTTAGCATTCCAGCCCCTTATAATCACCCAGACAACCTGGACTGTATGATGTAAGGTTATTAAACGCAAAAAACACCACACATTACGTTCTTCTAGTCCCAAAGGACCAGTCACTCACCCCCAGTCTCACCAAAAACAGCTGTTAGCCACTCCTTAGTAAACTAACCAAAGATTAATTGTCTAAGAAAAGAAATGAGTTATTAAAGAGATTAAAGCATAGATTCAGAGTCTGTTAGAATCCTTTTCATAAGTCCTCAGGGCTTCCCAAAAATCAATTCTAGGAATCTCTGTCCATATGCTTAGAACTCTCCCTGCCAGAGTACAAGCAGTCCAGAAATGAATCAGAGATAGCAGGATTGTTCACATGGTCCAGTATTTGTAGTTGAAAGTAGCTCAGTGAGGATTACTGCCACAGCATGGGTTTTTCTCTGACGAAGAATAGGTAATGCAAACAGTTTGTGAGTCTCCATTGTTAAACCAACGACCTTTGCTTTGAAGTTAACTACCGACTTCTCATGCATACACAAATAGTTCAGTTACACCCATTTACATTAGGCAATTGCTGGCCATTCATCAAAACATGGACAGATAAGTGAGGACAGTACAGGAAATATTAATTAGTTCCATGCAGTGTATACACATCTTTGATCCTATAATTGAGTATAGGATATAGACAGATGTAAACATACAAACAACATTTTCCTTGATTTCTTATCAACATCAGCGAATGGGCTTATGTCTCCCAGATAATTTAACATCCCTTTGATACCCACACACAGTTGAATTGGCCAGATTAAAGGCATGTCGAGGCATTGCAATGTAAAGGTTACACACTGGTGAACTGAGATATATAATTTACCAATCTTCCAGTACAATTCTAATTTTTTTTTCATTGAAAGAAAAAAGACTGTGAAGTATCTGCTCCCTTAAATTATGGCTACAGTGATAATTGATATAATAGTGTAACTGCAACTTCCTGAAAGGGTCAAAAGCTTGTTGGTGTAATAGTTAGCAATTTCAAAATATCTTATTTGAAATGACTGTAGTGAATATACATGGGTGGAAAAAACAGGAAAAAGCCCATCCGTGAATTGGTATGTACTTTAGAACCAGCAGAATCTAAGTACTACACCAGAAAATACTACTTTTTTTTCTTGTGTCTTATCAGATGAATCATAAGCATATAGTATCAGGAACAATGTACTTTAAGAACAAAGCTTCTCTTCTTAAGCAAAAATACAAATAGCATATAATGATGGGAAGCTAAATATAAACCACATGCTATAAAGAAGTATGTACTTGAGGTGGGGGAATACTATTTGCCATAGTTTTCTTCATTATTGGAGAGGGGTTGGAGTTTTGTTGATTTCAAATGAGGTCTGGGTCCATGATTTCTTAGGTGGTAGCCAGGTGTAAATGTGAGCAATGTTCTGTCATAAAGTAGGCCCATTTTTCTATTTTCAAAATCTTTGAAATTTACTCAAAGTGTTGGCTTTTTAAAATGTAACTCTTCTGGTACTAGTCTTTGTTCATTTAGGAAGCTGTGTTAGTCCCTTGACGTTTGTGAGTGGGAACATACATCTTACATAAGGAGAAATCATGTACAAAGTGGTTTGAAACTGTTCAAATATCACTTGCATGTAATATTATCTCAATCAGTGTGACGTTTTGTGTGGTTATAAATGCACTTCACTTTAATCAAAATCTTATTCTGGGGCAAACCAAAATGCTTTTGTAGTTAAGACCTATTGCCGCAATACTAGTTGTGGAGGCAAATTCTGGGAGGATCCTTCTTCCTAAGGACAGCATCCAAAGAAAATTGTATTTTTTATTGGCCCTTGACACCCAGTGTGTGTTTATATTGGAAGAGAAACTTGTTTAAATTACACACATGTGCTTTCCTTTAGGTGAAGAGTAGCTGTTGCCTCTCATATGAAATCCATAGGAAATATGTCATCAATGTCTTTTTTAAAGATATCGGGATTTAATATTGGGAAGAGAACTAATGTCTCATGCCATGCAGGAGCTATGAGGTGTACAGAGTTCCTAAGATAGGGCCTTTAGACAAGATCTTTGCACATTGATTATTTTCACAAACAAAAATATTCAGTAAATGCAGACTTGAATAACTTGTATAGTGGCTTTTAGCTGCACTGATTTTCACTGTTGTCTGAGGGCTTGTCTACATTTAAAACACTACAGCTGTGGTGCTGTAGCGCATCAATGCAGACACTACCTGTGCCAACAGGAAGGATTCTCCCGTTGGCGTAGGACATCCACCTCCCCAAGAGCGGTAGCTAGGACAATTGGAAGAATTCCTCTGTTGACCTAGTGCGTCTACATGGGGACTTAGGTCAGCTTAACTACACTGCTCGGGAAGGTGTGGATTTTCCACAGCCCTGATCAATGTTGCTAGAACGACCTAATTGTCCAGTGTAGACCAGGGCTGAGTTTAAGAAATATAAAAAACATTTGACTGTAAGCACTTTCTAGTTATGTACTGGTAGTCAGTAACCCCCTGTGGATCTGCTTTTAAAATGTATATCACTAAACTGGCAATATTTAGACTTACAGCTGTATGGAAGCTATTGTAGCAGTAAACAATTTGTTGCTCTTTGAAAGTTAGAAAAGCATTGCAGATGCAGGCAATTGCTTAACACAGACTGCATTTTTCAAAATTTAACACGAAAATAAAAATAGTTTGGGCCCAATTGTAGAAAACAGTGATAGAAAAGACCTAATTCAAGTTGTCCAGACTCCTATTAATGCTAAAGATTGTCCCCAAAAGTATACTTGTAAGTACATTGTCTAGTCTAGTATGAAATTCCTCAAGTTAAAGGGTTTTCATCACTTCTTTGGCAGACTATTGCACAGTTGAGTCTTTCTCTATTGAGACCTTTGAGGACCTGTTAGGAAAGTGTGGGCTGAATAAGGGAAAGTTTCCTTTGTTCACTTTCTTTCCACTATGCTCCTTTAGTCATCCTAATCAATTTCCCCCTTTTTGGTCTTCATACTTTTCAGATTCAGAGAACTATCACTTTGGGTTTTGTAATTATGCCAAATCATGCTGTTTTGATTTATGAAGAAATTATATCTAATGCCTCGCCACTCCTGTCCCAACCCCCCAGTCTTTTGATTTTGTTGTTGTTCTTTCCTGAAATGTATCAAATCTTTGTGCGCTGGGGTACCCAGAAATGTACACAGTGTTCTAGGTGTGGTCTTACTTGTGCCATATCATCAGACATGTCTGGAATTTATTTAAATGTGAATGAATGTCCTGGAATAAAATGAACTTGAGAATTGAATTATGTAGGCTACAAGTTCCTACCTGAGCTTATTGAGCTCTTGCCAGTTCTGATGTTGGTCACCAAGACTGTCTGTTGTGGTCATCCAAGACACTGAAGATGGCCAAATCTCTTGTGCATTTGTTCCAGACTGCATGAACTTCATGGGGTTATTCCAATTTGTTTCTGGCTCAGCTGAGATCAACAGTAACACTTGAGAGATAAATTTTTGAAATGGGACATTGTCAGGCATCTGGTCATGATCATTGGACCCTTTAAGCTGAAAACAAGGCTTTAGATGTCATTGCGGGGAGGTTCTGTTAATATGGCGTGTCCTAGCAGGCTGGCTCCTGTTAACGTCCAGAATGCTGTGAGGGAATGTGTTGCTCAGCCATTGGGCTGCTAAAGGAACGTTATAACTAGGCTAGGCAGAATTAGATTGTTTTTTATAATTTTTGCAGATAATAGCGATGTTTGTTTTAAGCATTTTTTTCTATTCAACTTAAATTTTCACAGTTGCAGGAAATTGAGAGTGGGATCAGACAGTAATTATTTAATGACAATATACTTTGAGATTCAACAAGTTAAAGCTTTATAACAAAACACAAATTGTCATCATCACATGTCCAGATATACAAAGTAAATATTTTAAAATCAGACTAAGTGCTCCAACAGTATTTTTGTTACCTTGTCTATCTGTAAATTTCAGTTATCAATGAAAATATTTTTTTCGGCAACCCGTGTGTGAAATTGATGTTTTCCGACAGTTACCAATAAAAATCTAATCCTTCTGAGCCCAATTTATAACCATCATCTGTCTGACAAAATATACCAGCAGGAGCATAAAGCTGTCTTATCTTTTTGGCTTAGAAATGTAGATATGTGTGGATCACAGATACTTAAGTTACAAAGAGGACAACTTCATGTCCAGGATGGCTCCTCTACTTTCTGCATCTACATCTTATCATTAGGCAGCGCTATGAAGCGCGAGTGTAGTCGCGCCGCCAGCGCTGCAAGAGCTCTCTCGCAGCGCTGCAAGTACTCCACCTCTCCGAGGGGAATAGCTTGCAGCACTGCAGGCGCTGATTACACTGGCGCTTTACAGCGCTGCACTCGCTGTGCTCGGGGGGGGGTGTTTTTTCACACCCCTGAGCGCAGCAGGTGCAGCGCTGTGAATTGCCAGTGTAGCCAAGGCCTTAGGGAGGAATTGTCTGGAGCAGTGCCTTGGCATGGTGCTTACTTTCTACACAGGTGCACCTCTTTAAGTATCTTCGTGATCCAAAGATAGCTATATTTCTCATCCGTGAGATGGCTTGGTAGATAAGTTTCCTCCTTGCTGTACTCTTGCTGTATGTATGCTGTACTCTTACTAGAATTGTTATTCAGTTTTTGTACTTGTTTCAGACTGAGAAAAATGCTCTTTATTATGAAACAGACCCTTTGTTAATTTTAAAGTAAACTGAGTCAATAAAAACATGAAATAATGAAAATAATGTTGTCAATGGAAGCATAATTTGTAGGGCTTTCGATTAATCGCAGTTAACTCACGGAATGAACTAAACCAAATTGATCGCGATTAAAAATAATCACAATCGCAGTTATAATATTTTGGATGTTTTCTACATTTTCATATATATTGTATTCTGTGTTGTAATTGAAATCAAAGTGTATTTTTATTACAAATATTTGCACTCTAAAAATGATAAACAAAAGAAATAGTATTTTTCAATTCAACTTGTACAAGTACTGTAGTGCAATTTTTGTTGTGAAAGTGCAGCTTGCAAATGTAGATTTTTTTGTTTGTTCCATAACTGCACTAAAAAAACAAAATGACGTAAAACTTTAGAGCCTACAAGTCCACTGTCCTACTTCTTGTTCAGCCAATCGCTAAGACAAACAAGTTTGTTTTCATTTACTGGAGATAATGCTGCCCTCTTCTTATTTACAAAGTCACCGGAAAGTGAGAACAGGCATTTTATATGGCAGTTTTGTAGTGGCATTGCAAGGTATTTATGTACCAGATATGCTAAACATTCGTATGCCCCTTCATGCTTTTCAGCCACCTTCCAGAGGACATGCTTCCATGTTGATGACGTTTGTTAAAAAATAAAGCGTTAATTAAATATGTGACTGAATTCCTTGGGGGAGAATAGTATGTCCCCTGCTCTGTGGTTTACCTGCATTCTGTCATATATTTCATGTTATAGCAGTCTTGGATGGTGACCCAGCACATGTTGTTCATTTTAAGAACATTCCCTGCAGATTTGACAAAATGCAAAGAAGGTACCAATGTGAGATTTCTAAAGATAGCTACAGCACTCACCTCAAGGTTTAAGAATCTGAAGTGCCTTCCAAAATCTGAGAGGGACAAGGTGTGGAGCATGCTTTCAGAAGTTTTAAAAGAGCAACACTCAGATGCAGAAACTACAGAACCTGAACCACCAAAAAAGAAAATCAACCTTCAGCTGGTGGCAACTGACTCAGATAATGAAATGAACATGCGTCGGTCCGCACTGCTTTGGATTGTTATTGAGCAGAACTTGTCATCAGCATGGACGAAGGCCCCCACCTGGAATGGTGGTTGAAGCATGAAGGGACATATGAATCTTTACCGCATCTGGCATGTAAATATCTTGCGACGCTGGCTACAACAGTGCCATGCGAAAGCCTGTTCTCACTTGCAGGTGACATTGTAAACAAGAAGCGGGCAACATTATCTGCTGCAACTTGTTTGAGCAATTGGCTGAACAAGAAGTTGGTCGGAGTGGACTTGCAGGCTCTAAAATTGTACATTGTTTTACATTGTTTTATTTTCGAATGCAGTTTTTTGTTCATAATTGTTCATGATAAAGAGATTGCACTACAGTACTTGTATTGGGTGAATTGAAAACTACTATTTCTTTTTTTTACAGTGCAAATACTTGCAATCAAAAATAAATATAAAGTGAGCACTTTACACTTTGTATTATGTGTTGTAATTGAAATAAATATATTTGAAAATGTAGAAAACACCCAAAAATATTTAAATAAATGGTATTCTATTATTGTGTAACAGTGTGATTAATCGCTCAATTAATTTTTTTAATCACTTGACAGCCCTAATAATTTGTCAAGCAAAAACACTTGTTTTCTTCCCAAGTGATAAACCTGTGCTGCATTTTAAATTCAGTGACATAATTTATCTATTATTCATTTATTTCCTTGTCTTCCAGTACCAAGAAAACCGAGCCAAGAGCCAGGCACATGCTGAAGAGATGCGTCAGAGGGTCATTAATGCTTCAAAACACTCTGAGAGCTGAGCTATGTTGCAGCTGGACAGCTATACATCATATGGACATTTGGCTGAAAGCTAAAGGAACATATCTTGTTTTGTCTTCTATACACTTGGATATAAAATGCTATTTCCTCAGCTGCTGATGTTTGTAATAAGAATTGCTGAAGTTTACACTTATTGCTGACAAGATACTTTAATTGTTTGGCGAGAGATTTAGTGGACTAGAACTGATTTTTCTAGGGTTGCCATAGTGCAAACAATACTTACATTTGAGAGGAAAACAGGGTTAAATAAAAATAATAAGCATGTTCTGTTGTTGGACTCCTAAAACAAGATAAGCTATAAGCTGGGACCTTTAAGTAAAATAAATTGGCTACAAAATCTTAACCTGAGGTTTCATCTTCTTTTTAATGTTATTCATTTACTGTGTATGTCTCAAGTGTTTTTTCTTTCCCTTTTAAAAAACAAGCCAGCTTGAGAAAGTCAGGAGAAAAAACGATCTTCTTGTAGTTCAATTGTTTTATTCTTTAATCAGAACTAATCCAGTGTTGTGAACTGTGTGTGGGTAACTCCATTTGGGGTAGCAAACTGTTGTATATTGATCCCCTTAGAGGGGCAATGGACCTAATATATCTGGACTGCCCAGGAAAGGGGTGGACAGTGCAGAACACACGTTTTTGGGGAAATCCGGGACTGGGAATGTTGGGTGTGCAAGTGGTGACTAAGGCTGGTTGAAACCACAGTGTGACCGATGTGTGGCTAGCAGGCTGCAGCTATACACAGACACTCAGGGTGTGACTGCATGCTGGTAGGCTGTTTGTGGAGGATAAAGGTTGCATACCAATCCATGGGTCCTGCCGTATGGGGTCCTAGAAGCCTTGGCCCATGTGTAAATAAAATTTATAAATCTTACAAATGCTTTTGGTTTAATTTCTTACACTCTAAGTGTGCCTGAAATCCAACCAATGTCCTCTTTCTCCAGGCAATCATGCTAACAGCGCACACAGACATGGTGCACAGTTGGACATGAATTTTTAGGCCCATTGATTCTGAGCCAGACTTCATGAAAATCAGGTGACATTCTCGAGAAAAAGATGTACATAAAATATTTAGCATTATTTGGTGCACACCGTAGGAATGATGAAAGGAATATGAAAAAATGCTAAAATATGCAGCTGGAAAGTTAGAAATTATGCATATTATAATTGTAAATCTCTGTAATGTAAGTATTTCTGATGTGTTATCTATAGACCAATAAAACTCTGCGCCACATTAATGAAATGCCTTCAATAGTCTATGTTATTTAATGCTGGCATCTCTGCATTTGCCAGTACATATGATGTAGACTAGTATGAAATTCAGTGTTCGTTCAAAATAGTGTGAAATACTTAGAATAGATAGTATTGAGGGAGAAAATGGGATAGCAAAATCTGACCGACTCTTTGTTCCTCTTCATTTAAAGAAAAAACTTAACCCACTTCATTTAAATACAAGTGTTATCTGTCTGGACAGTTAATGGATTTCAGAATTGTAAATCTAAATTGTGCACTTAATTGTATTGATATCCACTGGAAATAAGATGCATACCAATTATTTCTGGCAGTTTTTCTCATTAGAATTGCTGATTATTTGTAACTCATATGGAGCATTTCACCTGCAAGTTGCATTTCAAATCCTATTCAGGGTGCTAAGAGTAAATTATCAGATAGCTCTTTGCTCTGTTGAGTTCCCAGTAGAGAGAGGCAAAAAAAGCTACTAGCCACTGAATATATAGAAAAGTGTGACTGTTCATGGAGACTGAACTATTGCCTCACTTGCATGGAGGTTACCACGATCAGGTATTCAATGCACAGTGGAGGGAATGTTGCCCAACTGAACCTCTTGTGTGGCAAATGGATTGTTAAGCCAACACCTGAAAGGGTCTGTAAACTCACCCCCCCCCCCAAAAGCCATTCATGTTGCTGTGACTCAAAATTATAATTGGTTGAAAAAATACCTTTTGCTAAATTTAGGCTGAAAACTGCACTTGGTTTAAAATTATTCTTTGAAAAAGTCAACAATACTTCTAGAGCTTCAAAGCCTGAGATAGAGCTATGGCTCTAACCAGCAGGATGGTGTGGGTTTTTTTGTTTTGTTTTTGTTTTTAAATCACTAGATAAAAACATGCTACATTTCAATGATGTAACTATGCAGAAGGATCTTTTGGAGGATTCATTACCTAGAAAAGTTCACGCTGATGGCTTCACAAAATTCATCCCCAGTACAGTACTTAAGCACGCATAATCTGACGATTTGCTTTTTGGCTCACACTGTGAGAAGCTAGGCGTCCCTCATAGCGGCTGATGTATTACAGTCACTAACAAAGCATTAATACTATGAAATATTTCCTGTTTATGAAACAGAATAAAATTTGCCCCCCCCCCCCCCCCCCGCTTCACAAAAAACAGTCTAGTTTCCAACATAACACTAATATGCCTAATACGCTGAAAGATCAGCAGTGCTCTTTTGGTTGTGTGAAATTGGTAGTTTAACTGTTTGCCTTTAATCCCTGAAATTATGAGCCATCTATTTGCCATGAAGACACTATTGCATTTGTATAAAAACATGATGAAAACTAGGCTTGACCTTCACCCGTGACAACATGGGGCAAGATCATTTTGTTGATTTTGATTAAATATGCAAAACGCAGAACTAATTACTTCTTCAGAGCCATCTTGATACGGTTATTTTCCACATTTTGATCAACAATGCTCTTCTGTTTTCATTATACAGTTATTTTCTTTCAA
Organism: Terrapene triunguis; assembly: GCF_002925995.2. Taxonomy (NCBI): domain Eukaryota; kingdom Metazoa; phylum Chordata; order Testudines; family Emydidae; genus Terrapene; species Terrapene triunguis. The sequence continues at coordinate 6,177,080 of NW_020698262.1, read as the reverse complement.
ATTGGTGTTTTGAAACGCAATCCTTAAATGGTAATTGGAATACTTTTCAAACACAACTTGTTAGTACGTTGCCACTTGCAAATGATTCTCTCTGTCCCTTCAGATGTTCATCTCTTTGTTTTAAAGACTGCAAGGAAGAGCACCACATCTGATTTAGAATTTTAATATGGTGATGGAGGCTTTGCCACCATGCTGTTATATTGTTTTATTGTTATAATGAAATCTGCTAGAAATATGCTTTGGAACTGAAAAGATTATCCTTCCAGAGAAATAGGTATGCAAAAGACAAGTCATATCTATTAAACTGCAACATGCTGGATTTGTAGATTTTAAAATTTAGCTCTTTCGGTAGTGTGGATTGCACTTGCGTGTGCCATTTAAATGTCAAAAATAGTTTTGTTTAGAAACAAAACAGCTTCTCTCTAAACCAGTTGCCTTACATATATCTGTAGACAGGCTTTGATTGACACGACTTACTAAAAACATTTAGTGTCACAGTGACTGATCACCTAAGGTAGGTATATAATCTTATTTTATTACATGTGCTTCCAGCTAGTGTCTGAGGTAATTGACAGCAATATCTGTGATGGGCTATGAAGGAAGATAAAGCAGGGGGAACTGTTATATACTGCACTAGAAATAACATTTCTAGTATACTGGCTACTCAGCCGCAGCAATGTACCTTCTTTCCTTACAGTGCTTTTCAGTGGTGCCATGAGTCTTTTGCTGGACCTTTTTATCACTGCTGAAGCATTGCTACTTAGTTGATTGGAACATTAGGTATACTGACACAAATTGGAAGTTACATGCACTTCCCCTGCTACTGCATTCACCTGAGGCTTGTTTGTTCAGTGCTAGGGCTATTAAAAAAATAGTTTTGGACTCAGAAAATCCTACAGCCTGCTGTCTAATAACTATTTAACCAACAGTCCCTAACAGTGGGGCATTATTTGGGCATAACTGACCACAGCCTGAACTAAGGGCCTTCTACTTGAAAGCAAATGCCAAACTGCCCTCCTTGGACAGTATTACTCACCCCCCATCTCAAGAGTTATAACTACAGAAACCTATTGAAACAGTCAAAATCTAGTCTGAGCCATAACAAGTGAGATTAATTTTGATCATTCACTTCTCCTCTGCCCTGCTGGGCTGGCTGCTCCTGTCCTACCCTGCCCAGCCCATGTGTTCTGTGTGGCTGCAGCTGCGCTGGAGAGCTGCACAACAGCGTCGCTTCATGGTCACTAGTCCATTGTACGGCCAAGCTGGCCACAGCAGCTGTGGACCAGCAAGTGGGAGAGGTGAGGCCAGACTGGAGCCAGAGCAGTAGCCTAGCCTGGGCTCCAAGGGGGCGAGGGCAGCTCCTTGAGCCCAGCAGCAGCCACAGCCTGTAGCCTATCCAGACAATGCAGGAGCACCCCATCTCCTCCTGACTCCCAGCCTAGGTCAGGGCGCTGCAAGGGGAAAATGATGTTGGGGCTGGATGAATTGGTTGGGAAGGCAGCAACCCAGAATAACTGGGGAGAGGGAGGTGACTGCTCCAGCCCCAGTGAACCTAGAGCAAGTGGCCAAGGCCTTCAGCAGTGACGAGTGAGTTATGATGCCTCAGTTTTGGAGTCCCAACGTGACCCCCCCCCCCAGGGGCCTGTTATTAAAGCAAGGGCTCAACACCCCTCTCCCCCACCCCCGCAAGTACAGCCCTTTTCATACAAACCAGGCACGCAAAATCATTTGTGGAAATCTTGGCAGTTGCTCTAGGAGCTGGGGGGAAGAAGCCCTCATGGGGTTCCCAGGCCCCAGCCAGAATGGCACTTTAGGGGGTATGAACTACTCAGGAGATACACAGCCCCCTCGGCACAAAGAGACGTCATGGGGGATGGAGAGGCCAGGAGCAGCTTTTCTTTTGAGCCACCTAAAATTTATATCTCGGTTCTGCCTGGAGGCCTCAGGCCTAGGGTCCTGTTGTACTAAGCACTGATCATGATGGACTCGCAACTCAGGGGTCACAATTAGGTCTAAGGGTGTCACACCCACCCTCTTTCTTTTGATGGCTAGATTGGGGGGCCTGAAACCTTTCCCTATTTTTAGGCTGGGGTGAGGTTTTAAAAAGGTTGAAAATCAAGCTTGTACATTCTAACCACTGTTGGTAACACAGGTGAATCCCTTTCAGCGGTGATGCTTGAATATTTAAATATAGATGCTGCCCCCTCACGTATTCCTTTGTAATTTGAAAGTGTGTATTTTTAAAAGTTGTCTGTGTCTTGAAGCATTCTGTGTATTTTATTGTGTTGTTTGTTAAATAAAGTTCTTGGTTGAGATTAATAATTGATGCCCAAGCCCATTCACATAATCCTGCTTTATTTTCTACCTCCTTGTCTTTTTATTCTACTTGACACTCCAAGTAACACCAGTAGAATAAGTAACTTTAGTTGAACTTTGTCATCCTCAGCTCTTGTCCCACAACTGTGTTGTTTTACAGCACTTAGCACAATGGTGCTGTGATACATGGCTTAGAGCCACTAAGTGCTACCACCATGCAAATAATATAACTGTTGATAAACAACCCTAACTTTATAAATGCTCCTTTCCTTTCTGTTTGGCAAGGATAGAAGACCTAACTTCTGATTTATTTATTAAAAAAATTTTTTTTTAAATGAACTGGCATCATAGGACTATATAAGGGTATTGTGGAAATAGTCCTTATATGTACAGAATACAGGAGCTCCTATCTGATTGCAATATTTTCAAGAGTATTTTAACAGGGTGCTTGAACTTGTTGCGCTAGTTGTAAGGCTCATCCAGACATACAAGGTCATTCTATAGTTCATCTGCATTGCACTTGTTTTTATCTATGATTTTATATTTGGGATAAAACTGTAGTCTAATGTCTATTGCAAAAATAATTGTATCTGGTTTTAAATACAGCACATCTCAGACTTTCAAACCCCCTCAGACTGTGTTCTTGGTTGGTGATATAACCTAGCGCAATGAATTGAAAAACTATCCAAAGTCCCTTTCGATATTATAACTTTTTTCATCACTTGCAGCTGAAGCTCATAGAATATTTTACTGTATTTCATAAATACTGGATGCATAAATGGGAATCTCGAGTAGGAGTAGACAGTTATTTTACTTCTCTATTTTGCACTTGTGCGACCACTGCAGGAATATTGTGTCCAGTTCTGATGTCCACGATTCAAGGATGTTGATAAATTGGAGAGGGTGCAGAGGAGAGCCATGAGAATGATTAAAGGATTAGAAAACATGCCTTACAGTGATAGACTCAAGGTTAAGGAGTGATGATTACAGTGTATAAGTATCCACATGAGGAACAAATATTTAATAATGGACTCTTCAGTCTAGCAGAGTGAGGTATAACACAATCCAATGGCTGGGAAGTTGAGGCTAGACAAATTCAGACTGGAAATAAGGCACAAATTTTTAATAGTGAGAGTAATTAACCATTGGAACAATTTACCAAGGATTCTTCATCACTGACAATTTTAAAATTGCGACTGGATTTTTTTCTAAAAGATATGCCCTAGGACAGGGGTCGGCAACGTTTGGCACGCAGCTCGCCAGGGTAAGCACCCTGGCGGGCCGGGCCAGTTTATTTACCTGCTGACGCGGCAGGTTTGGCCGATCGCGGCCCCCACTCGCTGTGGTTCGCCGTCCCGGGCCAATGGGGGCGGCGGGAAGCGAGCCGCGTGCCAAACGTTGCCGACCCCTGCCATAGGAGCATTTTGGGGAAGTTCTATGAGCCTATGTTATACAGGAGGTGAGATTAGATGTTCACAATGGTCCCTTCTGGCCTTGGAAGCTATGAATTTGCTTTTGAATTCTAGTATCACTGGTAATATACCCATCATAAAGTATTTTATACCCAAGCTGCGCTAATTTTAAAGTGGCTATAATCACATACTCTCCAGATAAGCATGTTAAATCAGCATGCTGGCATTTACTACTTGCTGTGCAATAGAGAAGGGTTATGACTTGGGGGGTGATAAGGGTCTTGATTCTAGTTTAAAACGAACAGACACAAAAAAACTAAACAGAAACAAGGTAATTCCAAGCGGAGTTACAGGTTTTTCCACAATTGGCCTGGGATGTGTGTTTAATAAAATGAAATAGAAAGGTATAGTATATGGCCCCTGGAAGTTTACAGTATGTTACCATTTGCCATCATATTGATGGATCAAAGTGACTAGATTTTACTGAGATGACTTTTTTTTTTTTTAATCAGGTAAAAGTCTTGAACTATTTTATCCTGGAAAACCTCCAATCAGCTCTTCACCCTTCTTCTGATACACAGCCATGCTGCAGAAAGGTCTGTGGGTTTTGTTTTTCAGAAGGACCAAGAATAGATGGCATAAAGGCTAGAGTAGTAGCAACAAGGGAACCTGAAACACCGATCCTGGTGTTCGAGTCTCTGCTAGCAGAATGGTGCTGCAGATGGAACTCAGTTCCGGCAGCCCCTTGGTCTTAGATGTGCCCCATAATCCTTTGTATTGGCTGTCAATCACTTTCCAGGGAACCAGGATTGCAGCTGATAGGAGTCTGGAGGACATATGGGAATTACACTTGTCTTCCTTAATGGTAAATTGCTGGGAGGAAAGGAATTTGTGGGGATAGGGGCAGGGTACTAGATCCCCTATTGGCCTAGGATCACCCTCGTATAATATTTTTCACAACTCATTAGTGTTGGTACTTCTGCTTTTTTTAGGAATGTCAAGAAACAGGACATATTTCTCTATTTGTAAATAAGATTCTAAGTGAAGTTAACAAAGCGAAGGGGCTGACAGTTCAAAGCACATTTCTTATTGCTCCTATATTATTTTAGCCTCTCTGATTGTCAGTGTTGAGTTGGCTGTTTTGAGCCACAGTGCTTGTTTTCTGTCTCTCAAGGAGAATGGCATTAGAGACATGAGTGTATTTTGACATTTTTAAATCTTAATAGATCTTTTCCTTTTAATATGCTGAATTAAAAAACCCAAAGCTGAAATAGAAAATTATTTCTATTGGTAATGTGTTTCTGACTCCTTAGGTCTCTGAGAGCCAACTCTGTGTAGGAGACAGCTTCATATAATGCAGACAAGACGCACTTTCATCTTGTGGGATGGTGGCTCCTTGTTAGCCAGCTTTACTATTTAATATTCTTTCACTGTTTGTTAGGCTAAATGCACTGGCCATTGCCATTTAGAGACTGGAGTTCAAATCCAGCCTTGGCTCACTAGTAGAAAAGAGTTTGAATCTTATCTTCATCTGCAGTTTTCACACTTCACAAAAACTACCACACAAACTGAGCATGATGTTGCATCCATTAGTTAATGTTTGTGATTTGAAGTAAGTAAAGTACTATGTATAAATGCTAAGTGTTCCTTGAATACAAATAACCAATACAATACTGTATTAAAAACTGATATTTTGAGGATGGTGATATACAGTATTTTTCTTTTATTATATTAATGTTTCTATAAGGATAACGGTTCAAGAGACTACAGATTGCTCCCTAAAATGAATCAATGGTGCTCTTTCTGCTTCTGATGATGGTAATGGTTCAACATTTGTATGTGGTTCCTTGGTGTGCATGGCACCTTAAAACTGAGCCAATAGTCAGCCAGGAAAGACAGAACTAACTCATGGCTACTTAAACGTTTATTGTGGAGAAAAAAATGTTAACTGGTGATTGGGCCCAAATCAAAGTCCTGGATCTTGCTTTTTGTGGTTACCCCTTCTGCCTGTTGTAAGCTGGAACAACCCCCTGGTTCCAAGCACCTCTCATCTTTGGGATGAGGCTGTGGGTTTGAGATCTAAATTCTTTGGCTTGGAGTCATCTTTAATTTTATCAGTCTGCATGAAACAAAGTATGAAAACCATTTGAAACTGTTGGTCATGGCAGCAGCCATTCCACTATAGCAGAATATGATACTCTGTTTTTTGAGAAAATTTAGTACCCGTGAAAGTGAAGGTCTCTTGGAGCTGGTTAGAAGTGGTCATAGTGCTGGCGTGTTTATTCAGGCTTTTCCCAGATAACTGCCATTGCTGTTTTACCCTGATGTCCAACATTAACAATCATTCCAGTTCTGGGATCTTCTCAATCAGAGACTATCAATTATATTGAGTTGTTGGATGGCATACAATTATGATGATGTGCATAAAATGGAGTGGAGGAAAGGGAAGGTAAAGGATGGGGTCAGATGCCCTAAAGATTTCTGGTTATAAAATGGCACCGGTAGCTGTGTGTTGACTGCCATGTGGACAGCAGGGAAGCTGTAGCCAGAGCTGCTGATTATTTGTCTGCAGGATTTGTTGTATTTATTTAATATCCGGGTTAGTTCATTCAATTCGAAGACATTTAGCTGTCTGCAAACGGCTTTCCTATTGGTTTAGAAAGTGGCATTGGGACCAGCCTAGGGTATTGTGTTTTGCATCGCTGAGGGGGAGCTGGGCTTGATTTCCCCATTGTAGGCCCTCTCTTCCTGGGTCAGCAGGCAGCAGCTGGGAATGCTAAGACACAAAAATAGAATGATTATTTTTAGATCAGCTACATAACCGCCTGTTTATAATGTTTAAGTTTCAGCTTCGGTCTGGCCTCTTTCGGGTCACTGAACCATCTCTCATTTGCTGTCTTATCTGTTCCTTTCTTAACACCTGGCCTGCCTGCTTCCTTGGGCATTTCTTAAGTGCTGGGGGGAGAAGGGATACTATTACGGGTCTCACCTTGACAAGAGCTGAGTGCACTCAGTGCATTGTCAAATGAAGGCATGAAGCAGCTGGAAGGAGGTGCTCAGAACATGACATGATCAGGCTCCTACGTTCAACGTTACAGAACAAAGTGTGTATTGAGAAGACTGGAGTTGTTACAATGCACCCAGGGCAGCCAACAGCCAGATAGATGTTTGTTTTGGTGTTTGATTCCTCATGCTGAGAATATTCACCATCATTTACTTTAGCAACATTTCCCTCAAAAATATATATATATATAGGTAGTTTTCTTTTTTTCCTACAATTTTTGTGTGAATTTCAGTACTGCTGACCTGCTTCTCAACGACACAGCAACAGACCAGGAAGTGCCTCCAATGGCAGAGAGGCAAAGAGTTTAAAAAGAAAGATTTTGTGGCGAACCAGAAAATTGGACTGTGGTGGGAGGCTAGATAGCTAGAGAAATGTGTTGAAACCCTGAGGTTCTAGCCAAAGTTTAGAATTTGGCCAGGTGAAAGGTCCATTGGGGAAGTTTCACGCTGTTTGGATATTAGGAAAAGTCCATTAGCACAAGAGACCGTTATAACTAAGGTCCATGGTTTCAAAGATAAGGATTTCATTGCAACAATACAAACAGTTCCAAAATACAATAGTCAGCTGGGAATACTCGAGCATTTACAAGGAAATCTTATCAGCCATTGTTGTTTCATCATAATAGAATGGGCTGCAAAAACAGAACAATCAGATTGGCTGGACCAAAATTCCCAGCAGTAAAACTCATGTAGTAGAATTCCAAGCTAGGATCTATCTAGTCTCATAAGTTTCCTTTATAGCCCACCAGGGACCAGGCACCAAAAATAACAGCTGTAACATTTAAAATTTTTTTTTAATCTATATGACATATATTGCTTGAAAGTACTGAAATGAATGGGACTGGCTTTCAGCTGGGCTGAGTTATGCTACCCACTGACATAGAGCTGTTGGAATAGTGGTGGCAAGTCTAATACCAGTGACCTGGAGACCTTGACCATGTGTGGCAGTCTGGTTTTTAACAGTTACAATGATGATGAGATTAATTTTGCCACAATGGAGGAAGTACATTATGCCAGCTATGGTGTGCTAGGGCAATAATCTGTAGGAAAGTGCAACTCTTGGTGGAGTTTGCCAGGCTTGGTAAATGTATTGTACAGGTAGAAAATCCTGGCTCATGAATGGCTGAAAAGAGTCATGTACTGCATCAGGAAGCTACCTTTAAAAAACACCAACAAAAAACTTCACTGAGGTTACTGATAGAATGAAACCATTTAAACTAATCAGATCCTTTGTGTAAATCAGCTGTATGCTGACAAACTCAGTTGCAGCCAATGAAAATTGTGTTCTCTGAAAAATGAACCAAATAGCTTTTTCTGGGTATCTAATTTCATCTGTCCTTTGGAATATCCTTTGCAGTGTTATAGCTGTGTTAGTCCCAGGATCTTAGAGAGACAAGCTGGATGAGATAATACTGTTTGTTGGACCAACTGCTGTTGGTGAAAGACACATGCGGTGTAGTTTGAAAACCTGTCTCTTTCACCAACAGAAGTTTGTCCAATAAACAATATTACCTCACCCAACTTCTCTCTTGGGAATTGCAGTTTAGAAGGAAAATCTCTCCCATGTGAGCTTGATGCTTTTCTTTCTCTGTTTTAATATAGTTGTTGTTACTAATATCACTTGTTTGTATTGATGATACAAGATAAAAATAGCAGCGAGGCATAAACATGCAAAATCCATCAGTTACACATGGTGGTAGACATATCTTAGATGCACTACACTGGTTGATATTATTAATGTAGCCCCCTATTTTTTTTTGTATCAACATGATGGAAAGCTAAATTATTGGAGAAATAGGCAGGATTGGAAGAGGCTTTTGTAGGAAAAATGAGAAGTTCAATTTTCATATTTAGTCTAAGAAAGTGGTGAAATGGGAACCAGAGCTGAGGTCAGGGAGGGAGAAAAGTAGATTTGAGAGGTTTTGGTATCTGGTAGGTAAAAAAAACAAACTCTGGGAGTGAAGGAGGGCAACTGGACGACAAGTGCAGAGAATGTAAAAAAGGAGGGGGCCACAAACAGCTCCTTGGGAAATGCCAAGAGAATCTACAGAACGTAGTGTAGAGAAAAACTAGGCAGAGAAAGCGAAATGGCAGGTTGATACTGTCAAAGGCCGCAGAGAATGAGTATGGAGAAGACACATTTAGATATACAAAAGAAGAGCATGTAATAAGGGTACGTCTACACTTACCGGAGGGTCCGGCGGCAGGCAATCGATGTTCTGGGATCGATTTATCGCGTCTGGTTTAGACGCGATAAATCGATCCCGGAAGTGCTTGCCGTCGACGCCGGTACTCCAGCTCGGCGAGAGGAGTACGCGGCATCGACGGGGGAGCCTTCCTGCCACGTATGGACCCGCGGTAAGTTCGGACTAAGGTACTTCGAATTCAGCTACGTTATTAACGTAGCTGAATTTGCGTACCTTAGTCCGAAGGGGGGGGTAGTGTAGACCAGGCCTAGTTAGTTAGTGACTAATCACTTAGTTAGTGACTAATCACTATGGTTTGCAAGGGGGATTGGAAGATACCTTTCAATAGAGTGGCTTGATGGTTTTTGCCATTAACTCAGTGATAATGATTCCCTGGATGAAGAAATTCCTCAGCCTCCATACTCTGTGGGTATTTAGCACAGGAGATGGTAGTTATTCCACTCATAAGACACACGCTCAAGTCCTTACATTTTTGTAATGTCATAAATAATACTTGTTAAATGTAACCTCAATGGCAGAGCTCCAACCCTTCTTTGCAAAGCTGCTTACATTTATGTATTACTTATTACAAAATTAGGAGAATTAATAGTATTAATATGTCCCTCAATGTTTGGAGTATTTACTGTGAGATACTAAACTACCAGCATTTTACATTTTCCCAGAAAATTAGTTTTAAAAATAATTCTTTAAGAAATCCTTTTGAAAGCACCTACAGCTGGCAATACCCCAAATACAGATTTGTTAAATTATGCCACTGTTCTTTTGTTTTTCTTGAAGCTGTTTTCTTGTTTAATGCAAATCCATTTGATAACATCTTCCCAGCTTTCTGATAAATATTTGTATAAATATTTGTGTAGCATTCCATTCATTTTTAGATGTTTAATTTCAATTTCCCTTTTTTTGATTTTGTAAAATATTGGAATGTTTAAGTTATTTTTATAAATGCCATGTACAATTCTCTCTTCCTTTCCCCTCCAGTTTTCTCTGCATCTTTGGCAATTCTCTCTATTTGGGATTCAACTCTGGTTTCATTTCTAATATTTCAATTACCATTTTTGTGGTCATTCATCCCATCACACAAGAGTTTGGCACATGCAGATACATGTCAAAAACCAAAATGTGAGACTAAGACCCTGATGCTCAAAGGTCTCTCTCCCACATCATGGCAACCTCCTATGGATGAAGATGGTGGGATGCCTTCAGAGCCCATCAGCACTGCTACTACATGCTACTACATTCCATCTTATTTTTATAGCCCCCCATGTAGCAAATCACTAAACAATAGTTACAATAGCAACTGTCAGCCTATTTCTCAAAGCTGGGTGCCTAAATAGCACATAATTTTAGGCAACCAGTTTTCAAAGCTAGGTCCACAATGACCAAGACGAAGATTAAATACCATCAGTAGACAAAACCAACAAAAGCTAGTGCCTTCCCCACACTGCAAACACAAGAGGCTCAATTTTCAAATTTGGGTGCAATTGTTATTTGCCTAAATTCAGGTTTAAGCTCTTATATCCCAGTTTTAGACAACTTAATCAGCATCCATCTTAAGGCACCTGGGCTTGAAGACTAGACTAAGGCAGGGGAAAGAGGAGGGTGTCAGTACAAGTTTTGGCACAGAGTTCAAGGGCAGCACAAATCAGACCCTTAATTTGTGTGCATGGAGGATGTGTCTCCAGCTGGTTTGCTGGTAACAGTGATGTTAAGTGTGTGCGTGCAATATCTTGTTTGCTGCTCTAGATAAAGTAAAATCTTTCCCATTTCATTGCAACATTTTATTTGCTTGACTGTTTACACGTGTTGGACCAGCTCTGGATGTAAGGACATGACGGACAATGGAACAGAAGTGTTGGAAAGTATGTTAGGTTCTTTTAGTTAATGTTCCACTCAGATATTTACCATCTGTGTGTTGTTGTTTTTTTAATTCCTTGAGCACTGTGGAAAGACTCAATTGTAAGCAACTTTGTCTCCAACGTCTCATATTGTAATATGAATGTGAATGTGGAAGCTTCTGTAGTCCTTGAACACCTACTGAATAATAAGGCTGTGTTCCCTGTGAAAAGAGGTTGGTTAACTGTTGGATTTATTAGCCAATGGGTCAAATTAATTGCTAGTTGAAATTCCCCAGGAATGCAGTCGGCCCAATGTTTCTAGTGTATAGTAGGCTATAATATGAGACTGAAAGGATTTTCATGTTGAAAGTGTTGGTTTTATACTAACGTAAAATATATTGTCTGAGTACGAGTAAGAAAGAGAGAAGTCTGTTTTATTAGTGAGTCAACTGCACAGGACATTAGGAGCAGAGTTCAAAGAACATATTTAGATCAAGTCAGTAGCATTTGTACTACTTGGACAAAAGCCTGCAGAGCATGTACTGTGCATAAATACAACATTACCACTTTCAGTAACATGATGCAATATTCTTGTGCGCCTCACACTGAAGCTGAGCTACTGAAGTATAGAGCTGAAGCAAAAATTTAAGCTCAGGATAAAATTAAAAGTTGTGGCTTCAAGATGCAAAGATCTTTCATTTCTGAATTTAAAGCAGACATTATCCAATCTGAGATTTAGCATTCAGGATACTGACACTTCCTTTAATCCCATTAAGGAAGATCAATTATAAAATGAACTGGAGACAGAATTGTTTTGGGTCTTAAGATTTTAACAAAAATTGGGCTGATCTGAAAGCCACCAATAATATAATTCCAAGCTCCTAGTTATAGTTGCTAGCCACTTTTTCTTGATTATTTTTCTTTTGTAAAAAGCAGGTATGTGGATGAAAGGCACTTACCTTGAATGTATAAAATAGGAAGCTTCTTAGAAGGATAGCTAGATAGGCAATGTCTGTGCCATGGATCCATCATGCAGATATACCAACTGCTGAACCAGAAGGCAGGTGCACAAGAAGTGCAGACAACAACTTGAGGTAGACACTTTAATGTAAATTATAGCATATGTGGTGTTTAACATAGGAGTCTTCAAAAGCAGTAAGGAATAGTTTATAAACAAAATTACATGACTGATCTGGATACATGGATAAAATCCAAAAAGTCATAAGGGTTAGGTAAGCTTTCCAGAATGGATCCTTTATCTGAGACAAAGTGCTTCCCTGCAAAGTTCAACCTAATAGAACAGAGAAGGGAAGAAGAAAAGCTTATAGCAATTACCTATTGTGTCTTAAGACCCAAGGAAACAAGTGTAGTTGTTCACAATGAGTCAAAATTCTGCTCTGTTACCTTGGACCACTTTCATGGAAGACAATTTAGGCCAATAAATGGATTTAAGACATTTTCCAGAGTAACCTGAGTTCAGAGGCAACACACCAAATAAGTGAAAGTTGTACAAGTTTACTTGACAGCTTAAGTCAACAACATTGATTGGTGCAATACAGAGCAGAATGTGGCTAAACCACTGTTAGATGAAGTAAGAGAACCTTTTAACTAAAGGCATCTACTTACGGATTGAGATGTGTTGGCTGAGAGCTTCATAGCAGGAACATGGATTGCTAAAAACATGAGAGCACATTAGCTTCTCCTTTGTCAAACTATGGTAACAAAATCCCTTCAGATGCCAAGAGCCTTGATTCTCCATTGCCCTGCATTTGTGTGTGTGTGTGTGTGTGTGTGTGTGTGTGTGTGTGTGTATATATAAGCCCCAAATTCATGAGATTTAAAAAAAAAGCCACTCCATCAAATCATGGGTTTTAGTATGTTTTGATTTTAATTCCCCTCTACTTATTTGCCAATGTGTGTTTGATAGTTTCAGGTTGAAAAGTCAACCTTTAGGGCACGCAAAAATGTGTCTCTTCCTGGCTGCTCAGATGGAGACTCCACTTTCCCCTGAGATAGGGGAGCGGTCATCCATTTCCTATTACAGTCTTCACTTTCTCCTGTCTTAGTTTCCCACTTCCTCCCCATCACCCCCATCTCCCTCCTCAACCTCCCTCCCTGATTTGTGGGGCTCTGACTACCCCCCCCCCCCAGTCTCCTGCCCAGTCACCTACACCTTCATCATAAATAAGACAAAAAAGATTTTTTTTTCTTTGCAGAATATAGATTCTGCTGGAGAGGTACTGCAATTGCACCTTTCTCCCACCAGGGGCTGCTGTGGCACCAGAAGAGAGGGCAGCCAGCTAGCAGAGAGGTAGGGGGAGAGGCTGCATTCCTCTCAGTGGGGCCAGGTGAGGCGGCACAGGATGGACAGAACAGAGGACAAGGCGCTGCTGGGGGTCACAGTCACAGAAAGGCTAGTAGGGAGGACAAACTGGGGTGCAGGCTCAGGAGCTAGTGGGGTGACAGCATTGAGACAGGGGCTGAATGAGACAGGGGCTGCAGGGCCACATAGGAAAGGGGGCAGATATTCCTGGCAATAGGAGAGGCTAGGCAGTCAACCAGGGGCTGCATGGGGGAGGCTCCCCAACTCCCTAACAATCCTTCCCCTCCCCCCCAGAATCCCCTGTTCCATACTGTTATGCTACCCACTGACATAGAGCTGTTGGAGTAGGGGTGCCAAGTATAATACCAGTGACCTGGAGACCTTGACCATGTGTGGTAGTCTGGTTTTTAACAGTTACAATGGTGATGAGATTAATTCTGCCACAATGGAGGAAATACATTATGCCAACTATAGGGTGCTAGGGCAATAATCTGTAGCAATAAAATGAGCATAACTCAGCTCCTCTGTTAGCTCTGACTCCCCCAAGCCTTTGCTTTGCTTCTGAGGTATGCAGGAAATTCATTTAAACTCCAATACAGAAACATATTACTCAAAGTTCTGTATTAATATGTCTCGTAAGGAATCTATTTGTCAAATTTTTTTCCTAAATCTTAATTTTTGTCTGAATTGTTGCAGACAAACTTGCTGACAGGTATTTTGAAATTACCAAAAATAACTGAAATGAGCATGATTATGTGGTGTCATTTTGACAAATAAAATATACAGAATTTTAAAATAGTGTTCAGAATTTTTAATTTTTTAGCACAGAATTCCCCCAGAAGTAATTGTGCCAGGCCCTATATGAACACGAGAGAAAACCTAGTTCCTGACCAAAGAGTTTTCAAACCACTTAGACACCTTTTGCAGCTTCTCAGGGAGTCTTGCTGACTCTTTCTTTAGTATGGGATGATTGGAAGAAGTCAGAGCAAATGACTGAGAGAAAATGTAGCTGGCTCCTTACATTCTTTTGGGAATGAATGAATACCTGGATTAATTCAATGAGCACTGTTCCTTTTCTGGGTGAAGTTTGACGTAATGGAGCATTTAGCGTAAAAGCCAACAGGGTAAGAGACAGAGAGATAACCTAAACAGATTGAGGCAAAAAAAGTTTCTAACCCGGAAATCAGATTTTAAACCTAACAATCTCAAGTGGATTAAATCCTCAAGTAGACTAAACTGATGCTGGTGAAACTGGGCCAGTCAGTCATTGGAAAAGCTGTTCTCACTGGCCTCATTACACATTTTACATTGGTGCAGGTGGACACAGAGACCTTTCTAGTCTTCCATGTTGCTTGAAAGAGAGAAGCCTAACCCCCACTCAGCTCTCTTTTTGCCATGCAATTGATTATTCTATCCTTATTGATGCTGAGTGGTACTTTAGTGTGTAAGAAGTATAAATAGTCCAAACACCTCCCCCCCGCCCCTAATAAACCAAGACACACTTCATTCCCTGCAGATGACCCATGGAGGAGGTTGAAGAAAGATTAGCTGAAAGCTCATCTGTAGTGTGTGTGTATTGTAGGTTTCTAAAACGTATCTGTCTTGTATTGACATAAGGAAATTTTTAAAAAAAATCTTGCTGTGCCATTACGTAAAATAGGAATACTATTTCACATTTCATTAAAAATGATAAAACTTGGGTCCAGAATCAATAGCTACAAAGTTACGAAGGGCCCAACTCTGCCACCCTTATTTATGCTGAGTAGCGCCTAGTCCAGTATTTCAGGAGGTAACACTTAAAAGCGTAATTAACTGAGTCTTTGTGGCAAAAAGCATGGTGACTGGGTCTGGATGTCTATGTATCATAAAGTAGAGGGTGATGGAATTGAGAGGAGTGTAAATTCAGAAGAATTCCACTGATTATAGTGGAGTCACTCTGGATTCATATTGGTATAAGTGAGATCTTTCAAGATGTATACCCTGAAGGATGTTGCAGAAATAAACTGGTGTAAAGGCATTAGGCTTACAATAGGATAGTAATAATATAGTAAGGATTGAAATGAAATTACACACTTTAGCTAATCAAGATGATCTCAGAAGGAGTTCACATATACAGATCGTGTAGAACCACTTTAAATTCACAGATATAGTTGATAAAGGAGTCATGAAAGCCTGACTATACTAAAAATGAACCCGAAACAAAATGCAGATAACTTGAGGAATGTAGTAAAGAGAGAAATTGGCAGAGATAGGAACATAATTGAACGAACATAGGAGAATATATAAAAACAAACCCTGGACAGCTATTAGGATCAAATAGAAATCACTTGGATAGAACAAGAGAAATGCAGACCAGGACTATATAAGAATGCTTTAGGGAGAATAAATAATATAGCTCTTGTAAAGTTATTCAAATAGCTTTTGTTAGTAGGTGTAGGTTGTTTATCTACATAGCAAGAACTCGAGGAAGATTTTCAAAAGGCACAAACAGGAGTTAGATTTAAGTCAAAGAGAGTTGGGCACCTATCCTCTTGGGCTGCAAACCAGGTAATAATAAACCATCATCCTTGCTTCACCCTGAGAAGAACTGATCAAAAAAATGTTATTTTGTAGGGTTGCCACAAACTCCATTTAGAGTTGAGGGACCAATGGAATTTGCACTCTCTAGGTTCTCATCTTTAAATCTGATTTTCTTGACTGGACTTGAGTTACAAAAGAAGTTAACTCTGAATGACTAGTGACAAGAGCAGCATTCCACAGACTCTGGTCCATGCTTTCAGGGCTGAGCCCTGCTGTTCTGAAGGACAATCTTTGTGGGAGGCAGGCTCAGGGAGAAGAGTATCCACACAGGTGTTTATAGAAGGGTCCCTTCTTTTCCCACCTCTGAACATGGTGATGCCGGTATATTAAGAGCTACAATCCCAGTCCTGCAAAGAGAATGGCATGCCTGAATCCCTGAGGGTTAACAGAGCCTGCATGGTTCTCTTTGCAGAATTGGCAGCCAAGAAACCACCAGGTCAAAGATGCTACAAAAAGCATCAGCTTTGAGCAGGTCAAACAGATCAAGAGGAAGACCAATGGCAAACAAGCAAGAGTGTCATCAGAAAGACCCAGGTAAAGAATGGTATCTGATAATGACAATCTGGCCCTAAGATTCTGCATCACCCACAAAAGAAAACATGGGGAAAAGAAAATGCTGCAAGGTTTGCCTCTCAGAGCTTCCCACTGAGGGGGTGGGACTTGGCCCGCTGCAGAATGAGCAAGGACTTTAGTGTGGAAGATGCCCTGTGATTTCTCTAAACCTTGTGGCAATCTGCCAAGGCTCTCTATGTAGAAGACCTGCACCCCCATTTTTTTCCTCTCTTCTCCCCTGCAGTGGAGATATGCTGGCAGGGTTAACCCTAGTATCTCTGCAAATGGGTTTCACAACAGGGAGGGACTGGATGGCGAAAGCAGTATGGCCTCAGGCTGTCATGACTTTCCAGCAGATTTTTTGCTGGATCCAAGGAACTATGATCTTACACACTGTTCCTTTGCTCCTTTCCCCACACCCAGCTCCCCAACCCAGTTGAGGGCTCACTTGAGGTAAGGAGCAATCTCCCCATTCTGCATGGCGAGAGGGAGATATACACACAGAGGGTATTCTCCGCACATGGATCTAAGGTGGGGGGAGGGGGATAATCCAGCACACAAGTTTACAGACACAAAAATCCTATATGCTCCCCTAGTCCATTTCCCAGTGGCCAGGACAGGATTATTCTCTATAGCACACATAGTTGTGGTGCAGTCTAGTTACACTGACCCTTTACTGCTTGTTTGTTGCCTCACACTCCATCAGTGCCTAGGCAGAATTTGCATGCTCAGCTGTTTGAATGCACCAGGTGCAAACAGTCTACTGGTTTCAATGGGATATTTATAGAAGACACTAACACAGCAACATACACAAGGTGCAGCAAAAGGAGCTAGTAACTGCACCTACTTTTTAAATTCACCCATGCAAAATTCCACTTGCTTTCTCACCTGGGGTAACATCTCTTGATGGGGGCCAAGAAAAATATCTTTTATTATCCACCTACCCCAATCTTCCTCACTATTAAAGGCAATGCCAGAGATTGTACCTGTAAGGCACCCCTGTGCAGAAAGGGTGAGCATCTCTCTTGTCCAGGACGTTCTTACCTGGCTGTAGATGTTGCTATAGCACTGGTTGGGAGGTCCTCTGGCTGTTTGTCTTAGGGAGGTGGCTCCCCTGCTTTAGGCATGACTGAAAAAGGCAAACAAAATAATTACCTGCAGTTTACTGAGCAGTCCTGGCTCACCCCAGTGTTTCTCACAAGGCAAAAGGTAAATAGTCTTTGGGTAGGGGTCTGAGAGGTCTAGGCTGAGGGACCCAGGGTTCAAAAGGAGAAGATAGTCCCGCTACCTCACCATAGGGTCCAGGCAACAGAGGCTTGTAAGTAGGGCTGGATTAACCTTTTGTGGGCCCCCATAGGGGCAATGGAGCATGGCGTGGAGAGATCAGTCCCTGGAGCAAGGGGTCAGCTGATGGCAATGAGGCATGGAATGGCAGAGGCGGCCTGCCTAGTCCTGTGCTGCCAGCATGCCCCTTCCCTTCAGGGGCAGGCCCATGCCACTATGCCCACTTGCCTGGAGGGGCCAGCCAAGCCCCCCACACTGCCCCCCAACTGGCTGAGACTGGCCAGGCTTCTGCACCAGTCCCAGGTGGCTCAGCTCCAGGGAGACAGGCTGGGTCCCACAGGTGCTGGGAAGCAGAGACTGCCTGGAGCTGGAGGTGCACTGGGGTCCAGCCAGGGGGCAAAGAGGAGCCGGCGGGTGGGGCCAGGAGGCGGAGAGGCGCCCTCGGTCAGCTGGAGGGCAGACTGAGAGGAGCAAGTGGTGGGTGGGGGAGCGAACGGGCTGGCTGAGTCTCGGGGCGCAGTGCAAGCGGAGCAGGCCGGGGTCCCTTCTGAGCATGGGCCTGGCTCTATGGCACCACTGGTGCCATCGTAAACCCAGTACTGCCTGTAAATAGCTCTAGCTGAGTGCCACTTTGCTCTGAGCCGGGATTCTCCCTTTTAAGCACCCATCCATCGCCAGGCTTGCTAGGTCTCACAGGTGTGCTGGGATGGGGCTAATTGTGCCCAAAGGAGCTCTTTAACCCTTTCCTGACTGGGATGGGGCACTGCCCCACCATAGGCAGGTAACTAGATATTGGTGCCTTTGCCAGTAATCTTCATGGTGATGTTGCAAGGCAACTTTAAAACAGCTTATTTCTCATTTCAAAAGATGCTTGCGGTTTTGTGTGAGGGGTTTCAAGTTTGTGAGCTTTGGTGGGGTTAGTAGCTGATTAGCATTTGGTGCCAGAGGTGCCTAGGGCTTTAAATAGGCCCTCCTTTTTATACCTATATAAATAAGAAATAATTCATAAACAAGTTCAGACTCATGCACAAACTCCTTACCGTATTATATATATTTTGAAGCTTGAAATGAGAACCCAGACATGATTCAAAAAGCTGCTGCTCTGGTGTCTACTCCAGTTTAACCTTTTTCAGTCTTTTCTAAATGGGAATATAATCAAAACGAACACATGCAAACCTAATAAAAACATTGCCTCTGATATTTTAACTGATTACTATACATCAACAAGGAAGGAAATGCAGTGTACACTATATATGTATAGTGATAATGATGAGGAACAACCTTCTATTACAAGGGGGCGGGGGGGAAACAGTGAAGACTTCCTATAGCCATGAAAATGATGCTCAGGTAGATTTTTAGGTATCTGCCAATAAGCCCCCTGAGACATTAAATTTTGTGCATTATCTAGAGTTACTCTCCTTATTCTTGATTCCTTTTCTGGAATCATGGGACTGGAAGGGACCTCAAGAGGTCATCTAATCCAGTCCCCTGCACTCATGGTAGGACTAAGTATTATCTAGACCATCCCGGACAGGTGTTTGTGGAGTCTCTATCATTGGAGATTTTTAAGAGCAACCTCCCTAGGCAATTTATTCTAATGCTTAATCACCCCGATAGTTAGGAAGTTTTTCCTAATGTCCTACCTAAGCCTCCCTTGCTGCAATTTAAACCCATTGCTTCCTGTCCTATCCTCAGAGGTTAAGAACAATTTTTCTCCCTCTTCCTTGTAAAAACCTTTTATGTACTTGAAAACTGTTATCATGTCCCGTCTTGGTCTTCTCTTTTTCAGACTAAACAAACCCAATTTTTTCAATCTTCCGTCATAGGTCATGTTTTCCAGACCTTTAATCATTTTTGTTGCTCTTCTCTGGACTTTCTCCCATTTGGCCACATCTTTCCTGAAATGTGGCGCCCAGAACTGGACACAATACTCCAGTTGAGGCCTAATCGGCGCGGAGTGGAGGGGAAGAATTACTTCTCCTGTCTTGCTTACAACAACACTCCTGCTAATACATCCCAGAATTATGTTCCTTTTTTTGGCAACAGTGTTCCACTATTGACTCATATTTAGCTTGTGGTCCATTATAACCCCCAGATCCCTTTCTGAAGTACTCCTTCCTAGGCAGTCATTTCCCATTTTGTATGCGTGCAACTGATTGTTCCTTCCTAAATGGAGTACTTTGCATTTGTCCTGATTGAATTTCATTGTATTTACTTCAGACCATTTTTCCAGATCATTTTGAATTATAATCCTATCCTCCAAAGCAACCCCTCCCAGCTTGGTATTGTCCACAACTTCATTAAGTGTACTCTCTATGCCATTATCTAAATTATTGATGAAGATAGTGAACAGAACCGGACCCAGAACTGATCCCCACAGGACCCCACTCATTCTGCCCTTCCAGCATGACTGTGAGCCACTGATAACTACTCTCTGGGAACAGTTTTCCAACCAGTTATGCACCCACCTTATAATAGCTCCATCTAGGTTGCATTTCCCAGTTTGTTTATGAGAAGGTCATGTGAGACAGTATCAAAAGCTTTACTAAAGTCAAGATATACCATGTGTACTGCATCCCCCCATCCACAAGGCTGTTAAAGAAAGCTATCAAGTTGGTTTGACCTGATTTGTTCTTGACAAATCCATGTGGACTGTTACTTATCACCTTATTATCTTCTAGATGTGTGCAAAATGATTGCTTTATTATTTGCTCCATTATCTTTCTGGGTACAGAAGTTAAGCTGACTGGTCTGTAATTCCCCTTGTTGTCCTTATTTCCCTTTTTATAGATTGGCACTATATTTGCCCTTTTCCAGTCTCTCCCGTCTTCCATGACTTTTCAAAGATAATCGCTAATGGCTCAGATGTCTCCTCAGTCAGCTCCTTGAGTATTCTAGGATGCATTTCATAAGGCCCTGATGACTTGAAGACATCTAACTTGTCTACGTTATTTTTAGCTTGTTCTTTTCCTATTTTAGCCTCTGATCCTACCTGATTTTCACTGGCATTCACTATGTTAGACGTCCAATCACCACCAACCTTCTTGATGAAAACAGAAACAAAGAAGTCATTAAGCACCTCTGCCATTTCCACATTTTTTGTTGTTTTCCCCCCCCTCATTGTGTAACGGGCCTATCCTGTCCTTGGTTTTCCTCTTGCTTCTAATGTATTTGTAGAATGTTTTCTTGTTACCCTTTATGTCTTTAGCTAATTTGATCTCGTTTTGTGCCTTGACCTTCCTAATTTTGTTTCAGCATACTTGTGTTATTTGTTTATATTCATCCTTTGTAATTTGACCTAGTTTCCACTTTTCTTGATTTTTAGGTCATTGAAGATCTCCTGGTTAAGCCAGGGTGGTCTCTTGCCAGACTTCCTATCTTTCCTACGCAGTGGGATAGTTCGTTCTTGTGCCCTTAATAATGTCCCTTTGAAAAACTGCCAACTGTCTTCAATTGTTTTTCCCCGTAGACTTGCTTCCCATGGGATCTTACCTACCAACTCCTTGAGTTTGCTAAAGTCTGCCTTCTTGAAATCCATTTTCTTTATTTTGCTGTTCTCCCTCCTACCATTCCTTAAAATCATTAACTCTACCATTTCATGATCACTTTCACCCAATCTGCCTTCCACTTTCAAAATCTCAACCAGCTCCTCCCTATATGTCAAAATCAAATCTAGAACAGCCTCTCTCCTAGTAGCTTTCTCCACCTTCTGAAATAAAAAAAAAATGTCTCCAATACATTCCAAGAACTTGTTGGATAATCTGTGCCCTGCTGTGTTATTTCCCAAAAGATGTCTGGGTGGTTGAAGTCCTCCATTACCACCAAGTCCTGTGCTTTGGATGATTTTGTTAGTTGTTTAAAAAAAGCCTCATCCACCTCTTCTTCCTAGTTAGGTGCTCTATAGTAGACCCCTACCATGACATCACCCTTGTTTTTTACCTCTTTTATTCTTACCCAGAGACTTTCAACAAGTCTGTCTCCTTTTTCCATCTCAACCTCAGTCCAAGTGTATACATTTTTAATATATAAGGCAACATCTCCTCTCTTTTTTCCCTGCCTCTCCTTCCAAGCTGTATCCTTCTATACCAATATTCCAGTCATGTGTATTATCCCACCAAGTTTCTGTGATGCCAACTATGTCATAGTTGTGTTTTTTTACTAGCATTTCAAGTTCTTCCTGCTGATTCCCCAAACTTCTCGCATGAATATACAGACATCTAAGATACTGATTTGATTTCCCCCTCCCCCAGTTCTGTCTTGTCTCTCCCTTATCTCTGCTAGAACAGCCCATGCTCCCCCCAAATTCTGACCCTTCTCTCAAGTCTCCATGTTTTTGACTTACCTGTGGGCTTTGGTCACCTGCCCTCTTCAAACCTAGTTTAAAGCCCTCCTCACTAGGTTAGTCAGTCTGTATCCAAATATGCTCTTCCCCTTCCTCGATAGGTGGACCCCATCTCTGCTTAACAGTCCTTCTTCCTGGAACAGCACCCTGTGGTCAAGGAAGCTGAAGCCCTCCTGATGACACCATCTTTGCAGCCAAGCATTCACCTCCAGGATGCATCTGTCTCTGCCTAGGCCCCTACCCTTGACTGGAAGGACTGAAGAGAACACCACCTGCGCTCCAAACTCCTTCACTGGTACTCCCAGAGCCCTGTAGTCACTTCTGATCTGCTGAGGGTCATACCTCGCAGTATCATTAGTGCCCACATGGATGAGTAGCATGGGGTAGTAGTCAGAGGGCTGGATGACCCTTGACAATCCCTCCATAACATCTCAGATACGGGCCCCTGGCAGGCAGCATACCTCTTGGGATGTCATGTCAGGGAGACAGATGGGTGCCTCCATCCCCCTCAGAAGAGAGTCACCAACCGCCACAACCCTAGGTTTCTTCCTGGGAGTGGTGGCTGCGATCCTTTCAGCCTTGGAGGTACATGGCTTCTCCTCCTCCACCTTTGGGGGTGATTCCTCATCGCTCATTGCCAGGGCAGCATAATGGTTTTCCATCACCATGGTGGATGGGTTGGAAGTAGGGGTGGAGCACTGCCTGCTGCCAGAAGTAACCAGCAGCCAGTGTCCTCCCTGTGACAGAGCCATATCCTCCTCCCGGGGTGGTGTGACAGCAATCCTCTCTAGCTGGATAGCGTCCTCAGCCTTGGATGTTTCCATATGAATACTCTTGAGGAATTCCTCGTGGGCTCGGATGCGCGTCAGCCTAGCCACCTCCTCCTGTAGCTCTCTCACCTGCTTCCTGAGAGATTCCCCCAGCCTGGCTGTCTGTGAGTGGGAAATGCAGTCCACAGTCTCTGCAAGTCCACACCAGGATCTGGGTAGAGGCATCCATGGTTAGGTTGTCTGTCTGGATACAGGTGGAGGAGACAGGAGCAGTGCTGGCACTGACCATGCAGCCCTTCCTAACCATAGCAATTATATTATGACTCCTTCCCTCAAACTCCCCTGTTTGCTAGCTCCCATTGGTTGCTTATCCTCTGGGTTTTAAGGCCTTCTCTCCTAGGTCAGCCCTCCCTCCTCATTAATCACACAAGGGGAGGGTGATCAAAGGCTGATTGAAGATGATCAAGGATGATCCAGGGAACAAAGGCAAACAGTCCCCAGACACACAATCCCAACTGACCCTGTAACAGAAATAACCTGAAAGAGAAAGAAAAACCACAAACAGCCAAACAAACTCACTCACCCCAAGACTAGTACTTGCACCTTGCTCGTTCAGCAGGGGGATCTCCTTCTCCCCCTCTCAAACTCCCCTGTTTGCAATCCCCTGTTCATTAGCTACACCAGGTCTCCACTCCCTCTGGATATCTTCTACTTCTGCTTTTCCTTACCTGTGGGGTCAGCTTATCAAAATGTGCTTGTCAGCTGCAGGTTTCCATAGAGATTATCTAAGGTGTGGTTTACAGGTGCTTCTATTGTTACTTATAAGCCTCTAGAAATGTCAAATGAAGGTAAGAAGTGGCTGCTACTCGTGGGATGCATAATAGGAAGTCTCCCCCTGCTGCTACTTCGATGTTTGAAACATTCAGTTTTTAAAAATCATATGCCACTTATGGTTATGGGTTTCCATTGAGGATCTCTGGGCTTGTGACACCCATTTTGTTTTCTAAGGAGCCAGTCTGTAGCCTTGTGGTGTTGAGGATTCTTTCCTCTGCCCCACCCCCAGGGCTGGCTCTACTATTTTTGCCGCCCCAAGCAGCGCACCGAATTGCTGCCGCGGACGGCGGGGGCAGTCCGTGTGCCGTTAGGGTGGCACGCGCGTTTCCGCGGCGGCGGCAATTCAGCGGCAGTTTCTGTCTTCAGCCGGAAGACAGATGCCGCCGAATTGCCGCCGCGGGCAGCTGAACACAGAAGCTGCTGCCGAATTGCCGCCGCCACAGAAAGGCGCGTGCCGCCCTAACAGCACACAGACTGCCCCCGCCGTCCGCGGTGGCAATTAAGCGCGCTGCTTGGGGCAGCAAAAACACACGGACTGCTGCCCCTTGCACATTGTCGCCCCAAGCACCTGCTTGGAATGCTGGTGCCTGGAGCCGGCCCTGCCCACCCACTCGCATCCTTTGCAATACTTCAAGACAAAGGAGATTGGGGGCCCTTTAGACCCAATGAGCCCAGTTTGCCTGGCAGCCAGAGGTTGTAGTTTTAATTGTGGTGGGGTTATTGCCTCTCCTCACTATGTATGTGCATATCCCCGCACACGTTCCACAAGCTCATTACAATTTTCAGGATAGATGTTAGGAATATAATGTTATTGTTTTTTTAAACAATTGGGTAAAGTAATATGATTTCTTTTCTTAGGTGAAGGAGATGACTTGATGGTCTAAATACCAGGGGACTAATCTTTGAAAACCTGCTGCTCTCTTTAGGAATTAAAGATTCACTGGCATTTTTTTTCAGAGTAGGGTTTGGTCTTCAGTGTTTTGGTTGTCTGCCTCAGTGCTGACCTCTATCGCAGAATGGCTGCAGTACTGACTGCACAAAGCTGTTGAGGAGTGTTGAGATGACAGCCACTGTATCAGTGTAAGCTGTCATCAGCGGTGGAGGCACAATGCAGTGCACGCTTTGCAGTCTCTCTCCTCCACCCTCCTGTTGTTTTCAGACACATGTAATATGCAGAATAAGCTGACATCATCTGAACAGTCTCAGTGATGCCTAAGTCCCTTCTCCCTCTCAAGCTGGCAGCAGTTTCAAAAGCAGCAAGTCAGTTCGCTGACAGTCCACCAGGAAGAATTGTGTTTTGTCTTCTGTTAAACTATGAATCTAGAGGGGCAAAGAGAGGAATGGGCCCAGGTTCAATAAATAAGAACAGCCCTGGAGGGTTTTGTGCACCAGAGTTGCAATCTCACGTGTACCAGCGGCTGAATCCCTACTTCAGCATAAATCACTGAGTAGCTCAGTACACCTTTTATTTAGCTGGATATAAATAAACAGCAGGCTATGTGAAAGAAATAACACTCCAGAGAAAACACAATCCTAGCGCAATTAGAGCATTTCTATTTAGATAATTGCTCGCTGAAATTGTAAACTTGGATCTAATCCTCAAAGGATCCAGAAAATTGGCAGTTCCAGGAAGATCTCTATTTTCTCTTCCTAACACTGAATATCTTTGTTACCCAACCCCCCAAATGCAGGTATGTCAAGTTAGCCTTTCTTTCTGTCGTATCAAGAATGGCGCCGAAAATGAGGAAATAAAGGATGCCCTTGTGGTAATCTAATATTTTGAGGGAGTTGTGGGGGAAATGACAGCAACTATGGTAATTTAGTGAAAAATATGACCTCATGCAACCACAGAAGGGTTTGCCCTCATTATGGGTGCAGACAGGTCACTAGGGCATTGGCAAGACAGACAGTAATCTCCAAAAACAAGTACTTACTTCAATTAAATAATTCTCTCTCCCTCTGTGGATGTGTTGCTGTGTGCGTTTGGGTTTTTTAACCAAGAAGAAGTGTGGCCTAATGCTTAGAAAAGGGACTGGAAACATTATATTCTTGGCCTTGCTACCGACTAGGGGTATGACCTAAGCAAAATGCTTCACTTCTTTGTGTGTCTGTTTCCCCATCTGTAAAGTGGGGTCATTACCCATCTATAAAATGCTCTGAGGTCCTTGGTGCAAAAGGTACTGTACAAGTACAAAGCATTATTATTTTCACTCCACTAAGTGTCTCTCTCTCCCTTTGCCTGCCCTTCTTATAAATTGACCACAAAAAGTTATCAGAGATATGACTTAAATTGAGACCCACAAAAACCAGGAAATTCTGAGTTCAAAGAGAATTGCTGCCATGCTACTCATCACAGGGCTCTGAAAACTCAGACAGCCAAAAAGAAACAGTTTGCAAATACTGTACTATTAAAAAAACAGATCTGTCCTATAATCCATGTGACTGCTTTGTTCAGTCGTGCTTTCTTGATTCTATTTCCTTCTCCCACCAACACCCTCTTGTGCCCAGACATCTTTGCACTTGTGGTATCTAAGCCTCATGCCTTCTTCATGGGCAGCTGCCAAATGGGGGATTTAAGGATGGAGCAAGAACTAGGAACTTGGAACTTCTTGGTTTTCATTATGGATTAAGTCAGATATTTTAATAGTAATTTAATAATAATTTAAACCCAGATTTGTTGACTAGTTTAAAAATTGAGTTAATTGATAGAAAAAATTATGAAGCCAGCAAGCTGTGTGGGCAGTACCCTTTGCAACATCCAAACGTTGAAAACTGGGTCTATATTTATACAGTCAGAGGATTCCAGCTCAGCAAAATGAAATGTTACCCTCACATATGACACAGAAAACCTTATTGATGTTAGGAGCAAAATTTGCCTCTAATTTGGCCACTGCAATTTTGTGAGTGTAATTTTTTTTCCATGTGGGCAAGTTGTTCATGGTTATTAATTTATTCAGAGCACCCCAAGGCGTACTTGGCTCCATGATCACAGACACAGAGAGGCAAGGCCCTCCTCAGAAAAGTCTACAGTCTACATAACAAGGGATGACAGAATGGTGGGGTGGGGAGGAAAGACAGGGGTCATAACAATATTTATTCAGCCAGGGCCTAGCCCTGCACTCAGTGAAGTCAATGGCAAAGTTCCCATTGGCATCAGTGCGCAGGAATAAGCCTTGAAAGACATGTATAAGACATAGCTGAATTCATGTTTTAAATGTACAATAGCTTTCCTTCTCTTTAAAAACTGGAAAATTAGGTTATTGTGGATAATTCAGGTATCTCGTGTCTGCAGATGAAGTGGATGTTTTCCATAGGGTTTACATTACCAATTAACGTTCCCATGTAACGAGCTGTAATCTCCCCTGAGAAAGTCTGCTTCATCTGCAATATATTTCCCAAAAGAAACTCAGGCCCCCATGGAAGATATCTTCTAACATATATGGGTTGTTAGGGTGTTTGGGTTGTTAGAAGATAATGAGGTCCCACAAAAGGGGAGGGATTTGCCTGCATGGAACAGTTTGTAGGGTGGGTGTTAGGGTGACCAGGTGTCTGGTTTTCAACCGGAAAACCTGGTCAGCACTGCTCACTGGGCTGTTAAAAGTCTGGTCAGCGGTGCTGCAGCGCTAAGGCAGGGTAGGCCCTACATGTCCTGGCTGGCACTGCATTGCACCCCAGAAGCGGCCAGCAGGTCTGGCTCTATAATTTTGTGCAGCTCTGGCTCCTAGGCGTGGGAGGGGGGCACAGGGATTCGCACGCTGCCCCTGCCCCTGCCCCGAGCACCAGCTCTGCACCAGTCAGTGGGAGCTGGGGAGGGGGGCGGGGCCTGTGGGGGGGGGCCGCCTGGGGGCCCCCCCCCCCCCCCCCCCCCCCACCTAGGACTCGGCCCGCGCCGCTTCCCTCCGCCCCCATTGGACCGGGACGGCAAACTGCGGCCAGTGGGGGCCGCGATTGGCCGAACCTGCCGCGTCAGCAGGTAAATAAACTGGCCCGGCCCGCTAGGGTGCTTACCCTGGCGAGCCGCGTGCCAAATGTTGCTGACCCCTGCACTAAAATAAGCAAGAGGACATCTGAGATGACTGTAGAGTCTTAGCATTCAGTACTACAGCAACCCCTGGCTCTCATTTTAGTAGTGGACAGCTGAATCTAACATGCCTGGAAAGTTTGCACCAGTCTTTTGGTTTCACTCTCACTCACCTTGGCTAATGGTACATCCTTTCCTGTCATTGTTCTGACAAAGCCCTTTTCTCATAACTTGTCCAATATGAAAAATAACCACACTGATTCAGATACCGCAAGGCAGATTTTACTTCACAGAAAAACTGCCTTCATGACTAAGTCCATTTCAAGGAATGACTAAGAAGAATGTGCTTGAGTCATACAGTCATGGGTATTTACTGAGGTCGCAGTAAAGGGCCTTTGTTAATTGTCCTTGTCCAACGATACAGGGCCTGTTTTTTCATTGCTCAGCACCTTGTGCAGTTATTTATATCTGTGAAAATGTGTAAAATGCTTCCAAATCAGAAGGGTAGCATTTTGTACCCCACTCTGCAGAGGTATAAGGGCCAGATCCTCAGTTAGTGTAAATTGGTGTAGCCAGTATACACCAGCTGAGAATCTAGCCCATAAATGTCTGCACAGGATGCAAAGAGTGGGAGACCACACCACTCCACTGGAGAGTATGTAGTTTCTTCTCGTTTGTTTCTCTCTTTAGTAACCTTAGTCCTAAACCCAGCTCTTACCTCACTGCTGTTCTCCATAAGCATCTGCTCACAGGGATAGCTCTACAAAAGAATTGCAGAATATTACAACTTCTACAATTGCAAATACCGTACAGTATTGGCTAGTAAGAGCTGGTGACCAGTCCAAGGTCAGGAGTGTTGAGATGGAGCCGAATTCAGCTCCCTCACAGCAGCATAAATCAGGAGTGACTCTTTTTGTAACTGAGTGGAGACTCTGACCCATTGTCTGTAGTTTCCTTTGGCAGCCAGAGGCCAGAAAGGGATGTCCCCACTGTGGGTATGGGGACAGGTTTATTTTGCAGAACTGCAGTCCAGCTATCATTGCCAGCAGGATCCAAAGTCATGGAGGTCAGCTTGTATTGACTTGACTGAACTGACATGTTTTCACAGCCAGATCTAAATTAGATTTTCCTCCTTGTTTCTGTTCATGGCAGTTATGTATTGATCACAGACAGTGTGCTCGGTGTTATATGAACACAGAGGGCATTGTCCCACATAGCTGGGTTCTAAACAGTCAAAATTATAGATGCCTAAAATACAGTGGATGCCCATTGAAACTTGTGGATAAAGTGACCATGGAAAAGCTATACAGAAGTGTTTGAAAGAGGAAAGAGAGGTGGTTGTTGAGGCGTGTAGGAAAAGGAGGGGATGATCCATGCTGAGAGTAGAGGAGCAAAGGACCTGAAAGGATCAGCAAGAGAAAAAGGGAAGAGATATCGACATGGGTAGAGTTGAAGAGGTTGAACTTGATGGAGGAAGGTGGGAAGAAGCTAGTGAAGGAGTCACGAATGTTTTTTCTATAATGAAAGGATACAGCGGAGAGGAGGAAAACATTTTTGCAGTGGTTCTAGTCAGTCAGCAAATTCCTTCTTGAGCAAACAAGCAATAAACTTGTGAAGGACATTTTTATAAATTTCTCGTATAACAGTAGGGCTTAGAAGCTGCAGTTGAGACCAGAGCCCTATTACACTAGGCATTGTACTCACAACACAGTTAGAGGCAATTTCTGCCCTGAAGAGTTTATGATCTAAATAGGCTGTACAAAAGGTGGGAGAAAGGAATCAGATGAAACTATGGTAATTTATTGTAAGCTTCTAAATGGGGCAGGAACAGTATGCAGAGTGTCTGAGGCTATGTCTACAATAGAGTGTTTTAAACACCAGTTTATTGGTTGCCATTTGACTCGAGCTTGTTAACACATTGGTACCTTGTTCCAGTACACTAAGGGCATGGCTTCACGTGCAGATGTAGAGCGCTTTGAGTTAAACCAGCCTTCGTAGAGCGCACGAGGGAAAGTGCTGCAATCTGTCCACACTGACAGCTGCAAGCGCACTGGCGTGGCCACATTAGCAGCTCTTGCAACGGCCACAGAGAGCAGTGCATTGTGGTAGCTATCCCAGCATGCAAGTGGCTGCAACGTGCTTTTCAAATGGGGGGTGGAGTGGGGTGGGGTGGAATGTGACAGGGAGTATGTTATGTGTATGTGGGGGGAGAGAGAGTGGGTTTTTGTGGGGCTGAGAGCATGTCAGCATGCTGTCTTGTAAGTTCAGACAGCAGCAGACCCCTTCTCCTCCCCCCACCTCTCTCTCTCACACACAGCATTCCACAGTAATGGTTGCTTTGTCTCGGAGCAGATAAGCATGCCGGCTGCCAGAAACAGAGCTTTCAAAGGGCATATCCGCATTCCTGCAGTGATTACAAAACAATGACAAGAGTGGCCACTTGACTTAAGGGGATTATGGGATGTTTCCGGAGGCTGATCAGAGCGCAGTAATGCAACACCTCGTTCACACTGACGCCCGGGCGTTTCAGCCAAGGCGCACTAAGCGTTAATCTTCTGGCTGAGGTGGAGTACCAGGAGCGCTCTAGCCCTGGAGTCAGAGTGCTCTACGTGTCTTGCCAGTGTGAACGGGTAGTGAGCTAGGGCGCCCGGGGCTACTTTAATGTTCTCTAACTTGCAAATGTAGCCAAACCCTAAGGTTTGTGATGTGTCCAGACTAACGTATAAATGTGTTACCTAATTTAAGTTAATTGACAATCAGTAAGCTTGAGTAGACAAACCCTCAAGAAGAGTTTCTGCTCTCCTTTTGCCTCCCTGGATGCGTCCCATCTCACCATACGTATTTCATGTTGTGAAAAGAGCACATTAAATCATTTTAGATGGTCCAAAGGGTGTATTTTGGGGGGCTCAATAGTAGTCTTTTGCTTGCATGTGGTATTTTTATCATCCAACCAGGACTCAGCATGCAGGAGTGTTGTCACATGGGGGATAAAGCTATCTCTGGGGTGGGAGGTGGCATCCAGGAAGCACAGAGCAAAACTGTGGAGAGGTGGCAAGGCTCAAAGTCCATCTAGAACTGTCAGGAGCTTGGGTTTTAGGGTCTTAACTGAAGGACCATCCTGCCCCTACTGCATGCATGTACACACAGCGTACTGTGAACGGGTGCCAACTTCCTCCTTGCTTTGGGCGTGCTTAACCTCGGCTCTGGCCCAGGCCCCACCCCCACTCCACCCTTTCCCCCAAACCTCCATCCCTACCCTGCCTCTTCCCACCCAGTTCCGCCCCCTCCCCTGAGCGTGCCCCATCCCCATTCTTCCTCCTCCCCCCCCAGTGCCTCCTGCGCGCCACGGAACAGCTGATCCATGGCAGGTGGGAGGCACTGGGAGGGAGGGGGAGGAGTTGATCAGCGGTGCCGCTGGAGAGCAGGAGGCACTGGGGCGTGGGTGGGGGAGGAGCTGGCTGCCAATAGGTGCTAAGCACCCACTAATTTTTTTCCATGGGTGCTCCAGCTCCTCTGGTACTGTATGATGGAACTCCAGGGGTCAGTCCCTCAGCTGGTGAATTGTCAGAGCTCCAAAAGGAAGCTAGAGCAATTTGCACCATCTGAGTATCTGCCCCCATGTATCTACCTCAGCTTGATGAAGGACCTTGGTGGGATTCACATCTGTGCTAAGTGTGTCAAACCTGATCCTGACGCTGCCTCCCCTTGTTACAAAGGCCATTCTTTCTGGCTTGACATCTCGTGAGAAAAGTGTGTGCTGGGTTTCCTCTGCATGAGGGAGTCTTTGCTGGAATGGGTTAAATTCCTCATCTCAAGATTTTCCCAGAATGCATTAAACCATCTACTAATACTAGGAACAAAGGGTGACTTCCACTCAGCTGTGATCGTTATCCAAGCAGCGGACAGGAGGAAATTGAAGAGCTCTGAAGGTTTTGGCCTGAGCTTGTTGTCATTGTATCACAGAAGTGCAGTTGCAATAGCTAGGGCATAATCAGCTTTTAGGATTCCATTATAGCAGGCTTTTGAACTAGCTTCCCCAAAATTTGCACAGGTTTTACTGTTATTTACTCATGATGTGTTTAAAAAAAAAATAGAACACAGGCAGAGTATTAAACGTGGGACAAATTGTGGTTATCATTGGCATAGCACGGGCAATAAGTGTAATTTTGAACATGACAGTATTATCTGTTGTACTCCAGAGCTGAGAAACTACATCTTTTCTATGTTGACAGAAGCAATACTAAAACTTAAAACATCATTTCCTAGGTTCAGTAAAGCAAACTGACTGATGTACTGTCTGCTGCAATATGTATTGCCCCAAAATTGATGCTTCTGTTATTTATTTTTTTATATCTAAACTTTAGTGATTTGTCTTCCTTATGAAAAAAGAAAAGATGCAAGGGGGAAAAAAAAAGAGATCCCAGCACCTGCCTATAATAAAGTCTTTATTTTTATTCTTTAGTGCAAATATTTCTTGATAACACCCTACCAGTTTCTAAGCTGCTTCTGAGGAAGGAAAAATAGCTTTTAGCTTTGGAAGCAAGAATAAAACAGCTTGCCCTGGAGGATTCTAAAACGAATAGCAAGGGTCACCGCTGCTATAATTATTCGGTCTGGTGTTTTGGGGTTGGAGAATGTAAAATAAAACAAACTGAATCCAATCCCATGCATTGGTCTAGTTTGGTCTAGTTGACAGAGACTTTCCATCTACCCCAGGTCATCCTTGATAGTTCTTGAAGGAGAGGTTGACCTGGGGTAGATGGAAAGTCTCTGTCAACTAGTATCTAAATATCTAATTATCTAAATCTAAAATTTTCCTTTTCTTAACTTACCACTTTTTATTCCCTGGACAGAAGCTTGGGTTATTCCTCATTAAGCTAATAAGAGAACGGTTGTGACTAATATACTTACTATTCCATATGGGAAGTGTTCGTTTAATGCAAGAGTGCATAACTATCTGAGGTAGCTCAGTCTGCTCTGTGCATTACCTGCTTTTTGCATATTTTGACTGAACTAATATTTCCTTGTACAATATTTTGTATCAGCTAAAATCCCATCTCTACAAAGTGGGAAGGGAAAAGAAACAACATCTCCAGCTGTAATTAGTCTTCACCAGCCAATACGTAAGGCTTTGAGCATGCACATTTAAAGTCCTTTGGGACATCTTTTTTACCAAGTTCTTCATTTAAACTTGTTGGGAACAGTCTCTCAGACTCTAGAGATCAGAGGAACAGCAGTCTGGTGTCTGATGCTAGCTGGCTAAAAACTATTAGGTTAGGTGTCTCAATCAGAAAGCCATTTTAGAGAAAATAAAATCCCACAAACCTGAACCTCTGCCCTGTTCTAGAATCGATTCTTGTTGAGGTTCTGAAATGTTTAGTTAAGTGTCCATTCATGTCCATTTTGTGGCCAAGATCAGAACCTGCTTATACCAATATACAATGAGAGAAAGTGTTCTAAGAGCAGAAAGCCCATCATCACAAGTTTTCCAGCAATTTTTTTGCAGATATTATTTAATATTACTATTTATTTATAATATAGTACAGGGGTCAGCAACGTTTGGCACGCAGCTCACCAGGGTAAGCACCCTAGCAGGCCGGGCCAGTTTATTTACCTGCTGATGCAGCAGGTTCGGCCGATCGTGGCCCCCACTGGCCACGGTTCACCGTCCCGGGCCAATGGGGGCAGCGGGAAGCGGCACGGGCAAGGGATGTGCTGGCCGTGGCTTCCCGCCACCCCCATTGGCCCAGGACGGCGAACCGCGGCCAGTGGGGGCCGCGATCGGCCGAACCTGCCGCATCAGCAGGTAAATAAACTGGGCCGGCCCGCTAGGGTGCTTACCCTGGCAAGCCGCATGCCAAACGTTGCCGACCCCTGATATAGTAACTGCTAAAGGCCTTAACTAAGTTGGGCCTGTACACAAATATAATAAACAACAGTTGTTGCCCCAAAGAGCTTGCAATCTAGGAGAAACAAGAAGCTCTGTAGAGCTGGGTGCAATTTGGAATTTCCATCCTGTGGAAAATTCTGACATTTCAACATTCGTTTTTGGCTCAAATTGAGAGGAAAATTTTAAATTTTGATTTCTTTCATGGAATGGAAATTCTGAAAAATGAGGGTTCAGAAATGTCAAAACATTTTGTTTCAGCGTTTTCAAGCATTTTCCCCCCAACATTCCCTAAATATAAATGTTTCATTTTGATTTGTTGATATAACCTGAAATGCTTCATTTCAACTAAGTTAAACTTTAAATTGCATTCTCCCATTGTGGTGCATTCCCTTATGGAAGTTGTAATTCAGAAGATGGATGCCCCTGTTTTGCCCTAACAACCAGGCTCCCTGCTGCACCCAGAATTGTGACTCCCATGATGCACCATGCAGAGGTTGGTCAGAAGGAAATCAGTATTGCCTTACGGGAGGTGTAGTATTCCAGGAAGTTCGCCCATAGGAGGGAATGGGAGCTCGAACTACAGCTCCCATAAGACAATGTGCCTAACAAGGAACTGCCGTTTAATGTTTGATTGATCTGATTGAAAAGAAAACATTTCAGGTCAGTACATCAAAATGAAATATTCAGATTGGGGCAAACCGAGCCAAAACGAAAACATTTAATTTTGATTTTCCCAATGGAAAACTGATTTTTTTTTAGGTAAAGTCAAGATTTTCTCACAGAAGTTTTTGATTTTTCAGAAACGGCATTTTCGTGAGAAAATCCGTTTGATGGGAAATTCCTGGTTATTTCCAAAGTTCTACCAGTTGGAAATAACCTTTGGAAGTTTTATTTTCTTATTGAACTGAACCTTTGTGAAGGTTGCCCTGTCTACTCTCTCTGCCCCTGTGGTACCATCTGTGAGGATCAGCTGCTACCAATTAGATCCCAATTAATTATTTTTGATGTTTGAAATTCAAAATAGGCTAGCCCCGGGCCACTCCTGTGGGGGTCTGTAAACTGCAAAAGCAGTGTACAAAGTGTGTGTCAGCTGTGCGAGGAGTAGAACCACTGCAGAGAGGAACTCTACAACTTCTTGCACACTGAAGATCTCTGCAAGAGGTGCCAGCAGCTCATGGCAGGGGTTGGAGAGATTGTGGATTGGCCAGGGCTGTCGCTAGTGAGTCTGTCCACAGCACGGATCCACTCAGGCAAAATGTTACCGTCTCTGCTACTCCCTTACACTCTGCAGTAGTGGTTGTTTGCCATCTTTATGGATGCCCTGGTGAGCACCATGACTTTTTCACACCACCAGGCAAAGCCGCTTGCTCCGTTTGCTGAGATTTGGTCCAAGCTTTTTAAAGAGATGTTTGTTTTGTTATCTGGCATCAACTGTAGAAGCATATTATATACTTTTTAAACTTTGAATTCTCGTTCGTGTTAGGAAACAAA
The DNA here is from genome assembly GCF_002925995.2 of Terrapene triunguis. Taxonomy (NCBI): domain Eukaryota; kingdom Metazoa; phylum Chordata; order Testudines; family Emydidae; genus Terrapene; species Terrapene triunguis. The sequence goes on along the minus strand of NW_020698262.1, from coordinate 6,142,160 downwards.
CCAGTGACACATTGGTGCAGGGTGGACCCCTCACCCCCTTTGAGGAGGCTAGCCCCATGGCCCTGCCCCTTTTGCACGAGGCCCTACCCCCCACGGCCGGAGCCCTGAGCCCCCCGTTTCCCCTCCCGCTGCCGTAGGAGCCCTGGGCTGGACCCAGCCAGCTGACCAACCTGAGTCTCGGCCTGCGCAGCCCCAGCCATGCCATCCAGCCCGGGGCCAGAGCAGCCCCATCCCAGTGTCCCATGGCAGCAGCTGCAGCCAGGGAAGGCAGAGCCTTCCCTCGCCTGTTATACCCACCCCCCCATTCAGTGTCACAATCTTCAATGAAAGTGCCTACGATTTGTAAAGTGTCATTACTAGAGTTTAGTGCACACAGCACATAAAAAGCATTTCGGCAGTGCTCAGTGTTAATCCAAGCTTTGCAACTGAAGACCAATATACACCAGGTGAAAGATTAACATTTTCTTAGATCATCTTCTTCTAGAAAAGCTACTGTAAAATGCCAATAGCACAGAGCTTGGAAAGTAATACTTTCTCTTGGATAAATGATTTTCTAGTACAGCAGAAACCAATGCATCCAAAAAATAAAAGAAAGAGGAAAATATCTTCTACTAAAGCTGTATCGATCACACTACTTGGTATTGGAGGATTTCTTGCTAGCATTTCTGAAAGCATGTTGATATTTTATGATCGAAGAGTAGAATAGTTATTAAAATCTGATAAAAATCAGTTACATGTTGTGAAATTAGCTACATGGTTTCTTCTGGCTGTTCTGTTTTGTCAAGGTTCAGTAACTTCTGCACGCCCAAGAGAAATCTGTGAAATGAAAATGTGCTAGAATTAGTTGTTGAATCACCCCCCGGACAAAAAGAAAAGGTGCTTTAATACAAGTAGATAGTAGGCCAGATTCTCAGCAGGTGTAAATTGGTGTAGCTCCATTGACTTCACTGGAGAAAAGGTGACTTTACACCAACTGAGGATCTGGCCCCAAATGTTGTTTACCATATTTGAGGCAATGAGGATTTTTCTCAGTCTCAAAGAATAATGTTAGAAGAAATTAGGGAACCAACAAATGACCTAAATCTTTTTTTTATTGTTATCTTTATTAACAGAAAAATTCTATTTGAACAGCATGTAAAAGGAGTAATAGCAAATCCAGGCATAATATTTGACCTTCACACATTGTACTCCCTATGAAAATCACAGAAGATATAGCCCAGATCATGTATCCCATTTTAAAACTGAGACCCTGTTTGAATCATTGATGTTTTATCAGCTTCCTGCTGTGTTCATTCATAACTGGAAATGGATATTGACTCTCAATATGTTTGGGTAGATTAGTGCTGTTTATAGTAGATGATACAGACTGGTAAAAATGTAGCATAGTTTTCCCCAAATCAGCAAACAACAAGAAATTGGTTTAGAAGGATTTATTTAATTTATCCATTTGGAAATAGGCTGTGCATTTGCCTTTCCTTGTATTAAAACATGTTATTTTGACAAACTATTGTAGTGATTCTCAAAGGAGTGATCTTTTCACTTGTCCCCTCTCCCATTTTCTGATGTGGAAAGAAAAATGGAATGAAATGAGTCTGTTGAGTTCAATCTGAATATCATTACGTAAATGCCACAACTGGCAATCCAGATACTTGTCAATGTTTCTATTCCAGATATTATATTAGAGCATTTTACTAGATAGAATGCAGTGACTGTAGCACTGGGGCTTTGGGTTTCAATCTGGGACTGCAGCAGTACTCTAGTGATCAGAATACAGGAAGTTCTAGAATCTAGGGTATGTCAGTGCAAAAGTGAAAGTAAAAACATGCTATCATTCTGTGTGTGCGTGTGTATGTGTGTAAAAGAGAGAGAGAAATGCATCCTGGGCTTCTGTTTAGCACACATACTTACACATTCTCTCTTTCCATTATATACTGTGCTCCTCCCCCCCTCCTTTCAGCAGTGGCAAAAACACTTATTCCAGGTGCTTGTTCTACTTGTGCAACAAAACTGTGTGTGCACATGAGGAAGCTATATAGCTTGTGATAGTGAATCTGCTCTCACTAAGCTAGTGCTGTGTGTTGATAGGATCAATGACCATTATGGCATTTATAGTCTGAACTTATTAAAAAGGAGTTGTTAGGCTTTCAATACCTTAAAAAAATGGGGGAGGGGGAGAAACAAGCTTTTGCCCGTGCCCAGCCTTTTTTCTGAGGCAGAAAGAACTTTTCTTTAGCTTTCACCCACTGTATAGCCAAATGAAGTGACAATAAAAAGCTGTTATCCTGAAAAATCATAATACTATGTATCAGAAGGAAGGGGGAGGTTGCTGCCAATACAACAAAATGTTCAACTTCAGCACCCTTCTTGCAGTAGGTGGAAAAGTTGGATCCCTAATTTGTTCCCTGCGAATCCACATTTATGTACCTGTCCTTGGAAAGCTGAAGTCCTTATTACTGGCTTTGAAGTTGCTTCTGTGCTATTTGTGTTGCTGACTCTAATGTTTGTGGAGAGCAAGATCCCTTATATAAATATATTATAATAATGGTCCAAAACAATGCAGGTTACAAATTACCATTACTCTGGCTTATTGGGCATTTACCATAAAATATTGCAGTTTTTGTAAGGGATTCTTAGTTAGACCTTTAAAGCTTTATTGACTAGAAGTATAATGTAAACTCCTAGCCTGGGTGCTTTTTGTGAGAGCAACAGTGTAACCTAATGTAGCTCATATTATTTTTTGTGTGATAGTATGTGTGTAATACACTGGCTTAATATGTGAGATCATATCTCATTCTGGTGCCTGGCCTTGTTATTAGAACAGCCAGCTACTTACTCAGAGCTAAAGGAGTTCTCTTTTTAGCTCAAGTAGTAGAGACCTCTTATTTTTTGTGCAAGAAGTCCATATTTCTACCCTTTCTGAGAACTAAGATGTCAGTGCACTGCTATATCTTGTTATATATGGGCTTAGGTGTGGCCCTTCAGGGACACCCTCAGCCACATGCAAAGAAAACAGGTTTTTTTTAATAACTCCATTCACCTCTTGGGCTCTATTTCTGCATCTCTCTTCTCACCAGCTAACTCCACCTTGCTGGATTTGTTCAGCGATGTCCATCATTTGTGACATCGTAATTCATTATCATGAAAACAGCTGTGAGTGATACTGTGCATCACTCAGTAAGGCAGGCTGAAGTCAGATAGGAGAGTGTCTGTTTACACAGAAGTACCTAGGTGATTAGCAAAGACGGGGAAAGAGACACAAACCAAATCCTGATAGTTTAATTAAGGTTTAATAAAATATTAAATCTTTAATGTTTACCAGAGCATGGCTGTGGTTGTTCTAATGCAGAGTGTTCATTTGCCATGCATCCCAAAGGCATATTTAGTCGGGGGCATAAAGCTTGTTTAGTCTGGCAAATTATATTGAGCTTAATAAATTCTGTAGAGGTAAGATAAAGATAGGGAGGAATAAAATATAAGCTGTCCACTTCTGAACTTCTGTCACTTGGGCCTGTTTAGAATGGCAGCCAAACATTAATTAGGTACCTCTCTAGAGAGGGGAATGGGGGAAAGGGAGATTAATTTAAAATTAGTACCTGATCCTGCAAGACGCTAGGCGCCCTCAGCTCCCAGTCGTGACTGAGGGCTCTCAGTGCCTCACAGGAACCTTGAAGGAGCACAGGGCTTTTCAGGAGTTGTCTGTATTCAGTAACTTGTTATCCCAAATCTCTCCACATATGGTGATGTATTGCATGACTATGAGACTGTCAGTTTTATGTTGTAGAAAGCATGTGACTATGATTCAAGATGGAAAAGAAGGTTAACCACGTGTCCATGCATACACAACATTTTGATCTTGCCAGCTGTAGCCAGGAGGTTACTTAGTCTTGGTCTTTACAATGTAATATGTTAAAGTTTTATTGTAACTTTACCTTAATAAAAAGTTAGGTCAACATAGCTATGTTGGTCATGGCTGTGAAAAAAATCACATCCCTGACCAATGTAGCTATGCTGACCTAACCCCAAGTGTAGACGCAGCTGTAACTAACTTCGGAGAGATGGAGATCTTACACTGATGGAAAAATCCCTTCTGTAGGTATAGGCTGCGTCTGTACCACAGGTTTCTGCTGGCATAGCTATGCAGGTATAGCCTCCATAATGTAGACACAACTTTAAAGCCTGAGCTGTTGTTTAGTTAAATCTCTAACACGACTCTCTTCACCTCCTGATGCTCCCCCGGAGAGAGGTGTTCAATGCAGTGACACTGGTGTTTGTAATAATGTGCATTTAAATGACAAGCAGACCTGAGGAAGCTTTTACACATGACAATGGGAGCTGATCGCTGCTGGTTAGGAATTTCTAAAGCAGTGATGTGAGCAGGTGGAAATAAATTGTAAGCCTCAGCTACTCAGGGATTATATATTTTTCCAGGTACTCAAAGAAATGGGACAGTTTGTTTAGAGACAATATTTGATGACAATATGCTGTTTGCATAGACAATCTTTTATATATGAACCTTTAGTTACACTAAAACAATTTATATTATACTGTTAATAGATATGATCTATGATACTTGCATTGGATCCACAGAGAAGAAATACTAAGTGGACAGACGTCTTTATTGGACAATAATTCAACTGAGTTCACTTGTGTGTATGTGGGAGGGGGCAGTATGAGCCATTGTTATTCACTGACAAGCGCCCCACAGTGGCAAAAATTTGGCATGCATAAGAGAGAGTGTAAAGGACATGTTAGAAGTGACCAGGTCCAATATATATCTGCTTATAGGGTTCAGTGTTTTTACTTATGGCGTGTTAACCTCAACTGTCATCTTATAGTTGATTGTTCACATTCCCCATTTCTGGGGCAGACTTCCAGCTGTGGCCTTCATGTGTACACTTGCAAAAATGTGCAAGATGTACAATCTTTTGTGCCTGCAAAATTATCCATTGACTCATTTTCTTCATGGGCATTCCTCTTGTTGCGTATGAACTGGGGAATTGAGCACTCCTACCAGCTGGTTCACAGGCACCGTTATGCAGATGTACATGCAATTCTGCAGGTGCAAACATTTGTGTGCACCTTTTTATAAGTGACAAAAATCAGAGGATGGTTTGAAGCCTGGGGAAAATGTGGTCTTGCAAGTGCAGGTATCCACTGGGATTGTTCATAGTGATCTCAGCTGCTGTGCAGTAGACTTGAAGTTCAAAGTTATTCTAGCACGCACTCTGTTACAATTGTTTGCCCCTTGTTTTACAAGCTGGCATTGTGAACTTTCACACTGACTATTAGACTAGCTGCCATTAAAACACCCCCAACCTTACCATTCTTGAACATGCACAGTGATGAAAGAGACGCTGCTCGATAAACAAAGAAGCACCTTGAGTGTTGGAAATAGATTCAGAGATAATCAAAGGGTTTAATTCATGCTGTTGGCATTCTCAAGTGTCTTCTGCTTCAGTGCTATTTTAACGGTAGTTCATGTCATAACCACTCTGGATTTTCAAAGCATCATTGAAAATAGCCTGATGGAAGGGGGGAAAAAAGCAAAACCTTGATGCTCCATACTGCAGTCTGGATGAACTAAGTTGTTTCTTTTAGAAGAAACTTTTTCAGGGTACAATATGTCCTATAGTATAAAGTCTTCTGGGTAGCAAGTAGTATAGTTATGGTTATGCTGAGACTAGCTAGCATTATAACCCGCTCTTCTCATATGCTAAGAAAATTTTTTCCTATTTGGCTGAAATTTTTCGAGCTTGGAAGAATGATTGTGTTTAAATTTTCAGCAAAATCAGTTTACCTTTTTGAAATTATGCAAAGCTTCTTATCGACCTTGAATCCAATTCACAGTTGCCTGAATGTTTTTAATATTCAATAGGGCCACATTCAGACCCCATGTCTTCTGAGATTCCCTCTGCAAACACCCCCATCTCTTTACTCCATTCCTCTAATCTGTGTCTCCCTTTTGTCCCTGCCCTCCTAGCTCTTCCCCAGTGAGGTCCCTTTGAAGGTTGTGGAATCACCATCAATGGAGGTTTTTAAGAATAGGTTAGACCAGCACTTGTCAGAGATAGTCAAGATAATACTTAGTCCTTCCTCAGTGCAAGGGACTGGACTAGATGACCTATGGGGGTCCCTTTCAATCCTACATTTCTAAGATTTCTAAGGTTTAGAGAGCTCCTTAACAAAGAGAAGGTTAACAGGTGACTTGATTGCAATCCATAAGGGGGATAAATAATTGATAATGGGCTCTTCATCTAGCAGAGAAAGGTATAACACAGTCCAATGGCTGGAAGTTGAAGCAAGTCAAATTCAGACTGGAAATGCAACATCAAACCATAGGAACAACTTACCAAGGGTCGTGGTGGATTCTTCATCACTAGCAATTTTGAAATCAATATTGGATGTTTTTCTAAAAGATACACCCTAGGAATTATTTTGGGAAAGTTTTATGGCCTGTGTTATACAGGAGGTTAGACTAGTTGATCACAATGGTCCCTGTCGGCCTTGGAATCTATGAATCTAGGATGGATTTCTACTGTAAGAACATAGCAAAGAATTTGAAATGAAGAAGATAGCAAAGACATAGAGCAAGAAAATACCAGAGTGAAGCAAAAATCTCCCTCATCCCCACAGAATTTCACAAAACAAACTACACCGAAGAGAGAGAAATCTAGAATGCGCCCTACACAAGACGACAGCCCTGTAACAACCAGCATAGTATGACTTTGTGTTATGCTAGTGTAAAGTTCCCTTTAGTAGTGACAGTAGTACTTTATCTGTGGCGTAAACCAAATGTGATGTAAAATGAGTGACCCAAAAGTGCTGCTTCCTCAACACGTTAAGCCTCAGGGGCACTTAAACCAGAGAGACCAAACCATAGCATTTCAGGGTGCAGCTGCAAATCTGGTAGGTAAGCGGGGGCACAATCACAAGTCAGTACCAGCAGGTCCAAGCAAACAGACATACACTTTAAAAGGGATGCAATTTTAGGTATGAATTACCAAGGGAAGAGACCATATGTATTTAGATGCCTCTACATCTTTAAACATCAAGGAAGTTCTAAAGTATATAGGAGATGCCCTAGCTACCTCGAGAAGGAAAGGCAAAACCGGCTTTTACCAGCCTCATAAGCATCATCCTGCATGTTTTTTGAAACAGAAGATTGCCGTTTCAAGTGAAGGGCTGACAGCAGGATCGAAGTGATGGAAGGTGAAGACCAGCATTGTGAACACTCCCCTCCTGGGTATGTCTAGATTGCAGCTGGAGCTGACAGCGAGCTACAGCACAGGCTGTACAAACCCACCTGGAACCCTAGGTAATTCCTTGAGAGTTAGAGCTCTTGCTGAAGCTCGCACTGCCAAGGCTGAGTGTTCTGGGACCTGAGCTAATAAGGTTAAAGGCTAGCTTGGGTATGCCAGCTCAAGCTACAGTTACACTCTGTGACTGAAATACAGCCATACCCATTCTCAGCTCTGCCAACATGCTTTAACCCTTACCAGCCAAAGTGCTGACCTTAGCCTCTCCCAGCTTTGCCAGCCCCATGCATTCAAAAACCACAAATCAGCCCCCCCAAAATAATGAGATTGGCTTAAAAATCATGACTTCTTCTTCGAGTAATTGCTCCTGTGTATTCCACAGTAGGTGTGCGTGCTTGCCACGTGCACCGGTGCTGGAAGTTTTTCCCTTAGCAGTATCCGTAGTGGGGGAGCACCGCTGCAACCCCTGGAGTGGCGCCAATATATCGCGCCATAAAGGGGGCTGCGTGCTCTCCCCACCCTCAGTTCCTTCTTGTCGCCAGTGAAGGTAGTCAGAACTTGCTTCAGCCTTGGCTGCAGTGTTGTTGCCCACGGCACGGGTGTGCCTTCAAATCCTCGGCCACATGGCTGCATGCACCTCGGTGGTGCGTCATGCCAGGCTCAGGATGAGACCCCTTCAGCTCTGGCTGGCCTCTCAGTACTCACAGGCCAGGGACGGCCTAGACAAGGTTGTCACGGTGCCACCAACGGTGGTGGCAGACCTGCAATGGTGGTCTCTCCCGAGCAATATGCTCCAGGGGTTTCCCTTCCGCGATCCCCCTCCCACACTAAATCTAGTGTTGGATGCCTCGGACCTGGGCTGGGGGGCCCACGTGGGGGGCTTCAGGACCCAGGGGTTGTGGTTGTCCGAGGAACTGACCCTACACATAAATGTCAGGGAACTCAGGGCAGTGCGCCTGGCATGTGTGGCTTTCCGCCAGCGTTTACAAGGGAAGGTGGTCAGAGTCCTCAAGGACAATACCACCGCAATGTATTATATTAACAGGCAAGGGGGCATGCGCTCCACGGCCTTATGCCAGGAAGCCCAGCTCCTGTGGGAGTTCTGTATAGCCCACGACATCTTCCTCCGAGCGTTCCACCTGCCCAGCGAGAGCAACACGCTCGCGGATCGCCTGAGCGGGGTGTTCTCACAACAACACGAGTGGTCCCTACACAGGGAGGTAGTGGAGTGGATCTTCCTTCAGTGGGGTACTCCCCAGGTGGACCTGTTCGCCACCGCCCAGAATCGCTTGTGTCCCAAGTTCTGCTCCAGGGTGGGAGAGGGCGAAGGGGCCATGACGGACACGTTCCTGCTCTGTTGGTTGGGGCCCCGATGTATGCCTTCCTGCCCTTCCCCCTCATAGGCAGGGTCCTACAGAAGGTGAAATCAGACGAGGCAAGGATTATCCTGATAGCCCTGGATTGGGCCCGTCAACATTGGTACGGGACCTTACTGCAACTCTTGGCGGCCCCCCTTCACAGGCTGCCGCTCCGCCCAGACCTCCTCTCCCACGATGGAGGTCATCTTCTCCACCCCAACCTGGCCCCGCTCCACCTGACAGCGTGGATGCTCCGTGGCTAGATGCGGAGGAGGGGAGGTGTACTGAGGCGTTAGACGGGTTCTGCTTGAGAGCAGGAAGCTGTCCACACGGAGGTCCTACCTGGCTAAGTGGTATTGGTTCTCCATATGGGCGAGGGAGAGAGGTTCCTCCCCCACGTCTGCTCCACTCCAGCTGGTCCTGGACTACCTCCTGTCCCTTAGGACCCAAGGGCTGGCGCCCTCCTTGATCAGGGTGCACCTGGCGGTCATCTCGGGCTTCCACCCTCCGGTGGTGGGACAGTCCGTGTTCTCCCACCACATGACTTCCAGGTTTTTAAAGGGTTTAGACAGTGCGTTCCCTTATGCTAGACCCCTGGTTCCGCCTTGGGACCTGAACCTGGTACTGTCACACCTCCCTTTGAGTCCTTGGCCACATGCTCCTGGTCCCACTTATCTGAGAAAGTGGTGTTTTTGGTGGCTATCACCTCAGCCGGCAGGGTTTCGGAGCTTAGGGCGCTGACCTCTGAACCCCCGTACACCCGCTTCCATAAGGGGAAGGTCCAGCTTCGCCTGCACCCGGCCTTCCTGCCGAAGGTGGTCTCCGCGTTTCATATGGACCAGGACATCTTCCTGCCAGTCCTGTGTCCTAAGCCCCATTCCTCCAATGAGGAACAATGCCTACACATGCTAGATGTGCATAGGGCGCTGGCCTTTTACTTAGACCGAACAAGGCCATTCCGGAAATCCCCTCAGCTTTTCATCGCATCGGCCGAGCTCATGAGAGGGCAACCGGTTTCCAACCAGCGGATCTCCCGCTGGATTACCTCGTGCATACGCACGTGTTATGACCTGGCAGGGGTTCCCCTGCCTCCTATAGTAAAGGCTCATTCGACGAGAGCTCAGGCCTCGTCGGCTGCCTATGTGGCTCATGTCCCTATTCAGGACATCTGCAGGGCTGCTACGTGGTCCTCTGTCCACACCTTCTCATTGCACTATGCGATCGTCTCCCAAGCAAGGGATGACGCCGGGTTTGGTAGGGCGGTGCTGCGCCTGGGTAACCCTTAACATTTATCTTTTAGAACTCCTACCCACCTCCGTCAGGTATAGCTTGGAGTCACCTACTGTGGAATACACAGGAGCAATCACTCGAAGAAGAAAGGACAGTTACCTGTTCCGTAACTGGCATTCTTCGAGATGTGTTGCTCCTGTCTATTCCACATCCCACCCTCCTTCCCCTCTGTCGGAGTTGTCTGGCAAGAAGGAACCGAGGGTGGGGGGAGCATGCAGCCCCCTTTATGGCGCGATATATTGGCGCCACTCCAGGGGTCGCAGCGGTGCTCCCCCACTACGGATACTGCTAAGGGAAAAACTTCCTGCACCAGTGCACGTGGCGAGCACGTACACCTACTGTGGAATAGACAGGAGCAACACATCTCGAAGAATGCCAGTTACGGAACAGCTAACTGTCCTTTTTTTTTTTTTTTTACAAAGTCATGCATTTGGAGGTCTTTTTATTTGCGTTCTGTTTTCCCAGCCTTTTGGGTAGCTTGGGTCATGTTTTAAGCTGTTCTCCACAATTATGAAAGATAGAAACTTTTTTCTTTAAAAAAAAATGTAAGTCAAGATTTTCACAGAAGCACTTGACTTCAGGAGTGGGGGCTCTACGAAAAACACCAAATATTCCTAGATATTCCTAGATAAAATCACAAGAGTTGGCAACACTGCCCAGAGACACCCAACCATGCCAAACTGTGGTGAAGTCTGCGATACACAACATCCTCTAGGAGCTAGTCACTGTTATGTAAGGTGAGTTAATTTGGTGATGTGTTGGGTCAGAGAGAGTACATTCCCTATTTCCAGGAAAACACTGTTTGCTCTTAAATCAAATCTATATAAAGTGCACCCAAGGACTAGGATGGACATTTTATAAATGCATGTAATAAAAGACTGAAGCAAACAAACTGCTTTCCACTTCTGTCCTATACCAAATTTAAACCCAGATATTTACTGCTGAAAGGCTAATGCATTAGCTTTCTGCACCATAGCTCTCTCATACGTCTTTCACCCATATTTTCAGCTGCTTGTAGGAAGGAGACCTGTGGACTAATGGGAACACATTTGGTTGCAATAAAAGAATCCTCCCAGGTTTAAAGTACCCTATTAACTCATAGTGGGATTTTTTAAAAAGCATCTGTGTCTTCATGGGAATTTTTCTCCCAGTGTTTACATGTTCTGTGTGCCCTTATAATTGTGCCAGCAACACCTTTTAAGGAGCCTTTTCAGCTGTGTTTTATCAGCCATCATGCTGTTGATACCAATGAATTAAGAGAGCATTATGAAGGTATTGAGTAATCTGGCTTTGCAAATGTTAATTATCCAGAATGTTTTATAAAATATCTGATTCTTAAATACTCTCAAGGGCTGGAGTCATGTTACTGAAAAAGGAGCAACATTAGCCTGAGATCATATTTGGGAGTTAAAAATGGGCCAGATCCTCAGCTGCTGGAGAAGGGCAGAGGTCTAATGAAGTCAAAGAAGCAGTACCCATTTTCACCAGCTGAGTATATGGTCCTATAAGTTCAGCTAATACTCTGAAGCTAGTCAATTTCTACTCTTTATCCATTAGAATGATGGGTTTTTCTAAGCTGCCAGCAAAATCTATTCCCTTGGAGGTTTGGTTATGCAAGGAGTGCAGGGTTGGCCTGGCTAAAGAAGGACATATTTGTACCACATGACTATTATCTCCAACAGGTTAAACATTCTACTTTTTGATGGCATGACCAAGAAAGAATCTTCCCTTGTGATACAAGCCAGGTACCTTCTTTTTCCTTTGGATTCAGAGAGCCCATTTTACCATGTTGTAGACCCTGGAGCTTGCTGAGCAATGGTAGCTGCCAAGAAACAAGGGCAGCAGCAGAAGCAATCTAATTCTGCATCTTGGTTTTGCTCAACATTATTTCCTCAGTCACCATGTTCCATCCACTGCTTCCCTTACATATTATGCAATGTGCACGGCAGTTTGTTTTCTGCGTTTTCTATTTAGTGCAACAACAAATGTAATCAAAGACGCACCTCCAATACCTTCAGGGTCAAAGAGAAGAGAAGGGTACACAACATTTTGGCAGGTAATAAAAAGAGGTGCATCTTTGTAAATATCCTTCCTCATTTCCTGATTTACTGGAGAATAGAAACAAACAGATCTAATTCCCCTTTATCAGGCACATATAACTTTCATAAACAATATTAATAATATTTAATTACCGTAACAGCAATTTTAATCCAAGGTTTTCAAAGCACTCTAGAAACACTGGGCATGTTCCTACTGAATTCAGGATTGGGTCCATTATTTAATTCAGTCAGAATTGCAAGACCCCCTTGAAATAAGTATTATAACATCACTGATTTTACCGCTTTGATGCCTCTGGATAGTTTCAGATCAGACATTATTTGTGCATTGCTGGTGAATCCTACTACTTAACTCTAATGGAAGGCAGATAGTTGTCTATTACCCAATGGGTAAAAGTGCATATTTCAGTCCTGGCACAGCTCCAATTTAATATTAATAAACCAATTCTTATTTTGTAAGCGCAGGCAATATCCTGTAAAACAGATTCTAGGAGGAGACCAGGAAATTGGAAAATGTTAACATTAATCACAAAGTCCCACTTATGAAATATTAATTGTTAACAATATTAATGGGTGCATTTAAAGATATTTTCATTTGCTCCTATACGTACATATTGCACACTAAATGTATCTACTGTATATCTCATACACAAACACATATGTTTAGTAAGAGCTAAATATTATTTATTATAAATGGTAGTTCTAGTAAACCTCTTAATGGCAAAATTTCAATAATATGTAGTCACAATATCAAACATTTTAGTATCCAAGCAGTTGTCATCTTTAGTTTTAGGGATTATTACCAGAACACTATAGTATTTTTAAAGGTGAACCATATGGTGAAAGAGAGTTGGTTTCTCTCTTTGCTAATTCTTAACAATGTAGAAAGCCTGTCTCCCTTTAAAAAAAAAGTTTTTTCCCCCTACTTGATTTTTATATTAGATGTCTAAGGTCCTCATTTCCCTGTCCATGGCAAGATCTTTGGAGAACCAAATAGTGATGTCACGCCAGGCATCCTAGAACCTGGCCTGCATCTCTCTATTGCAAAAATGAGGGAAATTTCCAGACTCTTTTTAGCCCTTTTTCTGTGAACAAATTACCTAAGAACAAATTATTCTAAGTACACTTTTCCAACCAGCTGTGCACCCATCTTATAGTAGGTTTGCCTAGGCTCTATTTCTCTAGTTTGTGTATGAGAAGGCCATGTGAGACAGTATCAGAAGCCTTACTAAAGTCATGATACATCTCATCTGCTGCTTCCCTCCATCCAAAAGTCTTGTTATGCTGTCAAAAAAGGATATTAGGTTGGTTTGACATGATTTTTCTTGAAAAATCCATGTTGACTGTTACTTATCATATTATTTTCTTCTAGGTGCTTACAGATTGATTGATTATTTGCTCCATTATGTTTCTAGGTTCTGAAATCAAGCTGACTGGCCTATAATTCCCTCAGATAGATTGAACTCCACGAGTCTATCACTTTGAGGCATGTTTTCCAATCCTCCTTTAATCATTCTCATAGCTCTTTTCTAGGGGCGGCTCTATGTATTTTGCCCCCCCAAGCACGGCAGTCAGGCGGCTTTCGGCGGCGCGCCTGCGGGAGGTCCGCCGGTAACGCGGATTCGGCG
>NW_020698262.1:5909225-6128561 GCF_002925995.2 Terrapene triunguis | reverse complement strand
TTCGGCGGCGCGCCTGCGGGAGGTCCGCCGGTAACGCGGATTCGGCGGCATGCCTGTGGGAGGTCCGCCGGTCCCGCGCCGTCGGCGTACCCGCTGCCAAATTGCCGCCGAAACCGCGGGACCGGCGGACCTCCCGCAGGCATGCCGCCGAAGGCAACCTGACTGCCGCCCTCACGGCAACCGGCAGGCCGCCCCCCGCGGCTTCCCGCTCCAGGCCTGCGCTTGGTGCGCTGGTGCCTGGAGCCGCCCCTGCTCTTTTCTGAACCCTCTCCAATTTATCAATATCCTTCTTTAATTGTGGACACTGGAACTGAACGCAGTATAGCAGTAGTGGTCGCAGCAGTGCCAAATACAGATATCCTGATGATGTAATTTCTTTTGCTGAATATATATATTTTTTCTTTCTTTATTCCGTTTTTCAATTTTCTGTTGGGATGTGAGTTTTCCAGCTCCTGTGTTTATGGTGTGAAATGTTTTCTTACTTGAAAGTTGGCTGAGCCTTTGCCAGTACCTGCTGTATGTTAGTTTGTTATGTGCCACTCTTTCTTGGTTTTCCCCACAAAGCTAGCATCGCCCTCTCCTGTGGTATTCTGTACATACATTTTTTGTCAACCAAAGTTGGAAATGGGATTTCTTTATCTTTTGGCTAGGAAACTTTGCCTTTTACAGTGTAATATTTGGAGGCTTTTATTTTCTGCTGCATCTTTCACTGCTCTGAGTAACATACAATGTGCATGCCTTGGCACTCCCTTCCTTTTTTCCAACAGGCGTTTGTTAGTATTCCTTAGGACTCCTGTTGAAGATGCTGCTGGCCCCATTGCTACTCTATCCTCTCATTGTTTGTGCATTGGGAGTATAAACAGAATGGATATTTTCAGTAGTATTGGTAGTTTGATCCATCTGAGAGGGAACACTCAACACTGATAATTGCAAATAATCCTTATAATAGAATAATAAAATCACAGAAGTGTAGGACTGGAAGGGACCTCAGTAGGTCATATAGTCCAGTCCCCTGTGCTCAAGGTAGAACTAAGTAATAAGTACACCATTCCTGACAGGTGTTTGTCTATTGACTCTGTAAAAAAGGCTCGGTGGGGCTCCACGTTTATTGTCCCTTAGCAATTTCCACCTCAAATAGCTCAGTTTACAAATCATTGGTATGGATATTTAAATCCTCTAATTCTCTTCTACTTCTCTAACTTGCAATGGGAACAATTTAGCTGAAGGATGATACCCCATAGAAGTATATCTCTGCCAATCCTACCCTGAAGTGCATGTGCACAATGGATGCTGGAGTCCATTTTGCCCTCATTTAGATTAGTGTAAACCATTGATGTTATTGGGGATAGATAGATGCAACTGAGGATAGAATCAGGGTCAATTTTTTTACTCAGATTGGATTTAACTCCTACTCACCACTCATTAGAATAAAATTTGTTGCTAATTCTTTACCATTTAAGCAACAGTCATTGCCATTTACCATCACCAAACTGAGACTGGTTTCCAGGAAAGCAGCCATCCTGATTAAATGCATCCCAGTTCATAAGAATATATGGTGGTATTGTAATGTTTTAAACTAAGCCACTTACTTAGCAAAGTATATCTGAAATCATCTAAAATATTCTTTTCTGATACTCTCTGCATAAAAACAGCTGAACTCATTCAAATCAAATTTTATACAATAATTAACATTTCCATCTGGGCTGGAAACCTGTGTGCCAAACTTCAGCCCCAGGGGAATTAAAACAGCCAAGATATAAAGCCATCAGAACAGACCCTTTGCCATAACTGTGTTGCTAAATTAACATGAGTGGCAACTACAAGTCTCTAGCATTTTTGTTTGATCTCTGCCGCTTCTGATGTGTTCAATATGTTGCAAGTACAGTATATGGCTGTAACCTCTGTGGATGTTGCTGATCCCATCCTCGCTCCATCTGTCTGATCCTGTAAGTGTTTCATAAGGGGAATGTTGTGGTGAGACTGTAATGTACAAGTTGTTTTGGGTAGTTAGAAATTATCTTGTTCTCTCCCTCCAAGTCTCTCTTATTTTTTTTTATGAGTACACAGGATCTTTGATGTGTGACTGTTAGTTATTATATTTATTATTTTGTATTATGGCAGTGGCAGGTGGTTTCAACCATAATTGGTGGCCCATTATGCTGGATGCTGTATGTACATATAGTGATAGACAGTCCCTGTTCCTAGGAGCTTACAGTCTAAATAGACAAGACGTACAAAGGGCTAGAGGGGAAACAGAGGTTAGAGGGGCAATAGAAGTCAAGTTCCTTGGTACATTTGGTTGCAAGTGTTAAGCAACACTGTATTTTAAAATATGGCTCCTCTGAAAATTGACTCTGTAAAAAAGACTTGTTGGGGCTCCATGTTTATTGTCCCTTAGCAATTTCCACCTCAAAGAGCTCAGCTTACAAATACAAAGATGTCTTTTCTAAATGCCAGCCTTCACACTTATCCTAGGATGAGGGAGTCAAACTGGGTTCTTTCCTTCTCATTTTTCCTCACCAGTAATAAAGATTCTGTGGACAAAATTCGGACTTTGGTTATATTTGGTTACCGTTGTCACATGACCCTCTTAATGAAAGCTATCTCACCATTTGAGAGACTGGGATAAGGGCTGATTACATCAGAGGGGTCACCAAATGAAATTAATAGGCAGCAGGTTTAAAACAAACAAAAGGAAGTATTTCTTCACACAACGCACAGTCAACCTGTGGAACTCTTTGCCAGAGGATGTTGTGAAGGCCAAGACTATAACAGCATTCAAAAAAGAAATGGATGGAGGATAGGTCCATCAATGGCTATTAGCCAGGATGGACAGGTATGGTGTCCCTAGCCTCTGTTGCCAAAAACTGGGAATGAGTGACAGGGAAGGGATTACTTGATGATTACCTGTTCTGTTCATTCCCATCCACTTCCAGTCTTTATTCAGGCCTAATTTGTTGGTGTCCAGTTTGCAAATTAATTCCAGTTCTGCAGTTTCTCATTGGAGTCTGTTTTTGAAGTTTATTTGTTGAAGAATTGCCACGTTTAAGTCTGTTATTGAGTGTCCAGGGAGTGGATGGGTCACTACAAAAAGTAATTTTCCCTCTGCTGATACTCACACCTTCTTGTTAACTGTTGGAAATGGGTCACCTTGATTGCATTGGCCTCGTTAGCACTACAAAAGTAATTTTCCCTCCCTTGGTATTCACTCATTCTTGTCAACTGTTGAGAATAGGCCACTTCCACCTTAATTGATTTGGCTCGTTAGCACTGACCCCCTACTTGGTAAGGCAACTCCCATCTTTTCATGTGCTGTAATATATACACATGCCTTCTGTATTTTTCACTCCATGCATCTGATGAAGTGGGTTTTAGCCCACAGAAGCTTATGCCCAAATACATTTGTTAGTCTCTAAAGTGCCACAAGGACTCCTCGTTGTTTTTGCTGATACAGACTAACACGGCTACCACTCTGAAACCAGTTTCATTGATGTAAGTTGAAAATCATTTTCCATGTGCAAAAGAGGAATCTGTTTCCAGTTGAGTAGTTAACAAGTTTGCATGGAAAATCTGTGCTTGAAACAGAAGTTGTAAAGACTTACAGGTACTCATTCTGCTCTCAGGAGTCACTCCACTGAACTCAGTGGAGTTGCTCGTGTAAGTGAGAGGAGAATCGGGCCCTGTGAATCACATCAGCTCTCTCAATGGTGCATACACCCTGGAAATACAATATATAAACTAAAATCTTATATCTATATATCTGTCAGGCCCTGCAGGTCTCAAACCCAGGCAGCTGCTAGGACCAGGGTCCAAGAAACCCAACTGGGGCACAACTCCCTCTCCTATGCTCAGATTGGGAGAGTTCCAGTGCTCCCGATTGGACTGTAGCCTCTATTTAAGCCAGAGGAGGAAACAGGAAGTTGTCCATAAATGAGCTTCACCCTGCCATGGACTGCTTGTCTGGTGTTTACCTCTTCCTGCCTCCTGATCCTGACCTCCTGGTATCCTGACTCAGCCTGAACCTGGTACTACCCCCTGGTTCCTGCCTTCTGATTCTGTCATCCGAACCTGACCTCCTTGTATCCTGACTTGACCTGAGTCTTGGAAACTGACTCTTGATCCCTGCCCTCCAATTTGTATCTCAATTCTGATCTCCTGGTGTTCAAACCCAGTCTAATTCCCAGTAACTGGCTCCTGGTCCTGCAACCTGTGCTCAACACTAACTTCTAGACCAGGCCACCCATTCCCTGGCCGTGACATTACCGCACACACAAGGCCAATCAAAACGGATCCCTGGTCATGTTAACATAATTTAATACATTTCCTTAGCTAACTAAGCAGTTATTCCTTACGCATTCCAAACTCTTTGATTGCAATGGGATGCACAAGGATTTCAGGATCAGGCCATATAAAGTAAACCTTAGAAGTGTTGTAGCCTGCTTAACCCCATCCCTCTCCTGGTGCATGATAGTGGAGACTTGGAGTGAGGAATGAGCAGATCAGGGGAGTCCTAAAGCTAGCTGCAGAGAGGAATGGGGACGCAACTGTGACTAGAGCCAACAGAGCAGCGGTCGGCAACGTTCGGCACACGGCTCACCAGGGTAAGCACCCTAGCGGGCCAGGCCAGTTTATTTACCTGCTGACGCGGCAGGTTCGGCCGATCGCGGCCCCCACTGGCCACGGTTCGCCGTCCCGGGCCAATGGGGGCGGCGGGAAGCCGCGGCCAGCACATCCCTCGGCCTGTGCCGCTTCCCGCCGTCCCCATTGGCCCGGGACGGCAAACCGCGGCGAGTGGGGGCCGCGATTGGCCGAACCTGCCGCGTCAGCAGGTAAATAAACTGGCCCGGCCCGCTAGGGTGCTTACCCTGGCGAGCCGCGTGCCGAACGTTGCCGACCCCTGCAATAGAGTGTTATAGGGTCTCCATAATAAGTCCTTGGCCTCCTGTGCATCCCTCTAGATTTTAGGCAGGCTCCAGATCTATTCCATAGGGGGACAAACCCTAACTCCCAATGCAGTAACATGGGGCGGGGGTTCCCTCCTTTAGAGCCCCTCATCCATGGGTTATCTTGCAATAGGAGGCAGTACAGGCCATTGACTTCATTGGGACAGCGTGAGTGAGTAAAGTTACTCACATGTGGATGTGTTTACAGGACTGAGCACTAAGATAGAACTTGTTCTTCTGTTGTTTGCTAGAAATCCATCTCCACTCCTGAGCAGAGTCACCTCCAAGTTCACAACTGTAGTATGTAACCTATTGCTAAAGCAAGCCTAAGCACCAGATGACTGGAAGGTAGTTAATGTTACATGGATTTTTAAAAAAGGCTCCAGAGATTATCCTGGCAATTACAGGCCAATTTGCCTAGCTCCAGTACTGGACAAATTGATAGATACTAGAATAAAGAAAAGAATGATTGGACACTAGATTATAGATAAACATGACTTGTTGGAAAAGAGTCAATACATATTTTGTAACAGGAAATCATGCCTCACCAATCTATTAGAATTCTTTGAGGGTGTCAACAGTATGTGGGTTAGGGGGATCCAGTTGATAGTGTACTTGGATTTTCAGAAAGCCTTTGACGAGGTCCCTCACCAAAGGCTCTTAAGGAAACTAAGTAGTCAAGGGATAAGAAGGAAGGTCCTCTCATGGATCAGTAACTGATTAAAAGATGGGAAACAAAGGGTTGGAATAAATGGAACAGTGGGGTCCCCCAAGGATCTGTACTGGGACCAGTGCTATTCAACGTATTCATTAATGATCTGGAAAAGGAAGTGAACAGTGAGGTGGCAAAATTTGCAGATGATACAAAATTATTCAAGGTAGTTAAGTCCAAAGCCGACTATGTTGAGTTATGGGGGATTTCACACAATGGGGCAACTGGGCAACAAAATGGTAGATGAAATTCCATGTTGATATGTGCAAAATAATGCACATTGGAAATAAATAATCCAAACTACAAATATATAATGATGAGTTCTAAATTATCTGTTACCACTCAAGAAAGAAATCTTGGCGTCACTGTGGATAGTACTCTGAAAACTTCAGTTCAGTGTGCAGCAGCGATTTAAAAAAAAACAAAAACCCTCTCAGAATGATTAAAGGTCTTGAGAACATGACCTATGAAGGAAGGCTGAAAGAATTGGGTTTGTTTAGTTTGGAAAAGAGAAGACTGAGAGGGGACATGATAGCAGTTTTCAGGTATCTAAAAGGGTGTCATAAGGAGGAGGGAGAAAACTTGTTCACCTTAGCCTCTAAGGATAGAACAAGAAGCAATGGGCTTAAACTGCAGCAAGGGAGGTCTAGGTTGGACATTAGGAAAAAGTTCCTAACTGTCAGGGTGGTTAAACACTGGAATAAATTGCCTAGGGAGGTCTTGGAATCTCCATCTCTGGAGATATTTAAGAGTAGGTTAGATAAATGTCTATCAGGGATGGTCTAGACAGTATTTGGTCCTGCCATGCGGGCAGGGGACTGGACTCGATGACCTCTCGAGGTCCCTTCCAGTCCTAGAATCTATGAATCTAAGAATATTAGGAATTGTTAGGAAAGGGATAGAAAATAAGACAGAAAATATCATAATGCCACTGTATAAATCCATTATACTCCCATAGGGTGTCCAATTCTGGTCACCCCATCTCAAAAAGTATATAGTGGAATTGGAAAAGGTTCAGAGAGGGGGCAACAAAGATGATCAAGGGTATAGAAAGGGTTCCATACGAAGGGAGACAAAAATGATTAGGGTTGTTCAGCTTAGAAAAGAGATGACTAAGGGGGAGATATGGTAGATGTCTATAAAATCATGAATGGTGTGGAAAAAGTGAATAGAGAAGTGTTATTTACCCTTTCTCACGCTACAAAAATGGGGGGATCACCTGATGAAATTAATAGGCAGCAGGTTTAATACAAATAAGAGGAAGTACTTTTTCACACAATGAAGTTAGTTTGTGGAACTCATTGCTATTGGATGTTGTGATGGCCAAAAGTATAACTGGGTTCAAAAAAAGAACTAGATAAATTCATGGAGGAGAGGTCCATCAATGGCTATTAGAAAAGATGGTCAGGGATGCAACTGTATGCTTGAGATGACCCTAAATCTCTGACTGCCAGAAGCTAGGAGGGAAAGACAGGAGTGGATCACTTTAACTTTCCTTTTCTGTACACTTCCCCTGAAGCTCTGGTACTGACCATTGTCATAGACAGGGCCTGGGCTAGATGGACCATTGGACTGACCCATTGTGGCCATTCTTATTTTCTTAACCTTTCTATAATTATCTGTAAATAACACTGGGAGTGTAAGTAACAACATAGTCCTCATTGTCCACTGCCTTGCACCTGGCACCATCATTTAAACCAGTGAAGAGTGAATACAAAGAGACATAAAATGCTGCCCCACTGATCTGGTAATGTTTTACACCCACTTTGCACTGGTGTAAATAGCTGTGCAAGGGGTGAGGGAGTGGAGAATTGGGCCCTTCTGGTTTTTCCTGTCACAAGAGAAGAATCTCTGAGAAACAGAACTGTACAAGAAACACCCTGCAGTGCAGCATGTTTTAAAAGGGATTCAGTAATAATGATCCTTTTTCAAATCTTGTGACGCCATCATATGTATAAAACACAAGACCGGAAACCTATGAAGTAAAGCCACTCACATAGAAACCCCTCTTTGTACTGGAAGTCTGGCAGACCATTTGAGTGATATGTTCCTCATTAATATGTGAACCCTTCTGTGTGTATGGGCAGTGTGCAGTGCCAGAGCTCCCAATGAAACCACTGTCATGAAACCACTCTGTGCTCAGCCTTGAGGTGAAATCAGTGGAGTTTGGCCTGAGTAAGGACTGCAGGGCTGGACCCTCTTGTACGTCTGCATGTATATTTCTGTTTTTCTGCTATTTTTTTTTTTTTTTTTTTTTAGCATTTCGCCTCTTTTAAGTTTGGAGAGCAGCTGCGAGTCATGTGAAAACTCAGCACGTGTCTGCACATTGGAAAAAAATTCCACTAAATTATTTCTTTTGCTCTGGCGTGTTTCTAACTTACTCTCCAGAAAACTGTTCTCTAGAGTGACGGTTAAATGCATTCCTGACGCTTGAGTCTCCCCTCGCAAAATGCTGACTCATTTTGTTGGTACGAAGCCATCATACAGTTGTGGAGTGTATTTAATAAATATTTTAGACCCTAGTGGCGTGTTGGTGGGTTTACTTCTACTTAAAACAGTTTGGGAAAATTTTAACCTTAAATCAGCTACAACGTGGCCTGCTGTTTCTATAAAGTTTTTTGGGGGGGCTTTTGGGAGAGGGAGCTGTTGCTTAATGGGCAATATTTAGAGAGGGAGGGCTTGTTTCTCTTTGTCTTTCCTGTGTTATGACTAGTTACAAAGAAAAGGTTGCTGGGTTTGATTTTATGTTAATTGCCAAAGTTACATAGATCTTAGGGGCCTAATCCAAAGCCCTCTGAAGTCAGTGTGAACCTTTCCATTGGATTAGGCCCCAGAAGAAATGCCTTTTATTTATTTTATTTAGGTCATTTGATATCTAAATATATAAACTATTTTCTGGTTTGATTGAACAGGGCAAAGTTCGGGCAGAGTTAGGATAGGTGCTTTAAACTACCTTTGCACTGCTCAAGCTCAGGACATGCCTGGCTCCTGGCATAAATTGGAGCAGCTTGAAGACTGCTTTGATTTACATCTGGCTGCTCATACTTCTCAGTAGCTATTCCTGGGAACAGTCCCTGTTCTGGAGACTAAGGGGGAGATATAGGGTCATTACATTAGGTGAATCCTTAGAGGGCTGGATCCTGGGCATTATAGCAGCTTTGCTTTCAGCGATAAAGCTGGGATTAGAACTGAGGAATTGCTGATTCCACCTCCTGCCCTCTGACAAGTAAACGTTGCTGCCTCTCAAGGGAGCAGTGTTCATTTGACCCCTAACCTTGAAGCAGTGGGAAAATCCCCTGGTGGCTCAGCTGGCGAGATTTTTGAGTTGCTCGTTATGAGCCTAATGACCAAACAGTGGACTTGGATGGGATTGTTTGCCAGAATCTGAATCCCTGACAAGCAGCTTCTTGTAGCTGCATACAGAATAAACAAATGAGGGGCTAAAATAATACAGATCTTGAATAATTAGGCATGGGAAGAGCTTTACGTGAATGGCTTTATCCATTTAATGAACCTCTTGTAGAAAGTGAATACCCTAGAGCTTGGAGGCAGCATATGTAATCACTAACCAGAAGGCTAGAAAGACACAGCCGTATCAAATTGCTGATCTTTTTGGTGTAGCTGAGAATATATCCCTTATTTAGAGACACATCAAAATCACGTCTGGTTGACTGTGAATAACTTACTTTTAGAAGATGGTAATTAACTGAATTCTAACACATCAAGATCGCTGGTTCATAGTACTCAAATAATTTGTTTCATGATAGAAACTCTTATGCTAGATGCTGCTGTTTATCTAACATCTCAAATAGGTAACATTAGCTGAATAGCCTCATTCCAAGTACATCCCTTACATAAGAACATGAGAATGGCCGTACTGGGTCAGACCAAAGGTCCATCTAGCCCAGTATCCTGTCTTCCGACAGTGGCCAATGCCAGGTGCCTCAGAGGGAATGAACAGAACAGGTAATCATCGAGTGATCCATCCCCTGTTGCCCATTTCCAGCTTCTGGAAAACAGAGGCTAGCATCATAGAAGATTAGGGTTGGAAGAGACCTCAGGAGGTCATCTAGTCCAACCCCGTGCTCAAAGCAGGACCATCAGGCAAGGGACATCATACCTGCCCATCTTGGCTAATAGCCATTGATGGACCTATCCTCCATGAATTTATCCAGTTCTTTTTTGAACCTTGTTATGGTCTTAGCCTTCACAACATCCTCTGGCAAAGAGTTCCACAGGTTGACTGTGCGCTGAATGAAGAAATACTTCCTTTTGTTTGTTTTAAACCTGCTGCCTATTCATTTCATTTGGTGACCTCTAGTTCTGGTGTTATGAGAAGGAGTAAATAACACTTCCTTATTTACTTTCTCCACACCAGTCATGATTTTATAGACCTCTATCATATCCCCCCTTAGTTGTCTCTTTTCTAAGCTGAAAAGTCCCAATTTTATTAATCTCTCCTCATACGGAAGCTGTTCCATATTCCTAATAATTTTTGTTCCCTTTTCTGAACCTGTTCCAATTCCAGTATATCTTTTTTGAGATAGGCAACCACATCTGGCATGCAGTATTCAAGATGTGGTCATACCATGTGTGACGATGTATCCCATAATGCTTTATGGGAATATGACATAACTGAAGTATGTTTTATGCTACATGTGCCATGTAATTTATCTCTGTAAAGGTTATGGTCTACTGAATCTATTCATCCTGTTTGTATACATATATCATTTTTGTACTTGAAGTTATGAATATTGGCTGTATACTTGCTTGATTTCTAAGTAAGCTTTGTAAGGCATTTGGTCAGCTTCTTTAGAAAGGAATTTGCAAAGTTAAGTGCCCAATCAAGAAGCACTTAAGGAACAATGGATCTTGGAATGCTCCAATCCACATAAGAAGTCTACTTGAGGACGTTCAAGGTAGCATGTGAACCATGGCTGCTACCTGTAGTTCTGAGTCATGCATGGACATGTAACTTGCCCATGTGACTCCAAAACTCCATCTTGGAGCTAGACTTTGCATAGGAGTGAGGAGGGGGTCTCCACTCACAAGAGAAAGTCTATTTAAACCCCTGGGAGACCCCTCCATTTGGTCTTAGGCTAACTAAAAAGAGAGCCTCTCCACCCACAAGGATACCTGAAAGGAACTGGAACAAAGGACAGTAACTACAGGGGGTGTGAGTGATTGCTGGACCCAGATTAGAAGGAGACTAGTCTGTAAAAGGAAGCTTACTGGAATTCCTCTAAGGGTGAGGTTCTTGTCTGTACTGTTTTCTTACCGTATTAAGCTTAGATTTCCATGTTTTGTTTTATTTTACTTGGTAATTCACTTTGTTCTGTCTGTTACTACTTGGAACCACTTAAATCCTACCTTCTGTATTTAATAAAATCACTTTTTACTTATTAATTAACCCAGAGTATGTATTAATACCGGGGGAGGGGGGGCAAACAGCTGTGCATTTCTCTCTATCAGTGTTATAGAGGGTGAACAATTTATGAGTTTACCCTGTATAAGCTTTATACAGGGTAAAACGGATTTATTTGGGTTTTAGACCCCATTGGGAGTTGGGCATCTGAGTGTTAAAGACAAAGACACTTCTGTAAGTTGCTTTCAGTTATGTCTGCAGCTTTGGGGCAAGTAATTCAGACCCTGGGTCTGTGTTGGAGCAGACGGGCGTGTCTGGCTCAGCAAGACAGGGTGCTGGGGTCCTGAGCTGGCAGGGAAAGCAGGGGGAAAAGTAGTCTTGGCACATCAGTTGGCAGTACCCAAGGGGGTTTCTGTGATCCAACCCGTCACACCATGGATTTATATAGGGGCAATATGATATTTTCTGTCTTATTATCTATCCCTTTCTTAATGATTCCCTACATTCTGTTAGCTTTTTTGACTCCCGCTGCACATTGAGTGGATGTTTTCAGAGAACTATCCACAATGATTCCAAGATCTTTCTCTTGAATGGTAACAGCTAATTTAGACCCCATCATTTTATAATGTATAGTTGGGATTATGTTTTCCAATGTGCATTACTTTGCATTTATCAAAATTGTATTTCATCTGCCATTTTGTTGCCCAGTCACCTAGTTTTGTGAGATCCCTTTGTAGCTCTTTGCAGTCTACTTTGGACTTAACTATCTTGAGTAGTTTTGTATCTGCAAATTTTGCTAACTCACGGTTTACCCCTTTTTCCATATAATTTGTGAATATGTTGAATAGGACTGGTCCCAGTACAAACCCTTGGGGGACAACACTATTTACCTCTCTCCATTCTGAAAACTGACCATTTATTCCTTTGTTTCCTATCTTTTAACCAGTTACCAATCCACGAGAAGACCTTCCATCTTATCCCATGACAGCTTACTTTGCTTAAGAGCCTTTGGTGAGGGACCTTGTCAAAGGCTTTCTGAAAATCTAAGTACACTATATCCACTGGATACCCCTTGTCCACATGCTTGTTGACTCCCTCAAAGAATTCTAGTAGATTGGTGAGGCATGATTTCTCTTTACAAAAACCATGTTGACTATTCCCCAACAAATTATGTTCATCAATGTGTCTGACAATTCTGTTCTTTAGTATAGTTTCAACCAGTTTACCTGCTACTGAAGACAGGCTTACTGGCCCATAATTACCAGGATCACCTCTGGAGCCCTTTTTAGAAATTGGCGTCACATTAGCTATCCTCCAGTCATTTAGTACAGAAGCTGATTTAAATGATAGGTTACAAACCATAGTTAGTAGTTCTGCAGTTTCACACTTGAGTTCCTTCAGAACTCTTGGGTGAATTCCATCTGGTCCTGGAGACTTATTACTGTTTAATTTATCAATTTGTTCCAAAACCTCCTCTAATAACACTTCAATCTGGGACAGTTCCTCAGATTTGTCATCTAAAAAGAATTGCTCAGGTTTGAGAATCTCCCTCACATCCTCAGCCGTGAAGACTGATGCAAAGAATTAATTTAGTTTCTCCACAATGGCCTTATCATCCTTGAGTGCTCCTTTAGCATCTCAATTGTCCAGTGGCTCCACTGGTTGTTTAGCAGGCTTCCTGCATCTGATGTACTTAATTTTTTTTTTGCCATTATCCCTTAGCAGCAAAGGACATTTTCTTTCCTGTCTCTGTACCTGAGTCTCCAGCTAAATTACCAGCAGGACACCGCTAGGTGCCTGTATTGGAGAAGAAGAGTAAAGTCCATAATGGGAAATGTGACCGAGAAGCTGAGAGCAGTTTAAACAGAGCACAGCATTTCTTTGCTCACAAGGGAGGATGGGACATTCAGAATGCAGAATTCTATTCTAACTGTCATGAGACCTGGGGTTAGATTCACAAGAGAAATGTAGATGTCTAGCTGCCCCTTTAGGTGACTAAGTCCAACATTTAGGCATCACTGGCATTCACAAAACCACCACTCAGCTGCTATCTAACATTGGAAGTGCCTAAAGTCCCTAGATGTCTATGTTTCTCTTGTAAAGCTCCCTAGGTGCCTACATTTCTTCCACTTGGCATGCGCACTGCTGCCTCAGTCCTGACACCACTGAGCAACTTGATGCCTAAACTGATGTCTAAGCCCTGGTGGGTTCTCCCACCTATCTTGATTGAGGACCCTATGCTGGTCTGCATGCTTAGAGCATACCTAACCCCACACAAAGGGGGAAGGCATGGTCCCCTTTGAGACAGTGTCCCAGTGGCCAAGAACACTTGCTCAGTATATGGGAAACCTAGCTTCAAATCCCCACTTTGCCAGATGTAGAGCAGTGGCTTGAACTCAGATCTTCTATCTCCTAGGAGAGTGCTTTACCCACTCACCTATAGGGCATTCGGGGGGGGAGGGGGAGGGAGAGAGAGAGAGTGAGTGTGTGTGTGTGTTTTGTTTTGAAGCTGTTCCACTTTGTATACATACTTAGATATTCATTTGGCCAGAGAGAGAATGACTCTGTAGCCTGATCATTAGCATACTCATCTGGGAAGGAGGAGGCCTGGGTTCCAATTCCTTCTCCTTGGTTTGTCTTTAGATGTCTAACTCCAGGAAAGGGTGCATGGCTGTGAATCCTGATTGGAGCTGGGTGCCTAGTTCCCTTTGAGGATGGGGCTTACACCCCCTTGTATTGTACAAGGGGCGTGGACACCTCAGTCAGGGTTTTGAATTCCACTAGGCGGTCTATAAGTTAGGCACTGCAATGCTGAATGGAGCAACGCCTAAGTCTCCCTTGTAAATCCAGCCCCTAGTCTGAGTGCTTCAGCCTCTGTGGCTAAATCCACACTCCTTAAATATGGAGCATCCCTTCTCCATAAGCTTAGTGTTATTAGTCAGCACCATGTGATCTTTCTAACAATCAGACTGCTTTCTATTCACTACATGCCATGTTGAAAGAGCATACCATAGCCTACATCATGCGCTTGATCTAAAAGCCACCAACGTCAGAGGAAAGACCTCCGAGAGCTTTGATTCATCCCACAGGTGATGTCGATGTCATCCTGAAGAGAACTCGAAGCTCATTATCAAAATTTGGTTCATAGTTGAAGATCTTTGGGACAATATAAAAATGGGCCTCAGTATGACTTACTTGTGTGACCACAAAAGATCCTTCTCGCTTTGAGGCAGATATTAATTTTGCCCTCAGCTTCTATTGGCATGAAGCCATCAGCCCTCAGGAAACTCCAACTGGTACAGAGCACTGCAGTGCGTCTCTTCAGCAACATGGGCTATTGCGAGCATATCAAATCTGTCTTCCACTCCCCATACAACGTTGAGTCAAGGTTTCAGTCCTTATCTTCAAGGGGCTCAAAGGTCTGGGATACGTAAAAGTTTGCCTAAAGCTCTGGGATGAGGACCATGGTCGACCGCTTCTCTAACAAATGGAACTTTCTAACATAAGGGTAAGATTTGTCTGTGCAGGAGACAGAACTTTTGCAGGAGACAGTGCAAGACTGTGGAACAAACTCCCATGGGAAGTAAGGACCATCACAAACCTCCCCACCTTCTGCATCTCCTGCAAGGTGAACTTCTTCAGCCTGCCTTCTCTAACAACCAAAAAGCAGCGTGTGCATTTAAAAACAAACAAACAAACAAACAAACAAACAAAAAAACCTCCTCCCAAACCAGACCAAAAATTTCACCTCACACACAATCCTCTCCTGGGGAGTGGATAAGCGAGAGAATGAACCACATCTGTCAGATGTTAGTCATGTCACTTAAGGCACTGTGGGGAGGAGCTCAGGTACAGTGGTGACGAGGGTAGAATAAGAACCTACATAGGATAGAACAGAATTTGTTCACACAAATAGCCAATTCTCACAGGTAGGATCAAATTTACAGAAAAACAGAGCGGTCCCAGTTTGTGTGGAGAAACTGTGTGCAGTTTTGCACCTAATTTTGCTTTACTTGTTCAGTCGTGGTAATTGCATACAGAGTGAGGTATTTGTGAATGCAGATGGAAGGTCGGTGCCTAAATGGCCATTTATATGTGTAATTATTCATTGCATGTACAAATGTAGATGTACTATATCACCGTGCTCTTTTGCTTAAACTCCTGGGATTCTAGCTTTCTGAAAATTTGGCCCGTGGATTCTGAGCTTTGCAAATACAAACAATTGATTGCAAAGTGTGGCAGGTGCAAATGTAGGGGCAGATTATGCCCTGGTTATGTGCCTGTGCATGGGTGTAAGGGGACAAATTATGGGTAGCAGTGTGGTGGGGGGAGGGCAGGCTCTACAAAGCCACTATTTCCCCTCTTGTGCAAATGGACGGGGAGTCGGTGTTACAATGAATAAGTGAAGGGTTAGCGCTCTCCCCCACAATATACCAGCCAGCTCCGCCGACCCAGATATAGGGATGGTGCAGATTATTTCTCCAGTGGAGCAAGGGGGCAACCAGAGACCAGACGTCTCTCTCCAAGAGATGGTTCCTGGTCTGGTTCTAATAGCAGTACAGCTACACACTGCCTTTTACTCAGGGTCTGTGGCAAAACCACAGCTGAGCCCTTGAAAGTAATTTTTTGAAGCTCGGCTTTGAGAATTTTGGGAAGTATTATTCTGGGGGCTGAGCACAACAAAAATCACAATAATAAAATACTGATTTAATAAATACTAAAAGGCTGACTTAAACTGACAAGAGTCAGGGGGCTAAATTCTGTTGTCTTTACTCTGCAAAACTCCCACTGAAACAAATGCTATTTTTACCTGAGTAAGGAGTGAATAAAAACTGAGTGCAGTAGAAAAGACTGTATTGCTTGGCTCAGGAATTTTCAAGTCACCCTCTTCATTGCTGGCCTCTGCTATAGTTTGCTAAAGGGAGGTGCAGTGGAGTTCGGAGAAGATGGCGGGATAATATGGAGCAAGACCTAAGAGCTCTTAGGGTGAATTACCATCAGTGGGGAAAACATGCTCTTGACAGAGAGGTAGAGGCAAATTGTGAGAGCGGCCAAGGATCTCCATGATCTATAGAGCCAGGGAGTGAGAAAGTAAGTAAGTTTTGCCCTGGAATCCTGGCACTCCGTTGTTGATGTATTTGATGCATGAGGAGACATTGGAGGTAATGTATGTACCGAGTATAATTCTGGAGTGTTAACATCCTTCCTGTCCTGCAGGAAAGGGAGTGTTTGCTTTACAGGAACTTCATGTTATTCCATGGAAGTTGCCTGCAGGACAGGTAAAATTATAGTCTCCCCAGGGTTGTATCTGCTACAGTAAGCAGCATAATTGTTGTTTATTATTTTTGTGCTGGGAGCTTCACAGAAACCAGTAAAATGGCATTCTGCAAATGACTTTCTACACAAAAATGATGTGTCCAGTTTAAGATCATTCAAACAACTGAGCCTAGCATATGATAAAATGTAAACTCAAAAATGTTTAGAGGAGAAAAAGGGATGTTGTATGCATTTATGTAGATATTCTAGTACACCCATCTTCAGTGCCTATCCTCGTCAATACAGACTTTCATTACAAAAAATAATTCCTCTTTTCTTCTATATCCCTGTGTCTTTCCCTCACAGTCCTTGTCTGGTAATTAATTTATTCCCTGCTAAATGACAAACTGCTTCTTTCTTTTTATTTAAATGAGAAATTCCATTCTTACTCACAAAATACACTTCGACTGCTCCAGGTGAAAATTACCGTGTCAGGCCAGACGGACACAATAATTGGAATCCAACACAGCTCTGAAGTATTCTATTTTTATGATAAATCAGTAATGAGCAAATTTGTAAAACTAAAAGAAAGAACAGTATGAATTAAAGCAAAATGTTCCAAGCACAGTGCAAATGGTATGAATGCTAGAGTTGGTTCTCTCTCCAGCTTTACTGGTAACTTGAAACCCTCTCCAGGCTACGATTGCAGAGCTTTTTGACTTTTAAGATGGAGAAATCAGACTTGAGAGACATACTCAGAACTGTGTCATACTTTCTTAAGCTCAGTCGACCCTGTGAGAGTCTTCTCAACAATAGCAAGACACTGGGAGGAATAGGGGGTGAAATCTTGGTCCCATTGAACTCAGTGCGGGTTTTGCCATCAACTTGTCAATGGAACCAAAATTTCACCCTGGTGCTCTCCTCCTCATTGTCCGAACCTCCCATTCTTCCATGTTATGGAGTCTCAGGTCATTTAGATAATCACCCAATTTGTGTGCAAAAATGCTTCCCATGGTGTCCATGAAGTCCTCTCATGAGCTGTTCCCTCATTTTCTTCAAAGCCTCTCCTTGCTCCTCCCACACGTAGTATTGTCCCTGTCTAAGGACTAGGGCTCAAAACCAGAAAGGATTTGTCATAGTGAGATGGTGCTTTGGGTTGTTTTTTTAATGCTGCCTTTGTTTGAAAACATTGATTTATTGCCTGCATCTTTTCTTTCTGGTGTCTCAAACAGAATGTGTTCTTTTGTCTACTTTTCTCTAAAGGGAGGATCTTTACAGGCATTGGGTTTGGTGAGTTCCTCTTCCCTGTAACTTGCTAGTTCATTAACCTACACCACCACCGCATGCTCCCGAGGTGATTTATTCTTTTCAGCTGTACGTTCAGGGAAGACACTGTAAATCAGGGGTCGGCAACGTTTGGCACGCGGCTCGCCAGGGTAAGCATCCTAGCATGCCGGGCCAGTTTATTTACCTGCTGACGCGGCAGGTTCGGCCGATCGCGGCCCCCACTGGCCGCGGTTCGCCATCCCGGGCCAATGAGGGCAGCGGGAAGCCGCGGCCAGCACATCTCTCGGCCCGTGCCGCTTCCCGCCGCCCCCATTGGCCCGGGACGGCGAACCCCGCTGAGTGGGGGCCGCGATTGGCCGAACCTGCCGCGTCAGCAGGTAAATAAACTGGCCCGGCCCGCCAGGGTGCTTACCCTGGCGAGCCGCGTGCCGAACGTTGCCGATCCCTGCTGTAGATGGATAAACTCATCTCTGTCAATTCACTCAATTCAAAGGCAAAGTTTCTACAGGGTTCTTTCCTTCTAAAGAGCACATTTCATCTTTAGACTTCTAAGAAATTCATCCTATCCAGCTGCAGTTTCTTCTGAGGGCTAAACAGGACACACCTGAGATAAAATTTTTTTTTAAATATCATTAGTAAATAAGGGGCATTTTTCCAAAAGCACTTAAGTCAAAAGTTACTCGGATAGGTGCCAAGGAGCCTAAGTCTCATTGAAAATCATCTGGATGTAGGCTCCCTAAGTCACTATTGAAGGTGGGATTTAGGCTCCATCAGGGAGCTAGAGAAGGGTTAATTCCCAGTTCAAGGAGACATACCCATGCAAGCTCTGATGGAGCTAGCATGCCAGAATGTGTAGCTGCGGCAGCACAAGCTATAGGAGGGGCCAGCCACCCCAAGTACATGCCTAGTGTCTTGGATGGGGATGTACTCGGGGCAGCTAGCCCCTCCTGCTGCTTGTGTCACCGCAGCTTCACTTACATTTTTAGTGCGGTAGCTTGATCATAGCTAGTCTCCTCAAGCAGGGAATCACACCCCCAGCTTGAAGTGCAGACATTTCCATAAGTCCTTTAGTCCCAGAGTCTGATCTCTTGGTTTCCAACCCGGCCTGGCTCCCAGCTCCCGCTCAGTCCACTAAGTCAGAGTGTCCATGTCCTAGGCGTGAGAGTTTGCATGGACCAGTTAGGGCACAGAAGTGGGCCCAGGGCCGGCAGAATGGATCTGGCTAATTATTTGGGAGCACTGGACATGCTCAAGAGAGCTGCCTGCTTTCAGGCAAACAACCAAGCCCTGCAGGCGTGGGTTGTCCAGCTGACTTCAGGGAACCAACTATTGCAGGAGCAAAAACGCTGCACTCCAGGCATGCTCGCAGAGTTCTGTTCCCCAATACAGCAATTCCAAGGTTTTATAAACCAAAGTCATTGCTTGTTCATGATGCATCCTCAGTCTGATACTACTGCTAGTGCAAAGGAAAAGGGCAAATATAGACCCCATGTATAAAAAGGGAAATAAGGACAACCTGGGGAATTACAGACCAGTCAGCTTAACTTCTGTACCCGGAAAGATAATGGAGCAAATAATTAAGAAATCAATTTGCAAACACCTAGAAGATAATGAGGTGATAAGTAACAGTCAGCATGGATTTGTCAAGAACAAATTGTGTAAAACCAACCTGATAGCTTTCTTTGACAGCCTTGTGGATGGGGGGAAGCGGTAAATGTGGTATATCTTGACTTTAGTAAGGCTTTTGATACTGTCTCACATGACATTCTCATAAACAAACTAGGGAAATGCAGCCTAGATGGAGCTACTATAAGGTGGGTGCATAACTGGTTGGAAAACTGTTCCCAGAGAGTAGTTATCAGTGGTTCACAGTCAGGCTGGAAAGTGCATAACGAGTGGGGTCCCGCAGGGATCGGTTCTGGGTCCGGTTCTGTTCAATATCTTCATCAACGATTTAGATAATGGCATAGAGAGTACACTTATAAAGTTTGCGGACGATACCAAGCTGAGAAGGGTTGCTTTGGAGAATAGGATGAAAATTCAAAATAATCTGGACAAACTGGAGAAATGGTCTGAAGTAAATATGATGAAATTCAATAAGGACAAATGCAAAGTGCTCCACTTAGGAAGGAACAATCAGTTGCACACATACAAAATAGAAAATGGCTGCCTAGGAAGGAGTACTGAGAAAAGGGATCTGAGGGTCATAGTGGATCACAAGCTAAATATGAGTCAACAGTGTAACACTTTTGCAAAAAAAGCAAACATCATTCTGGGATATATTAGCAGGAGTATTGTAAGCAAGACACAAGAAGTAATTCTTCCGCTCTACTCCACGCTGATTAGGCCTCAACTGGAGTATTGTGTCCAGTTCTGGGCGTCACATTTCAGGAAAGATGTGGACAAATTGGAGGAAAGTCCAGAGAAGAGCAACAAAAATGATGAAAGGTCTAGAAAACATGACGTATGAAGGAAGATTGAAAAAATTGGGTTTGTTTAGTCTGGAGAAGAGAAGACTGAGAGGGGACATGATAACAGTTTTCAAGTACATAAAAGGTTGTTACAAGGAGGAGGGAGAAAAATTGTTCTTCTTAACCCCTGAGGATAGGACAAGGAGCAATGGGCTTAAATTGCAGCAAGGGCAGTTTAGATTGGACATTAGGAAAAACTTCCTAACTGTCAGAGTCGTTAAGCACTGGAATAAATTGCCTAGGGAGGTTGTGGAATCTCCATCATTGGGGATTTTTAAGAGCAGGTTGGACAAACACCTGTCAGGGATGGTCTAGATAATACTTGGTCCTGCCCTGAGTATGGGGGACAGGACTAGATGACCTCTCAAGGTGCCTTCCAGTTCTATGATTCTATGAAAGGTGAGCCTGGTCATCAGCCTGCTGTCCAGGGAAGCATTAGACTGGGCATCCCTCTTCTTGGAGTGTGACAGCCTGATACTGTCAAGCTGGGAGGTCTTTCTCCAAGCCATGGCGGTGCTATTTGATGATCTACACTGAGCTTGAATGGTGGAAGCTGCCCTAAGGATGCTCCAATGGGCAGGGCACCATAGCCATCTATGCAGTGCAGTTCTGCTGCCTCATGGCTGATACAGATTGCAATAAGGTGGCACATCTGTACCAGTTTCGGTGGGGCCTGTGAGAAGAAATTAAAGATGAATTGGCCCAGATGGAGATGCCTGTGAGTCTGGATGGCTTTGTGGCTCTCACCATCCGTGCAGACAATTGGTTACAGGAATGAAGGAGGAAAAAAGAAGTGTCTTGCAACTCTCCTAACCTCTGTTCTGTTAACTGTTGATCAGTGCATCCCGCCGAGCCAATGCATGTGGATGTATCCTATTGACAACTCACCCCCCTAGAAAAGGAATAATGATGCCAGCACCCAGGGACATTCTTAGGATTTATGGGGCCCTACGCAGCATTATTAAACTGGTGCCTCACTGATCCCTGTGTGTCCAGGGGGCACAGCCACCACGCCTGCCCGCGGGCCCTGAGAAGAACCCCCCACACACAATTGCTGATGTCCTGGGAGCCGAGTGGTGATTCTCGCCCCCACGGAAGTGGAGAGGCTGGCCGGTGAATTTGGGGGAACTTTGCCCGACTCACCCTCGGAGCTGGCCATGTCGTAGGGGTCCGTGGGGCCCCGCGCCCCACCCGGCTCTCTATAGTCCACCTCTGCTCAGGCCTTCCAGGCTGTGTCGTAGTCCCCCCACTGCTTGTCCGCCTCCACCGCTGGCACCATGGTGAAGTGTGGCATCTCAGGGACGGGGGACTCGCGGGCGGTCTCCCGCCGGAATTGGAAGGATCGCTGCCAGGAGTGGATTCATCAGGCCCAGGAAGAAGTGAAGGATCACCTGGAAAAAGCAAGATCAGACTATAAATGGTATGCAGACCAGCACTGACAGCAAGGTCAAACCTACCCGGTGGGAGGAAAAGTATAGCTCTCCAGGGAGCGTCTCCACACAGACAGACCTGCTCGCAACTTGTGGTTCCTTGGCTCTTTTAACTTCCTGTGACAGATTAATCCAGTCACTTTTGAACTTCAACCACCCCGCTCTCTGAAGATTTACCTGTGCACATATCACTTTTGAAATCCTACATGGAAAACCCTTTCTCTCACAGAAGCCAGCCCCTCCTCCAGCAGTACAGGTACAAGACCATGAGGAATACATGGTTCACAAGATCCTGGACTCTAAATGTAAACATGGCAGGCTCTGGTATCTTACTGGGAGGGGCATGGTCCTGTGGAGAGTACCTTGGAGCCAGTGGAAAATATACACCTCACCCTGCACAAGTTCCATAGGCATCACCCCCGAAAGTCCCACTTCACCCTACGGCACCCCTTAGTGAGGGGGCGATGTCAGGAACTTGTCTTACTCACAGTTGCCAGAGCTAGAAGCTGCACTCTGACAGAGGACTCCGGTCCTCAGATCTGATTGGCAGAATGGTGGGGGTCTTGACCGGTTCCCTGCTTGTATTTAAACTGAGCACAGGAACAGGAAGATGTCCATGCAACT
Source organism: Terrapene triunguis (assembly GCF_002925995.2). Lineage (NCBI taxonomy): Eukaryota > Metazoa > Chordata > Testudines > Emydidae > Terrapene > Terrapene triunguis. Next base: position 6,106,473 of record NW_020698262.1, on the reverse strand, counting down.
GGGTTTCCCTTGCTTAGGACAGCCTCCCTTGTGCTACCTGCTCCTACTTCCTGTCTCTGATCTGCTGATAGCCTGATCCTGCCTGCTTCCTACATAAGAACATATGAACAGCCATACTGGGTCAAACCAAAGGTCCATTTAGCCCAGTATCCTGTCTTCTGACTGGCCAATGCAAGGTGCTTTAGAGGGAATGAACAGAACAGGTAATCATCAAGTGATCCATCCTTGTTGCCAATTCCCAGCTTCTGGCAAACAGAGGCTAGGGACACCATCCCAGTCCATCCTGGCTAATAGCCATGGATGGAGCTATTCGCCATGAATTTATCTAGTTCTTTTTTGAACCCTGGCACCTGACTCTTTTTTTGCCCTCTGGCATATCTCAGACTTTGATCTACTGGTATCCAAACTGACCTGGCCTGGCTCCGAGTCTTCTCCAGCCACTAGATCAGATTGCCCACATCTCAGTCATGACATTTAGGCACTTTTGAAAATTTTACCTGATATTTCTATCATCATAATATCTTAGCATTTCATAAATATTTAAAAATTAAAATAATAATCTGTCCCTTTCTTTCTTCCCTGTATATATTATAGGGCACTATCCAGACAATTTGGATGCAACGTTAAGTTTTGTAAAGTTTTTATAAGTGAAAGCTCAAAAGGACTGGTACACAATTAAAAAAAATTCCAATTAAAAAGGGAGTTGTTAAAGTAATAAACACTCCTTTGCAGTTTTTGAAAGTACACAGAAATGAAGTGTCAGTGTTTTTTATCCAAAGCAACTGCTCACAATGTATAAATTGCAGCACTGAAAGCTGAGATGTCAAACTGAGGCATGGTCTACACCTAAAACTCAGGTTGACCTAGCTATGTTGCTCAGGGCTGTGAAAAAAGTTATGCCTTGTGTGACATAGTTATGTTAGGTCGACCTAATCCCCACTATAGGTGCAGCTAGGTCGACAGAAGACTTCTTCCGTCAATCTAGGTACCACCTCTCGGAGAGGTGGGTTATCTACATCTAAGGGAAACCCGCTTCCACCCATGTAGGAAGTGTCTACACTACAGCAGCACAGACGTAGTGTAGGCAGCCCCTGAGTGAAAACAGAAGTAAAATTGACTTTGTTGATTTCCATTGTTCCCGGTGGGAGAAATGCTGAAAGGAAACAAGGAACATAAGTAGTGCTATGTAAACTAGATTTTTTACCTTTAATAATCTAAGGGGTTTTTAGTATTGTTAATGAAGGACCGTGTTTGTGTACAACATACGTTTTTTTAAGTTGACAGTATCGTTAACACTACATATACACCATATTTAGGAAATAGCTTGCAGACCATGTGGAAATGATTGTCTTTCAAGGGAAACTGCAATTTTGTTAACCCATGAAAAGAGTACAGTATTTCGCTACTAAATATAAATCAATAATTGTTGGCCTATGGTGCTGGTTAAACAAGATTAAATTATATGTGTGTTCAAGTCCTCTGAGGATGATATTATAAGTGGCCTCAGAGGAAAAGTTCTATATAAATGCAACCACAGAGCATTACAAACATCAATTAGGCCTCCGAGCGTTAAACATTGATTAGGTCTCATAACACTCCTGTGAAGGAGACAAGTATTATTTCATTTTCTTAAAGCTGGTTAGACTGAGGTATAAAAATTTAAGTGGCTGGCACAGGGGTTGGAAAACTTTTTGGCCTGAGAGCTACATTGGGGTTGCAAAACTGTATGGAGGGCTGGGTGGGGAAGGCTGTGCCTCCCCAAACAGCCTGGCCCCCACCCCCTATCTGACCCCTCCCACTTCCCGCTCCCTGACTGCCCCCCTAGAATCTCCGACCCATCCAACCCCCCCGCTCCTTGTCCCCTGACCGCCCCCTCCTGAGACCCCCCCCCGACCCTAACCGCTCCCCCAGGACCCCACCCCCTATCCAGCCCCCCCTGCTCCCTGTCCCCTGACTGCCTCGACCCCTATCCACACCCTTGTCCCCTGACAGGCCCCCTGGTACTCCCACGCCTATCCAACCCCCCGTGTTCCCCATCCCCTGACCGCCCCCCCCCAGAACCTCTGCCCCATCCAACCACCCCCTGCTCCCTGTCCTCTGACTGCCCCCAGGACCCCCAGCCACCCACCCCCTTACCACGCCGCTCAAAGCACCATGTCTGGCAGCCGCGCCGCCCGGCTGGTGCCAGACACGCTGCCGCGCTGCCCTGCAGAGTGCTGGCGGCGCGGCGAGCTGAGGCTGTGGGGGAGGGAGGACAGCAGGGGAGGGGCCGGGGGTAGCCTCCCCAGCCGGGAGCTCAAGGGCTGGGCAGGACGGTCCCGCGGGCCGGATGTGGCCCATGGGCCATAGTTTGCCCACCTCTGGGCTGGCATGAAGTCATGTAGCAAGTCCAATCAAAGCCAGGAATAGAACCCAAGAATCCTGGCTCCCATCCCATTGCTATAGATGGCTGACCCCACTACCTACCAGTGTCTATAATTGTAAAGCTAAGCACATTTTTTTTGGTGATAGCATATGACTGTTTTCTAGTTCTTTTGTTTAAATTTAGCTTCTACGTTAAAATGATAATTTAATGGAAGTAAGCAGTAATGTAAAAAAGTGTTTGGATGCCTTTGGAACTGCACACACAATTTATCCTATGCAGCTTTCCATTAAAGTGAATTTCAGCATTTTCAATCTTTTCTTTATGATGTGACCGTTGCCTCTGAGTAAATAATGTTTGTTTCTCTAATACTAGTGCACAGTACATGCTTCCATGCATTTATACAAAATAAATTGTAAATATAAAAACCGTATTGCCAACCCCAACTCTTCAAAAAGCATGAGGTTTTTAAACAATTAATATTTGGGTTCTTTTTTTTAGCCTTCAGGTTGCTTTTGGGTCATGTTTTCAAACTTTTCTCCAGAACCATGAAGGCTAGAAACTGTTTCCCCATTCCCCTAAGGAAAATCTCTGTCAATACATTTGCACTTTTAGTCACTTTTGTCTAGGTGTTCGTAGAAAAAAACAATAGGTTTTCCAGTTTTGGAAGGGCCGTGTATGTTTCATCCCTTTCAGCCCAAGAGTTGCCAGTCTGTGAGGTAAGTTAGTGTTGCACAGATTGTGGAAGTTAGATAATATGTGCAGTTAAATGAATAGTAACGACTAGGGCCCTGATACTGCATGTCTCCAAGCACATCAAGAGTTAAGGGGGCTTTGTGTGGGTGCAGAGATTTGCTTTTAGGGTTGGCTCCATATTATTTGTAGTCCTTATGCAAAAACTCCCTCCTTTGTATGCCCCAGGCCAGGGGGTGTGATGGAGTATATAAACCCCACACCAGGCCAGAAGGGGTTAAGAAGTGATTCTGGGCTTAGGTGACTCCACCCCACCCCACCTGTAGAGCCTGCTGCAGCTGATGGAGGAGATTAACAAGGGGTGGGGAGGAAGGAAAATGAAATGGCAGAGGAGGAGAGACCTATATTGGGAGTGCCTGAGTAAGGGTGAGGCCTGCAAATGGTAGGTACTCTAAGCCTTAGAATAGGGGCCAGAGAGGAGACCCAGGTATGAGGCAGCTGGGAGTTTTCTCTCTTGGGCTGAGAGAAACCTGGGAGGCAGAGTCCTGAGCTGGAAGCCTGACTGGAGACAGAGGCTGATCAGGGACTGCAGCCTGTCTGAAACTGTGGGCAGAGGGAGAGTGTGACAGCCTTGGGTAGTGGGAGTGAAACTTGGGCTAGTGTGAAACTGAGCTAGCCTGGAAAGAAGATGGCAAGCAGCTGAGCCCAGCTGGGCTGAAGATTCAGTTGTTTGTGCTATTTTTGGTTGGACTTTTAAGTGCAAGACTTTGAGGCCTTGTGGGGAAGCCAGTGGTGGGAAGCGGCCCAGGGAGGCAGCTCTGAAGCACTCCAGGGTGTTTTAGTACCCTCGGTTAGAGACTGATGGAGAGGGAGGGCCTGGGAACTTGTGGAGGGGGCATAAATCTCCTCACCCCTGGCAGAGGAGAGGCTTGAGACTTTGTAAGCCCTGTGTCAAGGGCATGCCCCATACAGGGGCTGAAGACCCTTTCTTTTGTGAGGATATTGGCTTCTATGTTTTGTTGGACTCTCTTACCCTGGAAGGTGGACCACCACAATGTTGGCATGATTGTTGGTGAGGGATGCTGGAGATGGGGGAGAGTTGGGACCCAGTGACCTTACCACTACGCAGCACCACCGATAAGCCAGGCCTCATCACGAGAGGTTTCTCGTATTGCTGTTCTGCTCGGGGGAACTAAGTGACTGCTCCCTCTCTATGACCCTGAGGTCATACTTTTTTAAGTGGGTCAGAGAGGAGGCACTAAGCATGGCACAACCTGCACATCAGCCCTATGCATAGATGAATCCACAGGATTGTGCCCCTTTTGAAATTCCACTGGGATGGTGCTGCTCCACATTGGCTGCAACACAGGGCTCTGTGCCACTTGCACAGTGCAGTCCTGTGTGCAGAATGACCCTTCCAAAGCCAGATCTCTTCGCACAGCCACTCCTGTATTTAGAACTGCATAATTGCTGACAGTCCTGGGCTCTAGAGCGTATGAGCCATATTGTGTCATACTTCGTATGACTCGCATATGTCAAAGCAAGGGTGGTAGCAATGGTGGAGTAGAAGTAGTCTTAGAAAATTATATTGAAGACCATGATTCTTTGCTAATTTTCTTGGATGTGAACAGAAGGTCAGGTGGAATGAAGTTAGACTCATTACATTACTAAGAGAACTTCTCATTGATGTGATCTTTGCAATTTTTGGATGGATGATTAGTTTTAAATTTAATGTCCTCTCATAATAAAAACCTCGGTATGCCTAATTTCTTATAAAGTGTAGGAGTGTATTCAATGTTTTTACCATATCACTTTATAATACACCCTTTTCCGTATGGCATCTATTTACCAAAATCATTTTGATTCCTGTAAAATTGAAAATCACTAAATTGCAATGAAGTTTCAATGTTTTTATTCAAAGCAGCTTCTCACAATGTATAAATACTGCATATTAACACACATGAAAAATACAACTTCTAAGGCACCCAGAAATGTGTCCATACACTAGTTACAGGACCATCAACAAATATATTGTGTACAATTTGATGTAGACAGTCAATATTTGATATATCAAGATACAAGTCTCTCCGTACTGTACCAGTTTCAGAAAATATTTACAACACTGTGATAAAGGGGTGCCTGTACCCTTATAATATTATATTATGTACTCATCATTACAAATATTAGAAACGGTTTTAGTCTGTTCCATGACGTTCTGACAAAATAACGTAAGGGCCTAATTTGCAAAGTTCTACCTTTAATTTCTTGTGCAAGTTATTAGCTTGAAATCAAATAAATTTACATAGACAGATTTTGTGAATTTTTGGTTCTTTGCTTCATCTCAGAGGTTTGGTAATAAGCCTTACCAATAGACATGCCAGCTTAACAGAACATTGCTCATTTTCCAATAGTCTAGTGGATACATTTCCCCCCTTATGCTTAAAATGAATGAGAATGAAATGTTTGTAGCAGGAAGAGACCATTTGATCGTCACTATAAATGTCAGACTAGTTCACTTGCTAAGTAACTAATGCTTTGTTAGAATAATGTAGTTCTTTGGTCCTTTGTTTTTATGGAAGGCATAATATTTTTATTCACTAGAAATCACAATCCTGTCAACCTGTAGATAAGTTAGGGAATGACTTTCAGTGTAGTATTAAAGTAGTGGTAAAGAGATTTAATATGGCTTAAAACATACGGTTAACTGGGTAGACACAGATAACACATCCAGGATACTGAATACTTAAATGTACTATGATTAAGATTGTCTATAAGTCTCTTATGTAAACTTCTTTAGTGTCTCCTAAAGAGTGCTGGCTTTAGCCAGATTTGACTTTTATAGACCCAGCCACAAAAAGCCTGAGATTAACTACTGTGGTTGGGAGAACAATATGCACATTTTATATAGAACAAAGCCCAAACTGACAAGTCTCTAACTATGTTGTTAAAAAAAAAAACCAACCCGTATTATCCTTTTCACAAGAAAAACTTAAGGCCCTGTACTCTGATTTTGCCAACTGTTTTGCAGAGATTACTTGGGGAAGTCCTTAATACTACATATGCAGTTGCGAAGTTTTAAGATTTGTTGTACCTAATGGTAAGGCTTATTCACAAATGCAATAAATTTATAAATTACACTTTAAACTCAGTTACTTCAAGGCTGGCAAAAAACAAAACAAAACAGAAGACCTGCGCACCACCCCCAGCAAACCTGTCTGTATATATCCCTAACATTAAAAGAGCATTTTATTCTAGTGAAAAACTATTGGCACAAAACCAGTATACTATAGATTAAAAGAACAATTAATAGTAGTGAAAAAGATTGCCTAAAACGCATACCCTAACCTACCACAGAAATATAAAAGTTTATATTCTGAAAATATATACTGTATTAAAGTTTGTAAGCTTATTGGTTAAAACAGAAATGTACTGAAGTAGTAAACTAAACAACACTTATCTACAGCAAAAAATATACATGCAAGACAACACAAAATTAATTTGTTTACCTTGAATATCTACAAATGCAGAACTGCAGATTTTTAAAGATTGTACAAAACAATTTACACAAGAATAAAATAACATACTTAACAACAAATTGCATTTTTTTTAAATACTGTGAATATTAGTAAAGGTACCCAGACTAATATGTACAGTACATCTATGTATCTGAATAGCAAGTAAAGACCGAAACAGAAGAGAAAATCAATTCTGAGCCTTAAATACTCAAAAAGGAAGCTTTTGAAATTATTAGCCTTTTTCTGAAAGAAAAACAAATTCTATAGAAACTAGATTGTAACTATTTAGATGTGAATAATTAAACATTAAATATGATTAGCTCCTTTTATGAAAAAACATATTTCAACCATTCCTTTGTCAAACAAAATATTAATGTGAATATTTGAAAATGCAATTGAAATGGTGCATTTTAAAGTTGATTGAATTATGATTCTTTTTTGTTCTAAAACCTTCTGTGATAAAATGCATCTTCATGCTGCTGAGAGCAATTTTCCTAGCTATATCAACATATAACAAGCACAGTATTGAAATAAACTTTCTAGTATTTTACATGACCTGGAGTTGTACCTCTCTGGACCAGTATAAGAAAAAATGGAAGTTGGGGCATCATGATACTTTTCCTGATTTTTTTTCTAAAGTCCCATACTGGAAGCCTGATTGTACAAACACTTATGCACGTGACTAATCCCACTGAAGTAAGGGACTTGTGTGCATGCTTATATGATTGGGTTCTATGGCCCTGATCCAGCAAAGCCTTTAAGCATGTGCGTAACCTGAACACACACTTAAATTTTGCTAGGGGGCCTAAGAAGTAAGCAACCCTTAACATATAACAAGTGCTGTATCAACCATTTCATATTTGTACTGAAAGAATTACCCTTTATTTTAGACCACTGAAAAATAAGTCACTCCATAATCATGTACAATGCTGCATTTCGAAGACATTTAAACAAATTCTAACTACGGGTCAGATTCTGCCTTTTATTTTTTTTATTTTTTTACACTCTAAGCAGAATTGGGGGGCGGGGGGAAGTTATGACTTCAACCTAGCGCTCTGCTTTAAAAAAAAAAAAATCAATGGCACAATTTGGCCCTAGGAACATATATAGAATGTAAATGGAAGGTATTTTACTTTTAACTATGAAAAACGAAAAGATGGATGGACTTTGTGGAAACCTACCGCTCACTAGAATTGTCAGTTTGCAGTCTCTGAAAGACTTTATTGAGACTCTTTTTTGAAAGATTGTAAGGAAAAAACAAACAAACCCCTCAGCTCACTTGTGGTTCTTTTAAACTGTAATCTGGGCAGTGAGCTCAAGGATGGAGAGCAAGTGCACAAATCACTAAAAAAAACAAAGGTGCAAATTTTCTGCTTTGAGAGATTTTGATTTGGGCATACTAATATGGCAGTTCGATTCACTGAACATGTTCATGTTATTTCCTCCCTAACTGCCTGCTAGACTTTTGAATCCAGTGTTCAAAAGTCAGTGTCGCTGAAAAATATTAGGGTCACATTTTAAAACAGCAAATTAGAATTTTCTTTTTTCTTTCACTTATCACAGACTGTTTTTATGGACAGCCATAGATATTTTTTTTTCCTTCCCCATAACCAGATCATGGGGTGGCCAGCCATGGAGTATTGGAAAAGCAAAACAAAAACTCTGTCTCCACCCAGTTCAAAACCTAGCACCTTTTTATAAAACTCCTATCCCAGACCCAGACGCCTCCAGAGTATTAATTATCCCACAACTGAGCAATCAGGCAGATAGACTAAGGCTCACAAGGGTTTGTTTGTAGACTTCAGACCAAAAGGAGATGTTTAAACCTGAAGAACACTATGATGCCACATAAGGGCACCACACACCCTGTTATTAATGTCCAGCTAATAAGAAAATAGTAAACTTAAAGCATTTTGTTGGCAAGCCCTTCAGTGCTCCTCAAGAAGGCAGGAAGTGAAGAGAGACTTGTGTGGGACTCACTATTGCAGCTGCCACTGATTTTCCTTTACAAGTTTAACAAACTATGACTCGACTTCAATACATCTTTGTACAATTTCACACATAAAGGAACACGTACATGGCTGTCACTTTTAGTGCCCAGACATTTGGTGATTTCTGTATGTTCTTTATTGTATACACAGCTCACTGTTAAAAATGCACTGGGCTACTTGCATTCTCATGTGAAACCATTAATCCAGTCAAGGGAAGTATGAAAATAATATCTATATGATCAATAAACAGTTGCATAAAAACATAAAATAAATAAGTTAAATAAATTTAATGAAAGAAAAAAATCCTAGTAGTTTTTTTTTCCCCAAAACTAACTTTACATATTATACACATAAATTATCAGGTTTTTCCATTACATTGTTAGAACTTAAAAAAATAATTAAAAGATTTCTGAAGTATAATAATCTGGGTCTGCAGAATGTTACTGTGACCTGATTTTCAGATCGAGCCCTCAGTGTCAGCACAGACATTTGTTGCAAAGCAAGAATAAGTTAAAAAAAGGACAGACAAAATAAATCATTACAGATGGTGTGCCTTACTGGGCCACAGTAGTGCTTTTCAGCATGTGGAATGTACACTTCTAACTGGATGAGCATGTGAATGATGCAGCACTCAGTAGAATTTATGTGCACTGACCAAGCCTGCCTCCATCTTGATTACACAAAATCAAACCAGCTAGAAGCAGCTGTGTAACTTCTCAATTTAACTCACAAGGAAATTGACACAACCATATGTATTAAGATACACTGTCACAAATTCATCTCAAGGATGCGTTCCCTCTGCTTTTCAAACACAGGTAATGTTTGAACTCTGTTTACACTTGGAATGTTTTCTCTCGAAGTTAAGCTATGACTTCAGACTTCATAGATTTTGTCTTGCAAGTAGCTGAATAATGAATCCAGTCCTTTGGAAGAACTCCACAGCTGTTTTAACATCTGACACTCTTTTTCATTCACATCTTCAAGTCCAGATTTCAGGAAGCTCCGCACCAGGCATTTAGACTCTTCTAATACCTAAAGTGAAAATATTAGCAAAGGTGTTTTTAAATTTTTGATCTGTTCGACTTATTATGGACAGCAGTATTAACAGTGTTTTACCACTTAAATAATTATCTCCGTGGTGTAGAGAAGTTGGACCTGATTTTTCAGAAGTATTAAGCAGCCACCACTCCACCTGAAGTCAGTGGAAGCTGCTGATACTCAGCACAGACATTTGTATTTATGCACCAGTCCCAAGATTTTCAAAAGTAAATAGTGATTTCAGGTGCCTCCATTACTGGGGGCCTTACTTAGGCCGCCTTAATTTAGAAACTGTCTTAAGCCAAATTAGGTTGTCTCTCTTTACTTTTTTTTACATACAAAACCCCAAAGGAACTCTATTAGTTAAATGAAATTGGGATATGTTCCATGCTTCACTGTGTTCTAAGGGCAGGGGGTTAATACAAGATGTTAGTGTTTGTAGAAAAGGGAGACAAAAGGGAGCAAGCTCTGCCAAACAACTGAGTCCTAGACTAAGGTATCCTCTCAGTTTTGCACTGTAACTTGTTACTATTCCAGAACTGTGTTTCTTCTCAATAGACTGTAAACAGGTCAATTATAAGGTTGCTGGTTTTTTTCTTTATGGTGGTTTTTGTTTTGTATTTTTATGCACAATTGTCCACAAGGAACTAGAATGAGACCATTATATTCTACTTTTGAGCTCAATCTAGACTCCTAACTCCTTTATAAATTTTAACCCTTTTGATAGGTAGCTCATGCTTGGTCATATCATAGAAGTAGGGTTGGAAGAGACCTCAGGAGGTCATCTAGTCCAATCCCCTGCTCAAAGCAGGACCAACACCAACTGAATCATCCCAGCCAGGGCTTTGTCAAGCTGGGCCTTAAAAACCTCTAAGGATGGAGATTCCACCACCACCCTAGGTAACCCATTCCAGAGCTTCACCACCCTCCTAGTGAAATAGTGTTTCCTAATATCCAACCTAGACCTCCCCCACTGCAACTTGAGACCATTGCTTAACACCTATCTTAACACCTTCCTTCAATCTAACAGACTTTAGTAGAAGATGCTGTTGTACACCTGATCCGTGTGTGGGGGAATGGAGAATGCAGGATGAGATTCAGAGCGCTTCCCAGCTCATATAATATAGGACGTATCAGCCTGATCTGATAAGCTTATGCTGCATTTCCAAAGACCAATTCATGGTGGGTTTAGTTCTGAGTGTCTTTTCCGAGATGTAATCTAAACTTGATTTAATTAAAAATCTTCTGTGCCTCTACTGTGCCTTGAACGACAGGTCTTTTAAGTGAAGTCAAAGAATGCTAAGGGCATGGCTACACTGGAAACTTCAAAGCGCTGTCGCGGGAACCCTCCCGTGGCAGCGCTTTGAAGTGCCAGTGTGGTCGTGTGCGAGTGCTGGGAAAAAGCTCTCCCAGCGTTCCTGATAATCCACCTCCACGAGGGGATTAGCTCTGGGTGCTGGGAATGCGGCTCCCTGTGCTCAGAGCCTGTCTACACTAGCGCTTTAAAGCGCTCAGACTTGCTGCGCTCAGGGGGGTGATTTTTCACTTCCCTGAGCCAGCAAGTAAGAGCGCTATACAATGTAAGTGTAGACAAGCCCTAAGAATGCCAGGGGCATGCAGTATAACTAAAGAATTAAGTACAAATGGCTACCAGTTGCTTTCATTTTGTTAGTGCTGTTTTAGGGAGGCTGTGGTTTCAATTGTTACTGTTTACATTACATTTCTTTTAAAAGCTTAGATGGGGCTGATGCAGGAATATACATGGGAAAAGGGCCTTGGAAAGTGAGGGCTATGCAGAGGTTTTAACAGCCACTAAGCTGCAATCAGAAAACAGGGAAGTAATAACCCCTTGGACCAGATCTGGCTCCCAAGATCCTTGCATGGATCTCACCTCTCCCACATGGACCTCAAAAGAATGCTTTGTGGGGTCAGAAACTATGGTGGGGGGGGGAGAGGGAGGGAGGGAATTGGCAGCCTGGTGATGGATGAAAGCAGGAGATGGGGACATACATTTTCCCCTCCCCTCCACTGGCTCCCCTTCACTGGGGTGGGGGGGTGTCCCTTTTTTAAAGGCAGTGGCAATGCAACTCCATTGGAGCCATGCTGCAGGGAGCAGAGGAGAAGCTTCAGGGAGGGACAGAGAGTCCACATGGAGGTGCAGGTCTCCTGCTGACCCCCTGGCTCTGTGTGTGGATCCCCCTGGTTCATCAATGAGCCCTACAATCCATTCCATATTGGGAAGAGGAAGTGAAACAACCTGGGAAGAAATCCATGAGCAGACTTCCTTCCATTAGCTCTCCTCTCCAGAGGTTTTACTACAGGAGTTGAGAATCTAGTTCTCTAGTACATGCCTAGCCCTTGTAGCACACCTTCCCTGTTTTCAGTGAAGTTATAGTTCTAAATTCCTTTTGCCTATAACTGAACAAGTTTCTATTTAATTCCTTAATACGAGTTGTAATCTCGCTGATAGAAACAAAAACTGATAGATTTCTTACCACTGCGCTGCAAGATGCCATTTCCTTTACTCGCAGCATCACTTCTTGACTGAATGTTGTTGGCCAAAATACTTGTGACACAAGTCCTCTGCTGCACGCTTCCTGTGCTGTTAGCTTTCTCCCGCAGAACAACATTTCATTTGCCTGCAAAAGAAAAGGCTCACTCAAGCTCTTGGGTGGTGATTTCCTTCTGTCCTAGACCACATATGCCTGGTGCTGTGGTCAAATAAGACTTGCAAATATTTTCATCCTTCTCCTTAGTGAGAAGTACTTATAAAGTGTTTTTGGCAGTGACATCTAAGCATTGTATGGGCAAATTAAAAAAATACATTAGCTGTTCATATCAGCATAGTGATGTCAGTGATTTTGAAAGGGTAACTGTCAGTATATAGACAATGATACGACACTGATCCAGGACAGCAAGTATAAGCTATTATGGGGGTCAAATTCTGATCTTTTTTTACACTGGGGTAAACTAAGTGACTAATGGAATTACTCCAGATTTACACTTGTGAAGCAGACAGCAGTGTAAAGCCCCAGTGTACCCTATTAACTAGCTATTGCATGAGTCTAGCATGGTGCAGAAAGATACTTTGAAACCTCCCACCTTAGCTTTGCCAAAGCAATTTGTCCCTTCCCTGACACATCCTTGAAAATGGCCCCTCTTCTCATGTCCCTCTCTTAACCAGAGACTGTAAAATGTGTCAAATTCTGTGACAGTCATAAAAACAGTGCAAAACAGTATGGAATTAACCAAGCCTGCTGAGCAATTCTAGGAGAAAAGTGCCTTACCAGAGCAACACCCAGTATTTGTGGGAATGTATATGATGAGCAGCCAGCTGGAGTGAGTCGGATCGTCGCATATGGGGTCTGAAACCAAGCCTTCTCGCTTGCCCAAACGATATCACACAGTGGTAAGATAGAAGCTCCCAACCCAAGAGCTGGGCCATTGATAGCAACTACAATTGGCTTCTTAAATTGAATAAAAGCTTTTACAAAATCCCTAAAATAAAAAAAAAAGGAAGTTCTTGAATAGGGAAACACTTAAATTAGTTCTTGAGTTTAAACTACGTATCTGAAAACAGATCTGAATGTCAAATGCCTTGCTCAGTTTTTATGCCTTCTACTGAGCTTTTCCCCAGATGAACACTTCAGCTGATTTGTCTGTAATTAATTTATAAGAATACTATGGAATATCAAATGATTTCTCTTAAATTGTATTTGGTTTGTGTAGCGTAACTGGAATGCCTGGAACATGGTACCTTTTTGCGGTATGGTTAGGGCTAGTATTATTACTTAGTGGCTCTCACTCTATTCAAGGAAGGCCAGCATGGATTCAGGTGGTCTTGCTTAGCTAACTTGATGGAATCCTTTAAATATATTGCAGAATGAAAGAGGAGGGAAACTCAATGAGTGCACTGTTGTATACATACGTTAAAGAACCCAAGGCTCTGCATCAAAGATTAATGGTAAGGTATCATACTGAGCCATGGAATAGAGATAAAACAGGGTGATCTAAAGAGTACACACAAGCTGAAAGAGAGAGACACAAAGGGGAGCCACAGATTGGAAAAAACTACATTGAAATGAGATTATTAGAGTGGTAACCAGAGGTCACTTGCTGGATCTTTGTTAGAAGTGATTTAGATTAAGGTATAACAAAGATCTCCCTGTCCCACCTCTTACAACAAATTTGAACTGATGGGGGGAGATAAAAGAGGGGAAGCAGAAATAATGCAGTCAAATGCAAAATGGGTTGGCTCATTTAGGTGAGAGGGTGAGAACACAGTAAATTTAGTGCAATAAGAGCTTTGAAATAAGTCACCTGCCTTCTAGGAACAAGGGTATGGAATCTCTGTGAAACAGAACAGTCTGTACACTGATCAGGAAAAAGTGTGGGTGTAATTGTGGACAAATTATGGGTTCCATCAAACCAGTGCACAGCAAGAGAGAAGGCAAACAAAATACAAAATTATATTAGCAGAAGGAAAATGCAAAGCAAGAGGTGATACTATTACTGCCAAGTCTCATATGGAGTATGTTGTGGAAGACCATGATTCCTTTAAAGACATTTGTCCTTGGATGTGCTTGCAGATTTCCTGTTGAGATCAATGGGACCTATACTTGTGCATCTGAGAGCAGGATTTGGATACTGGAGATGAAAGCAGATCTCATGGAAAGATTAAGGCCCTGATTTTAGCAAAGCACAGGCATATGCTTAACTTTAACCATGTGACTAGCCCCATTGAAGTCAATGTGACTACATACAGGCTTAAAGTTAAGCATGTCCTTAGGTACTATGCTGGATTGGGATATAAGAGAAAGGGGTTTATTTTCAACAACAACAAAATAAAAAAAGAGAGGAGACTTTGAGATGACCCAATATTAGCGTTTACAATGTATGAAAGGGACTGACAGCGACAGTGATGTGTTTTTCAAAGAGGTACAGTATGATCAATATTAAGAGGCCTGAGTCTGAACATGAGAAAATAAGGAGTGAAGAGGGAGTTCAGGAGCTCCGCCTCATACAATGGACAATAAAACCGGAACAGGTTACTAGGCAAGGCAAGTAGTACTGTATCGATGGGCTCAGAAGGCAAAGATGTATTACTGGAAAAGGAGGAGATTAAGGGGAATTATAGTTCACGCTTTGCTGAGCAAAGCAAGGCCCAATGATTAACTCAAGGGCATTTCTCTGCCTGTAATGTGACCTTGATCAATTCCAAAATTTCAGAGTATTCTGGGCACCAATGGGCACAAGCCTATTGATTTTTGGTACAGATCAGAAACTGGAAAAGCCTAATGCAGAGGAAAATCAAGACTCCCAGACTGCTAGGTGCAGAAGGCAGAGGAAACCCCCTTTGCCCCTGCAGCTGCCTTCACAGATCAGAGGCAGCAGCTAAACGCGCTGCATGGGGAGACAGTCTGCAGCCTGGCAGAAACAAGACAGCCTTATAAGGAGAAAGGGGGACCCCAGGAGGGGAGAGCAGAATGTGAGGGGACATTCTTAGAATTGCACTGGAAGTTGTAAACACTGTTGCACAGTGGAACTTATTACAGTGAAAGGGGAAAATGTTATGTTTGGAAGGCTTTTGTTTTTACTAGAGGAGACATGAAAATATGGTCTTCATGTGCACTTTTGAATCTTGCAATGAGCTTGGCATGGACACAGCACTCTCATTGCAGGATCAGGGCTTGTAGTCCGTTAAAGGGCCTGTGCAACAAACTGCAATCCTGTTGTTTTAGGCTATGATCAACATATGAGAGCTATAGCACAGACAGAAGGAATACACTGTGAGAATTATTCTTTTCATCTCATAATATTGATATGAACACATTCCACTCTCAGCTGATACAGAGAATGGACACGGGTAAGTTACTATACACTGGCGCACCCTAACCACTGATAAAGCAACATTTTCTCTCTCTCTACAGTGTTATTTTGTGTCAGTCAGTTAACTGCTTCTCCCTTTTCAGGGAATGATTGAACAACAGAAAAGCATTGACATTTAAGTTAAAAGTTTAAGAATATTGTATTTCCATGCTCATAAAATCTAATCCGACTGGGCCAGAATCTGAAATTCTTGCTGAGAGGAATGATGTTATTCTGAGACTACTACTGATTTTAACATAAGAAAGGATGGCAAAATGGACTGTATAAGGACTTGATCCACACCCCTTTTAAATAAGAATCCAATTGACTTCACTGCTTGTTGTCAGGCCCTATATGAGGGACATACCAGATTTCATTGAGCAGTTTATACAGGGCCATATTGCAATACCCTTCCTTGCACTGAATAGTAGCTTACAATCTATGCGACTGTTTGTGGAGTAAGGCACTACCAATGTGAGTCAGAGTATCACAGTCTGGTCCATACTTGTTTAAATGTTGAATGGATATGTATGACTCTATACATCTATGGGATTTTTGTGTGTATAAATGTATGTTTATTTAGTCATTCATATTTATAAAACAAACATTAAACAAGTATTTACATATTGATTGTGGTGTGTGTGTTTGTGTGTGTGTATGGGTGTATATACACACACACACACACACACACACACACACACACACACACAATTTCATACATAACTAGTGATTTTGACACACTTTGAAGGTGCCTGATTTTCAGAAAGTGCTGAACGTCCATCCCATAAAAATTAGGCCTCCTTCAGGTGTCCTCAGCCTCACAAGACACTTCTGAAAATTTAAGCCATAATATTATATAATTAAATTTACAAGACGTTCATTTTTCTCTACTTTAAGTTTCAGAAATGTCTAATAGAAGTATCCAAATTGTACTGTAATAGTTGTGACAGATATGGCAATTTCCTGTGTATTCTTGGGAGACCTTACTGAATTAAGTTGAAGTGTCTTTGGGGTCCATTGTATTCAATGCAAATCTTATATATTTTGGATTGTATGTAGCCTCTCCAGGAGGCAGATGTGAAGTGAAGTCCGGGAGTTCAAAGGTCTACATTGAAAATGTGCCAGACAAGAATGGACTTTGGGACATTAAATGTGAGGTATTCCCCAGGAAATCTACTTAGGGAGAGGTTAATGCAAATTCCCCACTTCCAGTTATGCAAAAACTCAGCCTTTTGAAACTATGCCCTAAGGAATGGGTAATTGTCTGCTGATTATCTGTTCCAGGAGACTGCAGATCACATGCCCAAGCTGTATAAAGAAATAGTTGTACTGCAGTTGGGATTCTGCTTCTGAATCTGAGACCATTATGAACTTATTACCACAGGGAAAACCCAGTTGTGGGTTTTGAAGGACTGACCAGGGCTCAAGGTTGGAGTTGGGGTGAGCTCTGGTAACCTTTTCAGCATGCATGTAGATTCTTTTATTGTTTTTAATGTTTTCCCTGTAATGCTTTTATCTTAAGAATACATGTGCTTGCTTAGAATGAGCTGTGTGATAACTTATAACTGACAGCAATACACAGGTGGCAGCCCCCGGGGAGAAAGAAAAGAACCAACACTGGCTTTTTTGGCAGTCTAGCTTGCTGGGGAGATCACAGTGTAGGCAGGGAACTGTATAACCTTAAAGAACCCCCAGTCAGGATGGAGTGACATGCGGGTCTCTGCCCAAGAGAGGTGACTGCTGGGACCCTAAGAAATACAGGTGCAATTGCCCTGAAACTGACAATAGTCACAGCAGTAACTAAGACACTGGTAATCAACAGACTGAGGTCATTACTAAAATGGCTTGGCTTCCGTTAGATAATTCTGTTAATTTATATCATGAAACAATAAAACAAGTTGTCCTAATATAGCTGAAGTCCAGATCTATAGCAAACCATCCCCTTTAGTTGGATTCCTTCATAATAATGTCAGAATGTACTGCATAAAATTTGAAAGCTCTCAAAAGAGGAATACATATTTGTAGGAAATAATAAGTCTGAGCCAAGTCCTCAGCTGGTGTAAAAAGATGTAGTTCTATTGACTCTAATGGAGTAACACTGATATACATCCCCTGAAGATCTGGTCATATATTTATACCATTGTGGATAATGGGAACATTTGATGGTTTATAGTGTAGACTGATTTATAGACAGCACTTCATAAACCCTGGATTTCTATTAAAATAATCTGATATTTTAAGCAAAACCACATTTTAGTTATGCAAATAGAACTACATTTACATATAAATTACATGATTTAAATGTAAGAAAAATATCAGAAACCTTTCTAATAAGGTTCTGAAATACATTAGAAGCCTGCTATATTAATATAACACGACTAAGTCATAGATCCCCATTTGTACTGAAACTCATTAAAATGATGAAAACTGAAACAAGTAAAATGTGGCTTCGAGGAACAATGTTAAAACATGAAGCCACAGCTAATTTAAAAAACAAAGTTACATCTCAATTTGAATTTGAGACTTGAGGAAGAATTTTGAAATACACTGAGGTAGTGGAACTAAATAAATCTTAACACATTGTACTGGAAATAAGAGTTCTGTCTCATAAGAAAAAGCTACAGCAAATCCATTCCTTTTTCTTGTTAAATGAATTTGTAGGACTGAAATTAGCATACAATCAACACTTAAATATATAACACTCTTCGACCTGACAGATATTTTTTATAATCACACACTGCATTTCATAATTTAGAGATCATATGTAAGCTTGGGTCACCTTATAGCTTCTGCAATCCTAGTGCTTTCTTTTCTTCTGTCATTGGATAACCTGCCAATTAAATATGAGTAATCTAGGCCACTACAGAATACACTTCCCACTGCGCTGAGAAGTAAGAGTTTACTGTCATCAGCTGATGCATTGCACAATGCTCTCCGAACTTCCTTCATGATCTGTGGATAAAGAAAAGTAAACAATTCGACATGCATGCCTTTGCAAGATAATTTATCTTGCTTTATAAAATTGTACTTGTTGTTAGAGATGTATATTTTGGCCATTGTAACTTAAGTTATTTGAATTATAATAGTGTTTACAAAGCTCTTACATCTTTGAAGTGCTTTGCGGACATGCAGTAATTCAGATCCATTTTTGACAAGGTGGCATTTCTTTGCTTATCCTATGGGGGAAATTCTGGTTACCTAAATTGTGTTATTCTATTGATATTTGACAGATTTCTTGTTTCTTGGCTCTTGTTTTGCTCTTATGACTTTTAAAAAAATAAACGGATGGACATCATTGTACCATCAACGTTGTTACCACAGCAATAGCATGGTAAGCTCTGTGTTTGAGTGAAATATATAAACCCTGGTCTTCAGTTCTTCCACCAGTTCAGTTAGGGTAGTCTGTATCAGTCAGGTGGAACAATACAACTTTAAATGCACAGATTTATGGCTAATTTATTGTTTATAGTGCTATGGTCAGTGACATTTTTAAAGTCTACAAATGCTATCGTAATAAAAGCCACTAGAAAGATGACTAATTTACCGCTTGATTTACTATTAGATCAAATTATTCATAAACACTAGTCAAAATCTTTAAGACCTTGATGTACTGGTGTTGAAATAAGAGGCTATTATTATTGCAAGAACAACGTTTTTCCTAATCATTTTAAGAAGGGGAATAATATTTCATAAATTTCTGCAGGTAGCTTTCATTCCGGCCCTGACTGAGCAAGGCATGTAAGCACCTATATAACTTTAAGCATATGAGTAGCCCTGTTGACTGACTACTCTTATTGACTTCTACGTGTGAAATCCTGCCGATTTAAATCAATGGGAGTTTTCTTATCGACTCCAGTGGTACTATGATTTCATTTAGCGAGACTATGCGTTTGCTTAAACTTTTGTACATACAGGTATTTAAGTGCCTTATCGATTCAGGCCCCTAAGCGTCATGGGCCAAATTCTGCTCTCATTTATGCTGAAAGATTTGGATGTACAGGTAAATTTTTCAAAGACTGCAAAATTTGGCCTGATGAGTTACAGATGTAGAGAAATAAGACATTCAGGTGGCAACTACTACTTTTCACTACTTAATGCTTGAAAAGTGTTTTACATCTCTGAAGTGCTGTACAGACATGTTCTAATCCAAATCTATTTTAAAAAATGTCACTAAATGTAGAGATGCAATTTTATGCATGCCACTTTTTTTGGACAGGCTTTGCACACACAAATTCTATGATTTATGGCAGTGTTTCCCAAACTTGGGACGCCGCTTGTGTAGGGAAAGCCCCTGGTGGGCCGGGCCGGTTTGTTTATCTGCCGCGTCCGCAGGTCTGGCTGATCGCGGCTCCCACTGGCTGCGGTTCGCTGCTCCAGGCCAATGGGAGCTGCTGGAAGCAGCGGCCAGTACGTCCCTCGGCCTGCGCTGCTTCCAGCAGCTCCCATTGGCCTGGAGCAGCGAACCGCGGTCAGTGGGAGCCGCGATCAGCCGGACCTGCGGACGCGGCTGGTAAACAAATCGGCCCGGCCCGCCAGAGGCTTTCCCTACACAAGCAACGTCCCAAGTTTGGGAAACACTGATTTATGGCAACAAGCTTGCATTTGCTTGTGCGAATCATGTACCGTGGTGTCTACCTCATTTGCATGTGCAAACAAAAAGATCTGAATTCTAGTGTGTATAAAACTTGGACATGAGAAATGGCAAGGTAAGTTTTCAGAAGGTAAAAACTCTTTTGTAGGTACACATTCGAGTGCTTACAATCCTGACTGTGTGTGAAATTCAGGTAGTTATAGGCAGAAGTTCTCTCAGCTCTGTAGCTAGAATTCATGTACAAAAATGGCAGCACCAATTTTGTGAGGGCAATTTACGCCCAAATCATGGAGGCAGAGCCTCAGTCCTTTTGAGAATATTAACCCACACTCATGCAAAAATGCAGCTGGGGAGAACAGCATATGCAAATTTTGTTATCTGTGAAGTGAGAACAATCTACTCGTAAAGTTTTGCATGTGATTTTAGACCTGATCAAAGCTAAACATTTATTTCAGAAGATATAGAACTGTGTAAGGTAGAGCTCTATTGGATTGACTAGTCCAACTCCCTGCTATTATAAGATTGCTCTCGTCAGTCTATTTTCTAATGTTTTACGTGTCCCCAACACTGGGACTTCCACTGTTTCCTTGGCAGATTCTATAATGTAATCAACATGTTTGGGCAATATTGTGTGGTCAAATTAGAAGCAAAACTTCCTGTTGATCGTAATGGGGAGTTTTGCTTCAAATGTGATGATAGGATATGACTCTCTGTCAGTTAATTCCTCCTGATATTCAACTTTAATGTTCCCATCCCAATATGTTTATATGCACATCTACAATTTCTCTCTTCCTTGATGATGTTATCCTTCAAATACTTGTTTCGCTCTTAGCCCATATGTATATCTGGATCTCTTCATTTTCCCACATAAACATTTCTAGACTTAGGTTTAAATGGATAGAATAATAGAAATGAAGGGCTTGAAGGGACTTTGAGAAGTCAAGTCCAGCCCCTGCGCTGTGGCAGGACCAGTTAAACGTAGACTGTCCCTGACAGGTGTTTGTCCAAACTGTTTTAAAAACCTCCAGAGATGGGGATTCCAGAGCCTTCTTTGGAAGCTTAATTACCCTTGTAGTTAGAAAATTTTCCCTAATATCTGAGCTAAATCACCCTTGCTACAGATTAAGCCCATTACTTCTTGTCTGACCTTCAGTGAACAATTGATCACAGTCTCCTTCATAGCAGCCCTCAACATCTGAAGACTGTTATCAGGTCCCCTCATCAGTCGTCTTTTCTCAAGTCTAAACATGCTCAGTTTTTTTAACCTTTCCTCATTGGTTAGGTTTTCTAGACCTTTAATCATTTTTGTTGCTCTCCTCTGGACTCTCTCCAAGTTGTTCACATCTCTCCTAAAGTGCAGTGCCCAGAATTGGACACAGTACTGCAGCTGAGGCCTCACCAGTGCCGAGCAGAGTAGGACAGTTACCTCCTGTTTATTACATTCGACTCTCCTGTTTCTACACTGTAGAATATTAGCCCTCTTTGCAGCTGCATCACATTGTTGACTCATTCAACTTGTGATCCATTATAACCCCCAGATCCTTTCCAGCAGTACTAGTGCCTAGCCAGTTTATTCCCCATTTTGTAGTTGTGCAGATCTTTCCTTCCTAAATGAAGTACTTTGCTCTTGGATTTAGTGAATTTCACATCTTGTTGTATTCAGACCAATTCTCCAGTTTGTCAAGGTCATTTTGAATTCTAATCCTGTCCTCCAAACTACTTGCAACCCTCCCCCCCAGCATGGTGTCATCTGCAGATTTTATAAGCATACTCTCCACTCCATTATTCAAGTTGTTAATGAAAATACTGAATAGTACCAGCCCCAGGACTGACCCCTGGGTGACCCCACAAATTTCCCGATAGTTTGACAGCGAATCATTGATAAGTTTTTGAGTAAGGTCTTTTACCCATTTGTGCAGCTGCCTTATAGTAATTTCATTTAGACCACGTTTCCCTAGTTTCATTATGCGAATGTCATGTGGGGCTGGGTGAAAAGCCTTACTAAAATCAGGGTATAACACATCTGCTGCTTTCCCTTATCCACTAGGTCAGGAACTCTGTCAAAGAAGGAAATTAGGTTGGTTTGGCATGATTTGTTCTGGATAAATCCATGCTGGCTATTTCTTTATAACCCTATTATCCTCCATGTGCTTGCCAATTGATTGTTTAATAATTTATTCCACTATCTTTCCAGGTGTTGAAATTTGGCTGACTGGTCTATAATTCCCTGGGAACTCTTTGTTCCCCCTTTCAAAGATACTATATTTGCCCTTCTCCAGTCTTTGGGGACCTCACCCGTCCTCCAGAAGTTCTCAAAGATAATTTCTAATGAGTCTGAGATTGCTTCAGCTAGTTCCTTAAGTACCCTATAATGAATTTCATCTGGTCCTGCCAAACTGAATACATCTAATTTATTTAAATATTCTTTAACCTGATCTTTCCCTGTTTTGGCTTGCATTCTTTCCCCCTTGTTGTTAATATTAAATGTGTTGAGTATCTGGTTACCATTTAACCTTCCTTGGTGAAGACTGAAGCAAAATAGGCATTAAACACCTCCGCTTTTTTGATGTCATCAGTTATTAGCTCTTTTTCCCCCCGCTAAGCAGAGGATCTACATTTTCCTTAGTCTTTCTCTTGCTCCTAATGTGTTTAAAGTACCTCTTCTTATTGCCTTTTATGTCCCATGCTAGGTGTACCTTATTTTGTGCCTTAGTCTGTCTTATTTTATTCCTACATGATTGTGCTATTCTTTTATACTCCTTCTAAGCAATTTGTCTTCATTTCCACTTTTTGTAGGATTTCTTTTTGATTTTTCAGGTCATTAAAAAGCTCCTGCTAGAGCCATATTGGCCTCTTACTATGCTTCATATCTTTCCTTCACATCAGGATAGTTTGCAATTGTGCCTTTAATATTGTTTACTTGAGAAACTAACAGTTCTCCTGAACTCCTTTTTTCCTTAGATTTTCTTCCCATGGGACCTTACCTACCAGTTCTACGAGTTTGTTGAAGTCTATTATCCTTATTCTGTTGCTCTCACTCCTTCCTTCCCTTAAAACCATGAAATCATAATTTCATGCTCACTTTCACCCAAAATGCCTTCCACCTTCAGATTCACTTCCAATTCCACCATGTTGATCAGAATCAAGTCTAAGATGGTTGTCCCCCCTGGTTACTTCCTCCACTTTCTGGGACAAAAAGTTGTCCCCTACACATTCCAAGAACTTAATGGAAATTTTGTGTTTTGCCAAATTACTTTTTCAACAGATGTCTGGATAGTTCAAGTCCCCCATTACTACCAGGTCTCGTGTTTTGGATATTTCAGTTATTTGTTCTAGAAATGCCTTATCCTCCACCTCTTCCTTATTTGGTGGTCTACAGTAGACCCCTACCATGATGTCACCTTATTTTTTACCCCTTTTATCTTTTTACCCAGAGACTTTCAACTGGTCTGCCTCCCACCTCCTTCTGGACCTCAGAACAAATATCTATGTTTTAATTTGTAAAACCACACAGAAGCAGCAATTTGAGAAAAGGTTTTATTAAATGTACCCAACACTCCTCCCCCATCCCAATTCCCTCCCCCTCCCCAGTGCTGAAGATTGTTTGTTTGCAGAGGGAGCCGAAGGACTTTAAAGGTCAGTCCCTGGGATCAAGTTGAATCAGAGGAGGCCAAATTTCTGACATTTTAAAATGGAAAACATTTAAAAAATATAAATGAGAACTTATTTTCACCCCTACAAATGGGATATAATTCATATTAATATAAACACCCAAAATTAGAAAGAAAGGAAAAAAACCCTAGAAAGCCTATCGTGGGTTAGCCCTTCCAGTCTCCTGATGATTTTTGTTGCTCCTCTTTAAATTTGTCAATACTTCTTTAGTAAAGATGTGCTCAGAAACTGAACAGAGTATACTTGGATTACCAGAATTCCCTGGTTCTGTGCAGCCTAAAATTCTATTGGCCTTTCTACTATTCCATGGTGCACATTTGTCTCTAACTTGCAGTTCGCGATCAGATTCTTCTAAGTCTCCTTTGGCATTATAGTTTTCCACACTTCTCATTGAATATCTGTGTTTTAGATTGTTTTCCTATAGATGTTTAAACATACATAAATAGACGTAGCATACTTATTGATGATCATACAGGATGAGCACAAAATCTACTTCTCGGCTACACAACTGAATGCTGGCAATATTCCAAAATGAATATCATTTTGGTCCAGTTCATGCCATTGTTTTTTTTAAGCCGAGCTCCCCACTGAACTCAGTATAATATATTCTTTCTGTCTGTTTCCAGACTCTCTGTAGGGTCCCATGTACTATTTCTCTGGCCTCTCTGGTATTTATTTTCACCTTCCTGCCACTTAATATAATTTGTGAAATTCATTAAAATGTAGTTTATTTTTGTCATCCAGACCAGATCCAGCACTGATTCCTGCAGTGGCCCAGTAGATATCTCCCCCAACTCAATACACTGCTGTTTATCATTTAACTTTTCTTTTATGGCCCTTCAACCAGTTTTCATTTGTCAGGAGATTATTCCTACCCAAGTTCTATTTGAATTAATGATTTAATGTTATGAGCAAAAATTCACAAGACCAGATCCTCAGCTGGTGTAAATCAGCCAAATCACCAATTTGGGCCAGCTGAGACTCGGTCCTGCATCTACTGCTTTGCTGAAATCCAAATATATTAAAACTGCTGCTTTCTCTAGATTGCTAATTTTGTAGTCCTATAAAAAAAGCAACCAGGTTTGTCTGTCTGGCAAGATTTCCCTTTTATAAACGGATATAAAATGTACTTAAACTGCTAAAAAAAAATTAGACTACTATCTTTCTAAGAGCTTAGTTGAGTTATTTCTCCTCTCCCCTCCCCTTCTTACAAATGGGTGTTTTTAAAGACTTCTTTCTAAACTTTGCTTATATTCAGGAAGTCTCAGTGAATTGGGAATTTATCCCTAAACTCGCCTACACATAACCTGTATAAACCAATAGAAGTACCAGGTTTAAAAAATTAAATGTCATGTATTTATTTGAAACTGTAATGGTCCATTTGCTGATATATATAATTTTTAAAAGATAAACATTCTCTAAAAATGTTACAATGAGCAAAACGTTCTAAACCCTTGGTAGCATTTTTATAACTATTCTGCAGTGATTACTTTTGATAGCCTTTCCAGTACAAGGATATCTGATAAATTATATGGATGATAAATTCTACTGGAATGATAGGGCAATACTTGTGATTGAAGTCTGCCATAAGAAGCAATCTGTCTGCTAGGAGAATAATAATACAGATAGCTGTCAACTTGAACCTGACATATTTCATGAGAAGAGTGCAAGTAAACCAGTGATGTGACATATATCCATAACACTACAAGCACTGCATTTTTTCATGTCTAGAAGAATGAATGTTGGTATTTCATGTGTGTACCTCCACTTTCAGTTTTTGACTCATAATGCATATGGAGTAGTTTTGTCAATCTTTACTAAAGCCATCATCAATCTAGAATATATTTTCTCATCTACTCTTCTGCTTTTTAACTCAGTAAATTATTAATCCCCAGAAGTATTGTTACCCTAACTAGGAAGAATAAAAACAATGGATTAACCATGTTCCTGGGTCTGAAACAGATTTTGGATTACCAAAAGCTGTTGAGTTTAAAAAACAATAACAGAAGTTTTCTATATGTTTAGGTAATAAACTTTCAAAAAAGTTGGAATCAATTCTTCAAAATTAGCAAGTGACCTGTGAAGTTAAATAACCCATTGGTGGAATTTATGTTGAAAATTTGCATGACTCTCTTTAAAAAATGAAATAAAATACCAAAGCAAAATTACAATTTTTCAAAATGAGCAATGTCTAGTTAAAGATAAAAGGAAATAATCCCGTTAGTAATCTGAATCTTTTTTTCAAAAACCACAATGGCACTGAGCCAATTACAATCAATGCACATCCTAAAAGAAAGGAACATAGGCATGTTTTATGCTAAAATCAGCTGCATGAACTTCAACTATGATGTAGTTACTAGCAATGAATTATGATCCATTTAGTGTTCGTTTACCTCCCTTTACTCTGTATATCAACAAGCCTAGTGATAATAACTTGAATTGCATACCATAGTTGAGGTTAATCTTTTGTCAGGCAAATGTTTGCTTGGCTCTGCTTTGGCTCTGCTTTGACACGTGCAGAGAACTCTATAATATGTAACCTTTGGGTTTTTAGACATCTTTAATTAAGTGGGGATAAACAGCGTAAATCACTAGTTTAACGAAACAGCTAAAGCCCAAAGGAAGTCCAGCTGTGGCTGGGTCAGGAGGAATCACAATGGAAAGCAGAGAAGCTATGGAGAGAGTGGGCCTTTGTGTAATGTATAGTTTATAATGATTCTGGGCTGCACAAGCCTTGCTGCCTTGTCTACTTACTCTACTGGTGGCAGCGACCATGACAGCTGCAGCTAGGGTGACCAGATGTCCCGATTTTATAGGAACAGTCCCAATTTTGGGGTCTTTTTCTTGTATAGGTTCCTATTACCCCCCCCCCCCACCCCCCTCCCGCTTTTTCACACTTTCTCTCTTGTCTCCCCTTCTGCAGCTCAAGTTTTAACTTCCACGTCAGCTAGACCTGCTCTAAGCAGATTTGAGCAAACGTTTTTTCCTATGTTTCTAATAGAGTCTGAAATGAACATAGGAACTTTTAACAAAACCAAACCCTCTTCCCCACTCTCTGTAAGTGTTCTGCACATGTGTGGTTAGTGCTGGTAAAAGGTGTCAAACTGACAGCCCTGGGGACTGAAGCTCTGTGTTCACCCGCAGAATATTGTCTCAACCCTGCCTAGGAGAAACCACACACTAGGGACCAGAGATTTGCTCCATACTGCATGGCCCTTGGTCTCGTTGCTGAAATTGTGGGTTTTAAACACGCAAGCTAGATGTGAAAAGCTAGATACCCTGTTACTAAGCCCTAGGGTGACCAGATGTCCTGTTTTTATAGGGACAGTCCCGGTTTTAGGGACTTTTTCTTATATAGGTGCCTATTACCCCCACCCCCTGTCCCGTTTTTTCAGTTGCTGTCTGGTCACCCTACTAAGCCCTGACCATCCAGACCTTAGATATTAATGTAGCTTTAGAAATAAAAAGGCTATTTATTTCCATGTTTCCAGCTTCAGCAATGATTTCAGCCCAGCACCGGGAATACTGTCAGTGCTGCAGATCTGAGAGAAGGAGCCCACCATATTTGTTTGTGTGGTTCATGCATAGAGGTGGGCTGCTGGGTTACAGAAAAGATTCAAAGGAGTAGGCCAGGTATGGCTTCTCTGGAGAATTTTGGGCTCTAGCCACACTGCTCAATGAACTTGAACTCCTCTTGGCGATCTGGGGATGAGCTCTCAGGGCCAGCAACACAAAGCTATGTCTGTTTAAAGTTAACATGGCAAATCTTTGGTTTGCCTCAGTCAGCAGTCATTTAGTTATAGTACAGTAGTCTCATACATATACATAAAGTTGTTTGCCTTATAATGAAGTGATGGATTCTATAGGAATGATGGATTTAATGTAATTTTTATATGTAAGGTGAGTACCGTTAAAATGGATGTTTGCTGCTCGATAGGATTTACCATTACTACAGTATTCCTTATAATTTGGGCCCTACCAAATTCATGGCCATGAGAAACGCATCACGGACCGTAAAATCTGGTCTCCCCTGTGAAATCTGATCTTTTGTGTGCTTTTACGCTATACTATACAGATTTCACGGGTGAGACCAGCATTTCTCAAATTGGGGGTCCTGACCTAAAAGGGAGTTGCAGGGGGATCACAGGTTATTTTAGGGGGGGGGTTGCAGTATTGCCACCCTTACTTCTGTGCTGACTTCAGAGCTTGGTGGCTGGAGAGTGGTGGCTGTTGGCTGGGTGCCCAGATCTGAAGGTAGCGCCCCGCCAGCAGCAAGGGTGGCAATACCATACCATGCCACCCTTTCTTCTGCATTGCTGCCTTCAGAGCTGGGCAGCCGGATAGTGGCAGCTGCTGACTGAGGGCCCAGCTCTGCAAGCAGCAGTGCAGAAGTAAGGGTGGCAATAGCATACCATACCATCCTTAGATCTGGCTGCTGCTGGCAGCAGCGCTGCCTTCAGAGCTGGGTTCCCGGCCTGCAGCCGCTGCTCTCCGGCTGCCCTCCTCTGAAGGCAGCGCTGCTGCCAGCAGCAGCACAGGGTTAAGTATAGCAGTACTACAACCCCCCCACAACTCCTTTTTAGGTCAGGACCCCTACAATTACAACACCATGAAATTTCAGATTAAAATAGCTGAAATCATGAAATTTACGATTTTTAAAATCCTATGACCATGAAATTGACCAAAATGGACCATGAATTTGGTAGGGCCCTACCTATAAATATTGCAAAAACTGTGGGTGGTAAGTGTCTAGTTTTGTATGGTACCAACAGCGTTAACGTCTGTGTGTCCCCAATATGAAAGACAGAGTACATTCCCCACTGGATCTTAATTATTTGAGGGGGGAGGTAAAATTTAAGGCCTAATGTGCTTGGCAATGCTTTTAGCTGTGTTCAATTATTGGGAATTAATTTCAAAATGACACATTTGTTACTTAATAGAAGTCTTGATAAACAAGACAAAACAATCCTAGATGTAGAATGACTGACTCAATGGAAATCAATAACATCACTTATACAGAGACACCCTGAATCCCTGTGCATTTGAGTGCAGGGTTGGGGCCTCAGTTTGTAAAGAATACAATGCATGAAAATGTCAAATGGACAATTAAATAAAAGCAGTGAAGGATTAAGATGACTTTTAATTTTTTGAATTTTTATCCTGAGATAAGATCCTGATTTGAGATGTATATGTGTATAAATCCTTGCACTACTAATCAAACATATTATTAAGGGTAGTAATTTTTACATTTGAACAACTACTTCTTAAAACTGCAGGCAGGGATTAGTGATCACATCTTTCCTTTTCTTACTCTTCATCTTTTATTTGCGGAGAAATTATTTGAAAAAATAATTTCCATTGCATATAAGAGTTAGATCCATCTGGATAAAATTCCAAGCATGGAAAGATGGAATATTTGAGCTCCATAAATTTTAAAAAGATATTCAATAGGGAACCCCACCCTCTAAAAATACAGATTGAGCGTTGCCTTAATTTTCAGGTTAACCACATTCCCATCTATTAAGATGGCTTTCTTTTGCTTTTATGGCTACATGCTTACCTCTGGGGTCAGTGCATTGTTATCTGAAGTCTGGCTGGAGAGCAGAATGTGTGTGAAACCATCTTCTTTCCGGACCACAATGTCCCTGAACCGACAGTTACTTTCATTTTGACGCACGCTGTACCTTAGTCTCTTATCAAAGACATAATCTTTCTCCCCATCCAGTTTCCTTTTCACAGTGCTGTGCAGATTCAGGCCTCCATTGGCCAGAGAGGAACCTTTCAAATGCAAACAACCAAAATGGATACATGTGATCATGTCTATACCTCCAAAGAAAACAGTGTAGTGTATTATTAACTTGAATTTCACTTGATGTCTAGATCATCCTATTCCAAGGGTGGGCAAAAATGTGTCCAGCAACCAAATGTGGCCCACGAATTCTAGTGTGTCCCCTGACTGCTCATTTTTACTACAGCGGTTCAGCCTGCGTATCCCAGCATGAAATGCTCTATCATGATCTGAGCAGAAGACCACTCTGATGTAGATCAATCATTGCATTTTGGGGCTGGTAGTCTCAACAGATGTGCCTGTAGTGGAAAATGAGAGCAGCTGTACCCTGCTCTTTTATGTGAATTTGGGGTGACCCTCCAGTTCATGGGAAAATTCTAATTCAGTTTTCTTTGGCAAAGCTGGGCATGATTGACTTAGTCCATATCATCTCTTCCTAAGATACATATTGTTCCTTGTATACAGAGCTAAAGCCATTACCAACTCCATTTGGCAACTTTAATGTAGGAACAGGGTCCTCAATTGTACATCTCTACAGGGACTTAGAGCAAGATAGAGCAGTTCATATCAAACATTTACAGCTAAACTGACTCCACTATCACACTCCTCTTCCTTATAATTCCAGCGGTCACCATTAAAGGTAGTATTTTACCCATTGTTATCCCACTGTGGTATCTGAGATTATGCTCAAATTAGGATACAACTTGATACAAGGTGCTCCATTGGAGAGGCTGCAGGGAAAGGCAAACCTATTTGCATATGTGGAGTTTGTGTCCAAGAATAAAACAGTTTTGGGAGGAAACTAAAAGACCTTCCTCGAGGTCCCCTGACCTGATTACCGAATGCTCCAGTAAAGGATCTACATTTTAAACAGGATGACAAATTAAATTTTTTTTTTATTGTTAGCAGCAAGACCTTGTATTGCACATTATTGGGAAAATATTACTTCTCCTTCAATGGAATCATGGAATAGTAAAATACATACTGTCCTCATATTAGAAAAGCTTTTACACCAAGTATATACGCAAGAGAAGTGCCAAAAAGAGGATAGCCATTTAAAAAATTTGGTCACCCTTTTTAGCATACTCGGAGAATGAGGGCTCTCCAACTAGGAAGCCAGAATCTTTAGCCAGGTTCTTTGAATATTAAGCTGATCCTTAATAAGTAATAATATATAATGAAGTATGTTAATGTCTTATTGTAACTTTACATTAATAAAAAGTCCCCTCCCCACAAAAGGGAGACTAGGACACAACTGTGGTATCTCATATACCACTGTGTAGTAACAGTAGGTAAAATACTGACTTTTTAATCACCTGTACTTATAACATTAAACTGCAAAAAAATGTATTAATGCTGGTGCCATTTTGCAGAACACATATTGATAGGAAAACACTAAATCAATGACAAGAAATACATGCTTCCTCTTTAAAAACAAAACCACCACAACAAAACAGCATCTTACTGAGAAACATTCAGTTTATCCTGAGTTCTGCTTGCAGTAAATTGTAACTCCTGCTTTGTTCATATTTATAATTCCTATGGGATAGTCAGGAAATATGTTGTCATTAGTAACAATCCACAAGTAGGCCAAAGGCTGTGTTATGGAGTCATAAAAATATCCTAAACACATGCTTTCTGTAAGTCTCCTCCTTTTTGCAGTTATAGATATTTTAAATGTCATTACCATTAAAATGATGGGTGAATAAAATAATTAGATAAGTTCATGGCGGATAGGTCCATCAATGGTTATTAGTCAAGATGGTCAGAGTGTCTCTAAACCTCTGACTGCTAGAAATTGAGACCGGATGACGGGGTAGATGACTTGATACATTTCCCTGTTCTGTTCACTCCTTTTGAAGCATCTGGCACTGGCCACTGTCGGAAGACCGTATACTGAGCTAGGTGGACCATTGGCCATACTGGGTCAGACCATTCTTATGTTCTTATATAGACTGTGCAAAAGCAGAAGTTAAAGTTGCTCAATTTACTTGATATATTGGCCATTTTTTTTAAAAAAAAAGAGAGAGATGGTCCCAAAATACTCCAAACATGCAGG
Organism: Terrapene triunguis; assembly: GCF_002925995.2. NCBI lineage: Eukaryota > Metazoa > Chordata > Testudines > Emydidae > Terrapene > Terrapene triunguis. Next base: position 6,074,896 of record NW_020698262.1, on the reverse strand, counting down.
AAGGAAAAAGAGGAGTACAGTCTGCATCTAAACCTGAATCTGTATTTAATTGTTTGTTCTTACCTCTAGAGCAGAGTAAACCAACCTCCTGGTTTTGCTATTAAAAAGCTAAGAGGGTTTTTTTTGAGGAGGAGGGATGGAAATTAGGACATGGATTTAAATTTTGTAGCTTAGATCATCTTTGTCCAATTAAAAACGCATTGTTACTGATGACTGTAGTGATGAATTTATAGTGAAAGATTCCCTAATAGGAGCCAGACATCTTCCTTCGATAGTCTTAATATTTCCATTACTTGATGTCTGAGTAGCTAATTCAATGACATGACTAGCCGTCACTAAACCCTGGACTCTGCAAATGTTCACGTCCTGTAAAATATCCGTTTATACCCTGCAATTATTATATTTAGTACTAAACTATATTAAATGTCTAATAGTATTCAGCTGATAGAGTCTGGCCTGATTTAATATATACATATTTGTTAATTCTATTTTTTCAGGGATTCAATAAAACTCTTTTTAGAGTTAAATTATAAACACTCTCTAGTAGAGCTCTAGCAGATATATTCAATTAAATAATGGTTTATTAATTGAAACATTAAATTTAAATTAATTTCTTAGTTTAGAAAGAATATTTGAAGCCTTTAGGGGGTTTTTGTTTGTTTTTTGACAAGAATTATTTTCAAATGTAAAAATCCCAGACCAACACCACATTTTAAAATGCTTGAAATTTTAAAAATTATAACTTGTACATTTTTGGCTTCTTCCTTGTTTATAGTGACTCATTACTAGAGCACAATGACTTGTCTGGTAGTTTATTCCTTTTTTTTCTGTTCATGAATTATTTGCAAACTGAGGTCTCAATCTTGCAAACGCATATGTGCTTAACTTTAAACTCAGGAGGAGTTCCATGGAAGTCAGTGGGAGTATTCATGTGCTTAACGATAAGCAGTGTAGAAGCGTCTGCAGCACTGGTGACTGACTGACTTTTACAGATTTGTTCGGCATTCAGAATTATTCAGCAAATACTTTGTGAAAGCATTTCAGCCTGTCATTGTTTGCAACCAACTTCCTTTATCTAGGTCTTCATCTATTTTCTGTTCACTAAGTATATGTCATCTAGGATGCATGGTACTGTTTCTTGTGCCTGACTGGAAGACTGTAGCTTTTTTACAAATAGTAGATGGGAAATACAGTTCCCAGGTGTCCGGTTTTTTGACTGGAATGCCTGGTCAAAAAGGGACCCTGGTGGCTCCGGTCAGCACCGCTGACTGGGCCGTTAAATGTCCGGTCAGTGGCGCAGAGGGGCTAAGGCAGGCTCCCTGCCTGCTGTGGCTCCCGGAAGCAGTGCCATGTTCCCCCTCTGGCTCCTATGTGTAGGGGCAGCCAGGGGGCTCCGCATGCTGCCCCTGCCACAAGCGCCAGTTCCGCAGCTCCCATTGGCCAGGAACTACAGCCAATGGGAGCTGCGGGGGCAGCGCCTGCGGACGGGGCGGCACGCAGAGCCACCTGGCAGTGCCTCTGTGTAGGAGTTGGAGGGGGGACATGCCGCTGCTTCTGGGAGCTGCTTGAGGTAAGTGCTGCCCAGAGCCTGCACCCCGACTCCCTCCTGTGCCCCAGCCCTGATCCTCCTCCTGCACTCCAAACCCCTCAGCCCCAGCCCAGAGCCCCCTCCTGCACCTCAAATCCATCATCCCCCCCCAGCCCCACACCAGAGCCCTGTACCCCAACCCCCTGCCCCAGCCCAGAGCCCCCTCCCGCACCTTGAACCCCTCACTTCTGGTCCCACTCTGGAACCTGCACCCCCAGCCCAGAGCCCATACCCCCTCCCAACCCCCTGCCTCAGCCCAGAGCCCCCTCCCATACTCCAAACTCCTTGGCTCCACCCCCAGCTTGGAGCCCCCATCTGCACCCCAAACCCCTCATCCGTGGCCCCACCCCAGAGCCCACATCCCCAGCCGGAGCCCTCACCCTCTCCCGCACCCCAACCCCGAGCCAGCCCGGTGAAAATGAGTGAGTGAGGGTGGGGAGAGTGAGCGAGAGAGGGAGGGGGGATGGAGTGAGCAGGGGTGGGGCCTCAGAGAAGGGGCGGGGCAGGGGGCGGGGCAAGGGTGTTCGGTTTTGTGCGAGTAGAAAGTTGGCAACCCTAATGGGAAAGCAAAGAAATTTCAAGATGGCTACTTGAATAGGTAGCCTTGTTAGGAAAGAAGTCAGACATGACAATCATAGTTGTTCCTTCTGGCCTTTAAATCTGTGAACAACTTCTGGTATGAATCTTTAAGCAAACTTCTACTTAGGTATTCATCAATTTCATTTTTCACAAACATTCTTATAAATAAACAAAAGTTCTTGTATAAACTTTCATGTGAAATGAATAATTGGGGTTGTGAATAATTCCTTTTTTTTGGGGACCAAAGATTCCAATACCACTTTTGTGCACTATTTGCTCTGCTTCGTGCTCACTATGTTGTTTGGTCCATCTGCAAGCCTGCTGGAGAGGGAGATTTTGCAATAAAGTCTAAAGAACTTAGGAAATTAGATGCAAGAATGGACATGAGATGGAAGCAGCCTCGGGCTAACTGCATTGGTAATCTGCATACTATTAAGGAATAAGCAACAGCTGTTCTAAGTACAGATGGTAAGGGAAGGGTTGGGGCTTAATTCTTAAGGGAAATCCATCAAAACAAAAAGCCTCTCGTCAATCAGTTTATCATCATTATTTGTTGCATCTCATTTTGTTCAAATAGTGCGCCAAGTGGGGAAGTTAAAGATATGACAAAAGAAGCTGTTAACCTCACAGCAATTATTATAAGCAAAGTATGTGTCAGCTGACAGGATTTTAACCAACAGAAGGTCTACATGCAATCTACAATGGCACCTATGTTTTCTAATTTATGCTTTCCTCAAATGACACTGTAGATTGCATGTAGACCTTCTGTTGGTTAAAATCCTGTCTGCTGACACCCACTTTGCCTATAATTGTTTTAGGTTTCATGCAAAGATTTACACCAATGCAACTAAAATAGGTCTGGTCGTTTTTGCATGAAACCTAAAACTGATACAAATACCAATAACTATCCATGGATTATCTATGGGAGGAATGTCTGATAGTCCCATGATAGTGCAATTCTGTATCAAAATTCTGAACAATGTTGCCTGTCTGTCAATATCAGTATTCCAGCATGGAACTCAGACGCTCATCTCTAGTTGTTGGAACCTAATCATAATTTAGTTATCTACTTTTGAGATGGGCCAAGAGAGTGAATATCAACCTCTGCAGCTATAATTAAATAATGTGTCTTCCTACTGAACATTCAGCCTAAAACAAAATGGTGCCTAACAGGGCCGGCTCCAGCATTTCGCCGCCCCAAGCAAAAAAAAAAAAAAGCCGCAATCGGCGGCGGCAGTTCGGTGCCAGGTCCTTTGCTCCTAGAGGGAGTGAGGGACCTGCCGCTCCCGAATTGCCGCAGGTGCCGCCCCTCTCCCTTGGCCGCCCCAAGCACCTGCTTGTTAAGCTGGTGCCTGGAGCCGGCCCTGGTGCCTAACTTTTATCACCTGGTTAGTACATGGTAGGGTAACAGTTAACACCTTAATATGTCAAGATGAAAAATGACTGTGGCATGGAGTAAAGCTAGCCATCCCCCAAACAATGAATAATGTATGTGAAATAAATTAGAGATGTCACAAAAAAACACAGGAAGCTTTAGCTACCTCTGAACTTGATTTCCCAGCCTAAGCACAGAGATGAAAATTTTAGTTCAGCTTTTTGGTGCTCTCAGTTTATATGTGAAAGAGAGCACGAGACAATGTTTCCTTAATTTAGCTAGGTCTATAAATTAAATACCGGGTTATAAATAATCTGCAGTAAAACTTGTGAAGGTGTGTAGAAAGAGCCATGTAAAGATTGGGAAGAAGAGTTGGTAAATCACCAAGGGAACAAAATTTATATTGGTGTCTAGAGATCCCAGCTGACTTCAGGGCCACATCATGCTAGGTGCTGTACAAAACTCTTCCCGATAGACGTACTGTCTAAAAAGATGAAACAAAGGGTGGGAAAGGAAACAGAGAAGTGACATGCTTAAGGTCATACAGCAGTTCAGTGCTGAGCCAGGAACAGAACCCAGTCAAGTGTCCTATGCACTAGACCACACTGTCTCTCTAGCTACCATGTTAGCTAAGAATTGATGAGTAGGGCCCTACCAAATTTTTTTGTGCTTTTACCCTATACTATACAGATTTCATGGGGGAGACCAGTGTTCCCCAAATTAGAGGTCCTGACCCAAAAGGGAGCTGCAGGGGGGTCATAACATTATTTTAGGGGGGGGGTCACAATTTGCCACCCTTACTTCTAAGCTTGGCAACCGGAGAGCAGTGGCTGTTGGCCAGGTGCCCAGCTCCGAAGGCAGCGCCCCACCAGCAGCAGCACAGAAGTAAGGGTGGCAATACCATCCCATGCCACCCTTACTTCTGTGCTGCTGCTGGCGGCGGCTCTGCCTTCAGAGCTGGGTTCCCAGCCAGCAGCCACCGCTCTCCAGCTGCCCAGCTGTGAAGGCAGCACCACCGCCAGCAGCAGGGCAGAAGTAAGGGTAGCAGTACTGCAACCCCCAAGCCTCTACAATAACCTTGTGAACTCCCCACAACCCCTTTGGGTCAGGACCCCTACAATTACAACACTGAAATTTCAGATTTAAACAGCTGAAATCATGACACTTACAATTTTTAAAATCCTATGACCGTGAAATTGACCAAAATGGGCCTTGAATTTGGTAGGGCCCTAATGATGAGTCTCTCACACTTTAACCAAGTTTGTTACTCACTTGTTGCAAGGATGGTCCAGAAGAGCAAATGAAAATAAGAATGTCCCAGAGACAGTTCTGTTGCATTAAACTCTCAGGTGTGTTTTTTGGTAATAGTTTTAGAGCCATGTAATCAATTACACACCTGCAGGGTTCCTTAAATCAACACATTTCTATCCAGACTTATCTGAGAAAGTGAGACAAGATGGGTGAGGTAATATCTCTTACTGGACTAGAGTGTCACAGCTAAGGTGGAACAGATTGTTTAGCATACGCAGTTAATACACAAATGAATGGCAAATAAATGGCAAATTAAATTTAATGTGGATAAATGTAAAGTAATACACATTGGAAAAAATAACCCCAACTATACATACGATATGATGGGGGCTAATTTAGCTACAACTAATCAGGAAAGAGATCTTGGAGTCTTCGTGGATAGTTCTCTGAAGACATCCACGCAGTGTGCAGCGACAGTCAAAAAAGCAAACAGGATGTTGGGAATCATTCAAAAAGGGATAGAGAATAAGACAGAGAATATCTTATTGCCCTTATATAAATCCATGGTACGCCCACATCTTGAATAGTGCATACAGATGTGGTTTCCTCATCTCAAAAAAGATATACTGGCATTAGAAAAAGTTCAGAGAAGGGCAATTAAAATAATTAGGGGTTTGGAACAGGTCCCATATGAGGAGAAATTAAAGAGGCTAGGACTTTTCGGCTTGGAAAAGAGGAGACTAAGGAGGGATATGATAGAGGTATATACAATCCTGAGTGGTGTGGAGAAAGTGAATAAGGAAAAGTTATTTACTTGTTCCCGTAATGTAAGAACTAGGGGCCACCAAATGAAATTAATGGGCAGCAGGTTTAAAACAAATAAAAGGAAGTTCTTCTTCACACAGCGCACAGTCAACCTGTGGAACTCCTTGCCTGAGGAGGTTATGAAGGTTAGGACTATAAGAGGGTTTAAAAGAGAACTAGATAAATTCATGGAGGTTAAGTCCATTAATGGCTATTAGCCAGGATAGATAAGGAATGGTGTCCCTAGCCTCTGTTTGTCAGAGGGTGGAGATGGATGGGGAGGGGAGAGATCACTTGATCATTACCTGTTAGGTTCACTCCCTCTGGGACACCTGGCATTGGTCACTGTCGGTAGACAGGATACTGGGCTGGACGGACCTTTGGTCTGACCCAGTATGGCCGTTCTTATGTTCTTATGTTATGTTCTTATTTCAAAGGGCCATTCAAGGTGAAGTGGCGTGTTAACACCCCTCCAGTTATAGGTGGGTGAAGGAAAGAGGAAAAAGGCAGCGGGGGCAAGGGGTTTGGGATTATTATTGGATTTATGGTTTATTACTACAATGTGTCTATTCAGTCCATTGGAAAGTGTTGTTGTGCATGTTTCCTTTGAGGATGAGGACTGATAGGTCAGATCACTTTGTAAAAAGTGCTCACCCACAGGTGATGTGTTTTTGTTGTTATAATTTTTCCTGTGTGAGTTCATTCGAGAGCATACTGACTTGTCTGGTTTCACCCACATAACCCCCCACCCCCAGCTGCCTCCCTCACCTTCCTTCCTCCCCCCCCTCCCCGCCCCCATGATAGCCACTTTACCTTGAATGGTCCCTTAAAATGTGTTAACTACTTATGCTAAACAATCTGTTCCACCTTGTGTTTAGCTGTGACACTTTGAGTATGTTTCCCAGACCTGAAAAAGCGCCCTGTAAGCTCCAAAGCTTGTCTTTCTCACCAACAGAAGTTTGTCCAATAAAAGATATTACCTCACCCACCTTGTCTCTCTAATATCCTGGGATCAACTTGGCCACAACAACACTTAGAAAGTGAGTATTTTTGGTTGCATTTTACTGTTTCCTATAATTAACAGAACAAGGGGAATAAAAGGAAGCAGGAAACTGGGTTGATAGAGAATATTTAAATTAAGGACACCATGACACTATGAAGGTTTTCATAATGGAAAGATACAGAGGTTAGTGATACATAACAAGCACGAATTCTTCAGCAGACGGTGTGCAGAACTAGAGTAGGGCAGGAAGAAGACTATTTAAAGGGGAAAATTTGATGCTGTCAAAGAATTTGACACAACAATCACTCTCAATTGCAGTATCATGAAAGAAGCCGATAGCAATGGGATAACAGAAGACAACAAACAACAGAGGGTCCTGTGGCACCTTTAGACAACAAATGTCATCAGAATACTGCTTCAAGCTATAGAAAGTTTTTTCAACAGATGTTCCAGAGTTTACCTAGTGTTTGTTTTCCTCATGGCCTGGCCTATTATAGTCATTCACAATGCAAGAGTCCAGACCTCCAAGGCTAACAGCACGCATCTCCTTAGCAACATCAAAACAATAGGTGTTCCTAGTTTATGGCAAGATGCAAAGGAAACAAGAGAGCAGTGTACATTAACCTACAGCACACCCTTACACTTACTGACAGGGAAGAGCTGAGCGGATGTGGCTATTTCACGGGAATTACAATGCTGTGTGTTGAAATGGACTAGCTAGTGTGTATGGCAAGTCCAGCCCCCTAGTGGACAGAACCAGTGCGGCTCAGGGCATTTTGATTTATGTTGTCCTCTAATGTCCACCAGGCAAAAAACTTTTACCCTAATGGAGGCAGATATAAGTATTCATATAGTCATTTGTTACATGGTTCTGTTCTGCCATTCTAGGTAACAGAACTAATAAAATACAGTAATCTTGTGATTAAGGAAAATTAAGAGTAAGTGGAGGAATGCAGAATGGAGATTTCTTTTTATGTTGGTAAATGTATTAAAAGGTGGGGTTGAACATTAGAATTTTAAAGATACAGATATTAATATACATTGTGAGGTGCTTGAAGCTTTTATCACCAGCTGTTGATTCCCTTAAAAGATAATAGGAGAAGATGGTAAGCACTACTTGATCTGGGCTTTCAAGGTTGGGGCTGGATTCTTCCCTTCGGCAGAGAAGTCTATGGAAGAGGCAGTATTTTTCCAGGCAATTATCTCCTCAGGAGGGAGGGTGCAGATTGTGGGCAAAAGGTGTAGTCTCCCAATCCAGCAGATCCTGGGAAGAAAGCAAGTCCATGGGATGCAGAGGCAAAAGCTGTGTCTGTGGCTATCCCAGCTGCTCTGCTGAGTCTGACATGGCTGCACAGTGGTCCAAACCTCCAGTAATGTGCATGCAGGTATGTGCGTGCAGGCGCGTGCACACACATCTACAAGTACACCATGGGTCTGTTGGTGAAAATTGTATCCGTGGGGTGTGCAGGTGATAGCCCATCCAAGTATATGTGTATACAAAGCGGGGCATGCATTAGTGGAGGCCACTTTAGGGAGCCACTGAACCTCAGTCCCCGAACATATATTATTTTATTTCTACAGCACCATTAGTATGTGTGGTATTTTATAGACAAAATACAGGTTATTTAATTATAGGGTTACTCAGCTTATGGCATAAATTTAATTATCAGGTTAATTCAATTATTCATTATTGCTATAGTATGAAAGGCACTTTTGGTTCAGGGTGATGGGATATGGGGCCTTTCACTTCTAGGCTATGGGTTGGACTATAGCCAACATTGGGGATGACTGAAGACTTAGTTGCTGTCCTATGTAAAAGGAGTTGGTGATGTCAGTCCAGTACTAAGTGGACATATGCCCTCATCACAGCTGGCATCTGTATTAATGCTAATAAGCCTTCCTGTAAGTGTGCAAACTGAGGAGAGAACATATTCGTCTCGGCCGGAAATGAATAGCAGTGCAGATTTCTTTGATTTACCTGTGGTTTCTGTCACACTCTCTAATTTCTTCCTGACAGGGAATGGAAGAAATTTCAAAAGCCTATAGCAAAAAACTTTAAAAGCATTACTTTTAGTCTGTCTTGCCTGCTCCTTCTTGCCCGTTTTCTATCCCTTCCCCTCTTATTTTGGTTGCATAGTTTGTCCCCTTTTTCTCTTCTCCATTGTGCACGTTGGCCACTGCAAAGTGAGCCTGGATGGAATCGTCAACTCAGGAGTGCTGCTAGACATAGAACTTTTGGAGGATATGCATCTCAACTCAAGATGTAGAGATCAAAATTCAGCTTCACTTTGCTTCTGGCTGCAGGAAGAACAGAATGGAGTGAAGGGAGCAAGACGAGTGTAAAGCACAAGAATAGAAGTGAAGGTGTGGGGCAGATACAATGTAAAAATCATTATAAAGAAATGTTCTCAGATAGTTTGGGCCATCTGCTGTTATGCCATAAGGAATATCCATAAGTGTCTGCACACCTGGGAGCTCAGGGCAAGGAAGGGCTTTTTTTCTAGACAGACCTGTCAAGGGTATTATTCAAGGAATGGGAGATACCGTTTTTTCCCCCCCCGTTGGGACAAATGAAAGTTTATTTGCCCCTCGAGTTCTTGTTTTATTTTCCCCTTTTAACAAAATGATCTTAAAATATAAAAGGAAGGTATGTGTAAAAACCACTGCATTGTGAATAAATACATTGTGTACTGGAAAATGAATTAAGAGCAATAGGCATTAAAAACTTTCATTCATTAAAACCTATAACTACAAAAAAGAAAAATAACTTAAATGTTATACACATGTAAGCAGAGTCAGGATGAGCTCTATCCTGACATCTGGTGGTTAATTATGGCGAGTGTGGAAAAGAACTTCAGGGGCTGATCTTGTTTGCATAGGCACACCCACCCGCCTGGCATGAGACAACAGCAACTGATAGTGGTTACTTTGGATGGGGTGGGATCCCCAGTTTCTCTGTTATTGGGGCAGGAGGAATAAAGTGTTGTTACCCTGATTATGTGAATCAAGGACAATGAAACTGTTTTATGACAGAGGATCTCACCATCACCTAAGTAGCACTCACTAGACAAGGGACATGGGTTCCACAACCCAGTGAATTGAGAGAGGATGGGGACAGCTTCTTAGCTCTTTGAGCTCTGGTCAAGTGTAGGTAGTCTCTTGGTCTATCCAAGGCCGTGATCAAGTGTCTTGATGTTTTTGGTCTTTTGGCCTCAAGATGAAAACCTTGCCTTTGTTTCTGGGACCTTGAAGTGAAAAAATTCTCTTTGTTCAGGCCCTTTTGAGGGCCTGAAACACCAATTGCACCACCTCCTCTCTCCACTGTTGAATGTCAGAGCTAACTTTGATTCCATTAGGAGTCTAATTACAGGCTGCTGAGCTGAATTCACTTTGGGCCAATGGTGCACTAGCACTGGGACTCCCCTATTATGAGCTGAAATCACTAAGAGCTGAAATCACAAAAGAGCTAAAGTTACTAAGAGCTGAGATCACTGAGTGCTGTGTTAACTAGTGGGGGAGCCTGAAGCTATATTGCTAAGTGGCTGGTGGAGCAGTTTGCGGAGACGGCTGGAGGAGCGGCGCGGAGCCTTGCAGGGACGGTTGGAGTGGCCCAAGGAACGGCAAGCGGAGCTGTTTGAGGGGACGGCTGGAGTGGCTCACAGGTCGGTGAGCGGAGCAGCTCGTAGAGCAGAGCAGTTTGTGGGACGGCAGGAAGTGGACTGGCTCGTGGTGAAGGCTGCAGCGGAACCCCATGGAGAGAGGGCTGGTTGGCCTCGGATCACGTAAGGTGCCCCTTAATATTCTGCGTGCCGCCCTTTTACTCTGGGGCTGCACTGACCAGGGACAGAGACTTTGGGGTTTGTTGGACTTTTGGGACTTTGGGTGGTTGCTGGACCCAAGAGACTTTGGGGGTGTTGGACTTTGGGGACTCTGGGTGATTTTTGGGTTGCTGGATTCAAGAACCAAAGGAAGGGACACGGCCCAATTTGCTGCGGTGGGTCTTTTGCTCATGGTTTGTGTTAGGAATCCTGTTTGTGGTGTTTTTTCCAATTTAATGCTGATGTCGTTTACCTCATGTTATTGAACATTTTCTGCTACACTCAGACTCCGTGCTCGCGAGAGGGGAAGTATTGCCTCTTAAAGGCGCCCAGGGGGTGGTATGTAATTGTCACTGGGTGGGGGCTCGAGCCGGTTTTGCATTGCGTTATTGAAACGGAACCCCTAGATACAGAACCCGGCCCTCGTTGCTGCCAACTTAGATGGGCAGAAGGGTTACACACACAACACAGCTGAAGCTCAATTTTCAAACAGACTCCTTCACCCAAACCCAGCAAAGCCCAGAAGCCCAGACTCTCAGCTTTAAGCACGAGAGTTGCCTCACTGAAGCCTTTGGGATTACTCATACGCTTAAAGATGAGCTTTCTCTGGACAGGACATTTGGATGCTCAGATTGGAACACAGGTGCCTTATTTTCAGCCTCAGGCCTTCACTGGCTAACATGAACATTGGTGCATTAATGCCTGTGTGCGCACTTGAAAGGGTTCAAGTTAATGGGCATTTCGGTGCATCTCACTTGCAAGGCTTTAATTTCACAAAATGCAGGTGTGAACTTCTTATGCAATACCCAAATAACAGCAATGGTTGTGTAGTGTGGCAACTGCTGGGGTAACTATAATAATCAAGGTTATGGGATTAGCAAAGAAATATACTGCGTACTCATGTCACTGAAACAATACCAAAACGGTAATTAAGGAATTAAAAACACCTTGATGGCCATGTTGGGGCAACCTAGTATGGCTCCTGTCAAAGAATACTGCACCTCTCTAACCTACTAGAGTTCTTTGAACGTGTGTCCACAATGTAGTGGATAATGGAAAACTGGGTGATATGATATGATTTATGTGGAATTTCAGAAAACCTTTGACAGTCAGTCATTCACAAGAGGCTATTAAGGAAACTAATACTATCATGGACTAGAAATTGGCTAATAAAAATAAAGAGTGGAAAAGAAACCATTTGTTCCATCATGGCAAATGATTAACAGTGGGATGCCCTACGGACCTGTAGTAAGATTGGTTTGTTTGATATACATATAAATGATCTGAAAAGGAAGTGAAGTGATAGAAACATCTGTAGTGAACAAAATTTGACGACTAGAAGAGATTGTGAGGAACTAGAGAGAGAGAGTCCTGAATTGGCAACATCACAGCAGATGAAATGGAAGGAATTTGAACTACTCATACACATTGCTGGATTCTAAATTAACTGTAATCACTCAGGAAAAAAGATTGGTGGGTCATTGTGAACACCTCAATGAAAACCTCTGCTTGCTGTGCAGCAGCAGTAAAAAACCCAAACAAAATGTTAGGCAATATAAGGAAAGGAATAGAAAACAATACTGAAAACAGTGTAGTGCTATTATATCAGTCAGCAGTACACCCTCACCTGGAATACTGTGTTCAGTTCTGCTCACACTGTCTCCAAAAATATACAGCAGAAACAGAAGGGGCCAGAGAAGGGCAATGAAAATCATTAGAAACATGGCAAGACTGCTATACGGGGAGAGATTGAAAAGATCTGGCACTCCTTGGCTTATTGAGGCGATGCATGAGAAATTGGTTGCTCCTATTTACCTTTTCACAGACTATAGGAACAAGTGGATATTCAATGAAATTGAAAGGGAGAAACTGATAAAATGAAATATACAACACGTAATTAACCCACAGAAATTATACAAGGTATCATCAAGGTACGATTTAAAAAGGATTTGACAATTCTGTGGGCAATGAGAAACTCCACAATTATGTTAAAACAGGATGATTTTTTTTATAAGGGGTATAAACTCCATTCTCCAGGACATAAGCCAACCACTAACTACTGGGTTAAGGAATAAATGTCCCCTCTGGGCAGGTTATTATAAATTGTCTACTAGGGGATTCCTTGTACCTTCCAATGAAGTCTTTGTCTTGCACCTTCCTATGAATCAAGTCACTGTCAAGAGATACTGACTTCTGGGCTCATCTGGAATGGCAATCCTGAATAATTACCTCCTGAAAGTTAGTAGTGGCAGTAATAAGTACCGTAAAATTATCCAGGCACATTTATCACAAAGTTTAGGCAACAAATTAATACTAAGATAGTTTCCAAGATCCTGCCTTTTCTGGAGTGCTTGGCCGGTACTTGTGGAATTGAGAAGCAAATAGTGAGTTGGTAAGAGGTATAGCCAGAATTTCAGTGTTGTACATACCTCAATTGTCGCCCCCACACCATTCCTCGGCATCCCTCCCCCACAAATACCTGTAAATAAAACACACCAGAGAGGTGTGTGACACAGTCCACATTGCCTCACATGACTCAGCGGGAAAAGGGAGGGAGGTGAAGAAGTGGATCGATGGAAAATTGTGTGCAGAGTCTGGACCTTTTTCATGTGCTTATTACTCATGCAGTATGACAATAACTTTTCCATGAATTGGGCTCTTTTATCAATTGCCATAATTAAAACCCAACAGAAAGGACTGTTGCTGTTTAAATCACATACCGATTCCATTCACAACAGGCACATCATTATTAACTTCCAACATGCTGGGCAAATCATGTTCTCCTTCGTGGCCATTTAAATCCATGTTTTGCTGTTGTGAGCCATTCCCAAAATGTCTAGAATCTTTCTCGTGACCAGCATCTCCATTCTGTAGGCCATTGTGAGGCTTTTTCAATGGCATGATCTGTAAACCACTGGGGGTAGTTCGGTAAGTCACAGTTTTAGCGGCCCTGTCACCAGCAGGTGCCGGCTTTGCTGTGTACCCTCTTTTCTGTTTTTGAAGAGATGGGTTAATTCGCTTTCTTTTATGTGTTGACCCTTTGGCCTTCCCAGATTCAGAAGGTCTGTGTGATATTTTCTCAACAGATGACCCTCGGCTTTCTCGTAAAAATTTTGGCGCACTGGTCTGTTTCCCATGTTTTGCTCGCTTTTCTCTAGTGACACGTAGTCCGTTGAACTCATCAATAAATTCCTCACAATGCAATAGGTGATGCTCAGGTTCCCACGTGTCCTCATTGCTTCCATAGCCTTTCCATCTGATAAGATATTCCCATTTGCCCTTTTTGTTCTTCCTTTTGTCAACAATCCTCTCAACCTAATAGAAAAAGAGGAGATACCATTAGCTGTTCGAAAGAAAAACAATTCAGTCATGAAAAACATTTAGGGTCTGATCCCCAGTTACACTAAGGATCCTATACACTGCCAGAGGCTGTTTACCAGGACCTTAGTGTAAATGAGAATCAGGTCCCTATTGTGAATATAAACTGATATTGCATTCTGGCACTGAACGCTGTGTACTGTCTAAGCAGGCTAAACAGAAATTTTGCCAAACAGATCAAACATATTCTCATTTTTTAGAAACCTCTCCGATCCCCTCCCCACACTTGTAGTCCCATCAGATCCTCAATAGACCCTGGCTGACTGTTGATGTGGCCTACCTGGCTCCTGCATATACTGCTTGATATTCCATTTATGTATCACAGCTAAATGTTCCCATTTATCAAAGAATGCTCACAAGCAGATCTGGCTGTATATATGGAGGAACTTTGCTGGCCCATTTGGTACGTTAATAGCAATCCCATTTGCAGGCACTCACCTGTTTTCCCTGTGAAGGAATCTTAACTGTAATAATGTACACCGTGTTTCCTGAGTATGGCTAACTCTGGGAATATACGAGGCTTAGGATCAGTAAAGAATGTGTGTTACCATTGAAACTGCATTTCTAAAATGAGACCATATTGTCATCCTCCTCAGCTATCTCCCGTTGAAAAAAGCTAAAGTATCTTTTGCTGCACTCTTTATACATTGAACGTGTGTACGTATGCTCTGATAGTGACAGTTCTCTTATTACCTGAACTATAGGAATTCCTGCTACTTCATCTCTGAAACTATCTCGCAAAGAAATCGTACTAAATTGTGTGGTCATCCTGTATATTGAGGGCCACATTTGCAACATTGTGTGTGCACTTTTATATTTGCCAGCTCTCCCAAAGTCCGATTTCTCTATGGATGCAGTGTTTGCACTGAAATTTGTGCACACACATCAGTGTATGTGAACTTAGCACATTTATTTTTGAAAATCTGGCCTCTGATGACTGACACTAAACTGAAACTAACTGATTTGCATCTGACACCAAACTTAATTCAGGTCTCCAGATGTATAAAGCAAAAGTTAACAGTACTGGTACAGACAAAGAAAAAATTAAATGGGTTAGTGCAACAACTTTTATTGGTCCCCTGAGGTGAAAAGTCGGCATGTTTACATGCACTGTGCCACTTCCCTCAGCTTATTTTCACTTCTCCCCGCCAAAACTAAATACCTGTTTAACAGTTATCTCCTATTCCTTTCTGGACATATCTACTATTAGCTCCTTAACTACCCTTTAAACTACAAAAATGTCCAACTGAATTCATTTTGCACATGCATATGTTGATTTGTTTGCACAATTACATTTTTTTCCATACATAAAATTGATGCCCTCAAATTCTGAAGGCATGATTAAAAAAAGCATGCTGAAAAACTGCTGACCATAATACTTATCAGTAATAGATTCATAGATTCTAGGACTGGAAGGGACCTCGAGAGGTCATCGAGTCCAGTCCCCTGCCCGCATGGCAGGACCAAATACTGTCTAGACCAGCCCTGATAGACATTTATCTAACCTACTCTTAAATATCTCCAGAGATGGAGATTCCACAACCTCCCTAGGCAATTTATTCCAGTGTTTAACCACCCTGACAGTTAGGAACTTTTTCCTAATGTCCAACCTAGACCTCCCTTGCTGCAGTTTAAGCCCATTGCTTCTTGTTCTATCCTTAGAGGCTAAGGTGAACAAGTTTTCTCCCTCCTCCGTATGACACCCTTTTAGATACCTGAAAACTGCTATCATGTCCCCTCTCAGTCTTCTCTTTTCCAAACTAAACAAACCCAATTCTTTCAGCCTTCCTTCATAGGTCATGTTCTCAAGACCTTTGATCATTCTTGTTGCTCTTCTCTGGACCCTTTCCAATTTCTCCACATCTTTCTTGAAATGCGGTGCCCAGAACTGGACACAATACTCCAGCTGAGGCCTAACCAGAGCAGAGTAGAGCGGAAGAATGATTTCTCGTGTCTTGCTCACAACACACTTGTTAATACATCCCAGAATCACGTTTGCTTTTTTTGCAACAGCATCACACTGTTGCCTCATATTTAGCTTGTGGTCCACTATAACCCCTAGATCCCTTTCTGCCGTATTCCTTCCTAGACAGTCTCTTCCCATTCTGTATGCGTGAAACTGATTTTTTCTTCCTAAGTGGAGCACTTTGCATTTGTCTTTGTTAAACTTCATCCTGTTTAACTCAGACCATTTCTCCAATTTGTCCAGATCATTTTGAATTATGACCTTGTCCTCCAAAGCAGTTGCAATCCCTCCCAGTTTGGTATCATCCACAAACTTAATAAGCGTACTTTCTATACCAATATCTAAGTCGTTAATGAAGATATTCAACAGAGCCGGTCCCAAAACAGACCCCTGCGGAACCCCACTCGTTATGCCTTTCCAGCAGGATTGGGAACCATTAATAACAACTCTCTGAGTACGGTTATCCAGCCAGTTATGCACCCACCTTATAGTAGCCCCATCTAAATTGTATTTGCCTAGTTTATCGATAAGAATATCATGCGAGACCGTATCAAATGCCTTACTAAAGTCTAGGTATACCACATCCACAGCTTCTCCCTTATCCGCAAGGCTCGTTATCCTATCAAAGAAAGCTATCAGATTGGTTTGACATGATTTGTTCTTTACAAATCCATGCTGGCTGTTCCCTATCACCTTACCACCTTCCAAGTGTTTGCAGATGATTTCCTTAATTACTTGCTCCATTATCTTCCCTGGCACAGAAGTTAAACTAACTGGTCTGTAGTTTCCTGGGTTGTTTTTATTTCCCTTTTTATAGATGGGCACTATATTTGCCCTTTTCCAGTCTTCTGGAATCTCTCCCGTCTCCCATGATTTTCCAAAGATAATAGCTAGAGGCTCAGATACCTCCTCTATTAGCTCCTTGAGTATTCTAGGATGCATTTCATCAGGCCCTGGTGACTTGCAGGCATCTAACTTTTCTAAGTGATTTTTAACTTGTTCTTTTTTTATTTTATCTGCTAAACCTACCCCCTTCCCATTAGCATTCACTATGTTAGGCATTCCTTCAAACTTCTCGGTGAAGACCGAAACAAAGAAGTCATTAAGCATTTCTGCCATTTCCAAGTTTCCTGTTACTGTTTCTCCCTTTTCACTAAGCAGTGGGCCTACCCTGTCTTTGGTCTTCCTCTTGCTTCTAATGTATTGATAAAAAGTCTTCTTGTTTCCCTTTACTCCTGTAGCTAGTTTGAGCTCATTTTGTGCCTTTGCCTTTCTAATCTTGCCCCTGCATTCCTGTGTTGTTTGCCTATATTCATCCTTTGTAATCTGTCCTAGTTTCCATTTTTAATATGACTCCATTTTTTAGATCATGCAAGATCTCGTGGTTAAGCCAAGGTGGTCTTTTGCCACATTTTCTATCTTTCCTAACCAGTGGAATAGCTTGCTTTTGGGCCCTTAATAGTGTCCCTTTGAAAAACTGCCAACTCTCCTCAGTTGTTTTTCCCCTCAGTCTTGATTCCCATGGGACCTTACCTATCAGCTCTCTGAGCTTATCAAAATCTGCCTTCCTGAAATCCATTGTCTCTATTTTGCTGTTCTCCCTTCTACCCTTCCTTAGAATTGCAAACTCTATGATTTCATGATCACTTTCACCCAAGCTGCCTTCTACTTTCAAATTCTCAACGAGTTCCTCCCTATTTGTTAAAATCAAGTCTAGAACAGCTTCACCCCTAGTAGCTTTTTCAACCTTCTGAAATAAAAAGTTGTCTGCAATGCAGTCCAAGAATTTGTTGGATAGTCTGTGCCCCGCTGTGTTATTTTCCCAACATATATCCGGACATATAAATAATAAATTCCAAGAAACCTTTGTCTATTCTTGGGCAGCGACTGTGTCTTCATATATGTTTTTGCCACCCTGAGCACACTTGTGGCCGTCAATGAATAATAAAAGAATATAAGCAGACTGCTACTTCTACCTGCGTCTTGCAGTGATGCTTCAGTTTAATATTTTAGGCATAACAATTACTTATATGATAGGGTGTATGAAATCATTGAAGGGACTGAGCATCAAAAGGAGATGGTGATTAGAAAGGGGAAAGCTGGTATTTACACATTTTAATGGGCAACTATGGGAAAGAGAATACAGATGAAATGCAGGACTATCCAAGAAATTTGAGTCTGCGTGTTTATCTTTGAATGTTCATAGTTTTAAATCAATCTATTTAGTGCAGCATCAATAGAATCCTGAAGGAAAGAGATCCATTTGGAAATAGAAAATAATTCATTAGAGTTAAAATGATTACAACTACAGTGCAACACCCATTATCAGCAACTGAGGTCTGTTTCTTAAACGGTATAAAACGAAAGTGTCCAATGCTTTTCCAGATTAGATATAAAACCAATCCCACATATTTTTATCCATTCACAGCTCAAAATTATGTTGAGATGTAGTAAAGGGCAAGAGTACATATTAGTAATTTATGTTAAAATACATTACATGGTTATTGTAGGTTTCCCCAAACTAAGCATTATAAACTCACACTGTTGAATATCGTTATAGCATCAAGCACAATTACTAGGCCTTTCAACCTGGCCCCCTTTTCCCTGTGGCTTCATGTCCTTCATTTATGCCAACCCCCTTTGGAGTGCTGCTCTGCCCTCTAAATGTATTCAGCAGAAGCACAACAGTGCTTCAGTTCGGACATGAATTTCATATTTGTTCCCCATCACGTGGTACAACTTCCACCAGTTCCCTTCAATGTGCAGTGAACACCAACAGCATGATTGGCCATATATTTTTTCCAAAATGATTGGTTTTAATTTCTACTATATCAGTTGAAAATGCTCTGTAATAATCTTCTTGCATTTAGTGTAAGCTTTCAGAAATTCATAGGAATTGTTCTTAAGAAATTATTCTGACAACTAGTGATTAATGGAAATGATATTTTAGTTTTTCTCTCAGAATACACAATTTCTGTTTAAGTAGAAAGATCTCTGTTACTTCCACTTCTTATTTTCCGTATTTCCCATCAGTTCACTCTTCAATGAACAATGTATAACATCTGCAAAAAGCAGTCTTGGTAGTCTTGTATTTGACACCTTGAATTTATTACATTTGGTTTGGAAAACTAGATATTTAATCTAATAAAAACAACATTACCTAATTACGTTGCTGTCCTATCTTTTATAAGCACAAGTACATTGTCGAAGTATCATAGTTAAGAGTGTCAGAATTTTACATGTGTCATTACTTCTTTTGACTATACGATAGGCATACAAGCTAATTCTGGGTGAATCGAAATGTTACTAAATATGTTTTAAGAGAAGAAATGGAATGAAACCATGACATCTGTGGAAATGCATTTTTAATGCTACTTTTCAACTTTCAAGTGTGGATGATTCATAATCTTAGCAGTATTCTCACCTATATAGGTTAAGAGGAATGACATAAATGAAATAACATCCTTTTTGATTAAATACATATATGGGGACACAGTATTAGTATTAGATCAGGAAACAATGGTACAGATCTGTAGAACTTTGTAAGCTAAAATGTGAATGCAGAATTTGTGCATGCAATTAGTGATTGCATGAGCAAATAACCACTTAAACGTAATTAGTGAAATTGCACAAGTCATGTCTATGCATGTTCTTGAATTAGCACTTGAACTTCTATATCAGTGGTTTCCAAAATTTGTATAACATGGACTGTTGAACAGAGATGATACATACCGCATACACAGCATGCACATTTTGCTCATTCATAAAAAATACAACATACAAATCATTTGTGTATAGAAGTAGTAGATCAAATCTCAAAAAAATTGTAGGTTCAACCCTTAAAAATTAATTTTCTCAGTTCAATGACGTCAACAGGCATTGGTGTATAATTAAAGCACTGTGCATGCTGTCACAATTCAGATAATCAGATCTACACAGCAATATAAAACTCTTCACATTTTCAGCAAGATTACATATAATTCAGCCTGCCTAATCATGAAAACAAATCACCTTTCCAACAGGATATGGTTGGAAGATTACATACCTAAATCCTGATTTCCAGAACGGGCAGAAGAAATTACCTCTTTTTTGACCACATCTATCTGTATGTGGACAGATGCTGTAAATAGTAATCTGGGCAATGTGTGGTAAAAATACAGGACTAGTTTTTCAACAGTGCTCAGCCCCCACATTAAAAGCAATTGGAACATCTGAGTGCTGGGCCTTTCTTGAAAATCCAACACAAAGTTTAAAAACTAGAAGAGATCCAATGACCCAACTGAAAAAACCCACCTTACTGAACCTGCATAGTGAAGGAAAGAGGAAAAGCTAAATAGCTACGAATATATAAAAGGAAATTTTACTTGTTCTAAATCACCCACAAACAGAACTTCAACAGACATCTTCAGGGAAGAAGTTCAACAGACAAAGTTCTGGTGCTAATGAGGCTCTACTTCTTCCCCTTCCTAGATTCTGTTTCTAGGTTTACCAATTTCTAATCCTCTGGAATCTCTCCTGAAGTGAGTGAACTGTTAAAAATGCCCATTAAATGTTCACTGGTTTGCCTGCTGTGATGTCTTAGAAGACTACAAAGAATACTCAGAATATAAAAGTGAAACATTGAAATTTCAAAATAGTATTTGGAAATACTTGAAATGTTTCTGTGTGTGTATTGATATGAATTGGGTGGCTGCATATGCCTGGGAGGCGAGTGGAGGGTGGGCACTGGAGGGGTCAGCCATTTTAATAATTGCATCAGGACTAGAGGTTGACACATAGGGGCCAGAAGGAGTTTTCATAAGCAAAGATCTTTTTAGAGGCAGTCTACACTCTTATGGTGTACCTGGACCTCTGGTTCTAACAAGGAGTGTAAACATGAGAGCAATGTACTGTACAGTACACACACACACACCCCTATATTATCAGGGCCTCATATTTTTCCTACTTTAGGTACACTCTATTCTCTTTCCTACATGAGCGTAGTGTCCAACTCCATTGAAGAAAATGAAGCATAAACCTGACACTGTGTGAAACTAGGCAATACAGTTCTCTCCCTTTCTTTGTGTCCGGAATCTTCTGGTTTTCTGAGGCTGAAACCTGGGAATAGAGCTGGCCAGCTCCTCTTTATACCAGTTTACACCAAAGGAGGCTACGGCCCACACCCTGCTGTGTTTGCAAAAAACCAAACAGACCACAACTATGGTTCTTCCATCCATGCTCACATCTCTAGCTGCCTCCTGGCATGTTTTCTTAGAATTCCAACCACTATCTGAAATTCAATCTCTTTCAAATTGAACTTCTCATCTTGCCTTCCAATTTTTGCTCTCCTCTGCCTCTTTTCACTATTTCTTTTTGACAACTGCCATTATGTTTCCTGTCTTCATTCCCATAGTCTCAGTGTAATCTTCTCTCTATCTCCCCCTTTCTCACCTTTTCCAACCATTTCAAGTCTCTTACAAGGTCCAATGCTTCTTCCTCTTTAATATCTTTTCCTTGCTGTCTCTGCTACCAAAACCTATTTTCATTCCCATGTCTTCTCTCACCTTGATTATTGCAACTTTCTCCTGGTCTGATCTAATTGCCTTTCCCTTCTACCTATTCCAATTTGTCAAAATAATACCTGTGTTCAAACCATATTCCTCTCCCACCCTAATCTCAAGGGGATTTTCTAAACCACTTGACTGCATTAGTACATACAAAATACATTAGCATCCTTCAGGAAAGTCCACAGTGCTATGGTGCCTTTCCCATTGGGCAAGGTCCATTTAATTTCAAATGCAGTTAAAATACCATAACCCCCCCACCCTAGCTTTTGTGGATTTTAATTTTGTCATCAACTTGTAGCTTTTAAGGGTGTCTTGCTAGCTGGACTCTTGTCTAAAAGCCTATATAGAAGGTTCCAACATACATTCAAATGAAAGGCAGATTCTTAATGCAATGTGTGGATTTTGAAATTCCATCTGCCATTGTATTGTAAGTATTAATATTTAAATTATTAAAGGAACACTGCCAAGGCTGCAGGCAGGAAAAAAAGAGACCTACCAAGCTTTTACTTGTGGGTGTACATACTGTAACACGACCGATGGTGAAAATGCTGTGTTTGCTGACTATTCATGTGAGCAGTCAGGGTCATGAAATATACAAGAATCCTACTCTGGAAGAAGGGAATTTTTGTATAATTCAATACTGTGACCACCCTCAAGAACAGAGCCAGAAAAGGGGAGTAGAGGGATGACAGGACATGCACATGTTTGTGTTACACACACACACAGACTGTGCCCTGGGAGTTTTCTTGCTAGGTCGCTTAGCAGAACAATTGGTAACTCTTACATTTAATTATTTTTAAACAACACTGACACTCTCATTTTGGAAAACTGATTCGTTTTTCAGGATTAAGAGCCGTGTTATTAGGAAAATTTCTTGGTTTTGGATAGATTTAATTTACACAGACAACATTTCTTGTACCTAAAAAGATTAAAACATAGACCATACCCTTGCACCATTACATCAAAAGGACTAGGATGCATAACAGTGAATGAGGCTTCTTTAGGTTAATCAAAGAGTAGTTGATTAGAATTTTCAAAGTAGTTGCTAACTAGTTCTGTGAAGTAATCTAGTCTGTTCAAAAATAATATTGAATGCAATAAATTCCCATCAAAATAGTCACATTCCCTTCTCTCATAACAAAAATGCCTGTCTAAATAGTTCAAAACTCACCTACAAAGTGTCAAAGCACAGAGCACAACATGTAGAAAGATAATGAAGATGGGTTTCCCACTTATTTTAAAGAATAATGATGCAATTACATTGCCAAATCACCATTTTCTAAGGCAGGGGTAAACTGTTCCCTTGTACAGGAAGTAAGCCAATGAATGTTCTTCAGTGTTTATTTTTTTTTACAAAAAGCACAAAATAAGAAGCCAGGCTTCCCAATGTCTCAGCTTCTGTTGGATAAAAAATTAGAATTTGGCTATGATTGCACACTCGACAATCCTGCTAGTATAACTTATTTCAAAATGAAGCTGGCATTTGAGTTTGATGACGAATACTTATTTTTATTTCACTACTAAGCTACAGCTGGTAGTTTTTACTATGCAACTAAATTTGTTTTGTAATGGTGTAGTGCATACTTTAAATATAGAAAC
Organism: Terrapene triunguis; assembly: GCF_002925995.2. NCBI lineage: Eukaryota > Metazoa > Chordata > Testudines > Emydidae > Terrapene > Terrapene triunguis. The sequence goes on along the minus strand of NW_020698262.1, from coordinate 6,051,989 downwards.
AATAGATGTGTTTTCAGTTTGCATGCTAACAAAGGAAAAAATAAGTACAGGTTCCTATTTACTGCTAAAAGTGAGATTTAAAAATAAAGCCTGTACATTGTGTTAATGCAAAAGATTTGAGAAGTGGATAAACTTTGTTTTAAATACAGCTATGTTTGTAGAGCTATGTTTGTATGGTCTATTTTTGTGACTAACATTGATGAATACAGGGGAAATGAGGCATCAACATTTTTGTAAAGCACTACAATGCTTGCCTACCATAGGAGATGCAAGTTCGGCTTTCAGCTTTTGTGGGCCAGATCCTCAAGTGGTGTAAATTGGCATAGCTCCCTTTGAGTTCAGCATAGCTATGGAGTGTTGGGCCAGTTGATAATTTGGCCCATCTGAGCTTAGTCATATGTACTGAGGGAGTGAAACATGAAACAGGATGCAGGTGCACGAGGATGCAAGAGTTAGGCTACATCTACACTACAGGGGGGAGTCGATTTAAGATACGCAAATTCAGCTACGTGAATAGCGTAGCTGAATTCGACGTATCACAGCCGACTTACCCCGTTGTGAGGACGGCGGCAAAATCGACTTCTGCGGCTTTTTGTCGGCGGCGCTTACTACCACCTCCCCTGGTGGAGTTAGAGCGCCGATTCGGGGATCGATAAATCGATCCCCGAGAGGTCGATTTCTACCCGCCGATTCAGATGAGCATTAAGAAGTACATTAAGATGAGCACAAAGATGTACAACTTTGATGAGCATTAAGAAGTAAGGGCCTGATTCTGAATACACTTACTCTGGCTTTCCAATGCCATAACTCCATTAGTGTCAATGGAGTTGCTGCTAATTTACACAGGTGCGAGATCGGAATTATTTTTATTTCTCTTGGTTTTAAAATTAGGGAACTTGAGTGGTGGTGACTGGGTTTTTTTTTTTTAAACTTCACAGCTGAAGGTCTTGTGCAAAATACTTACTGGTTGCCTGCTGAGATACCTTAACAGTAAGAACATACACTATTATTACTGGAGTATTTCACTGAAAATGTACAAATCTTTCTTTAATTGAGAACATTTGTTTAATTAAAAAAGTTGACAAAGTCTGCAAAGAATTAAATATCTATAGATTCTACCACTTTACTGCCCAGTTCTACCCACTACTCTATCCTCCTCATTGCACTCCTACTGACCAGGAAAGCATGAAGGGACAGACCCTTGGCTGGTGTACATTGGCATAGATCTATTGCAATCAATGAGGCTATACTGAGGCCAACCAACTGAGGCTCTGGCCCATTGTATTTTGTTTGAGAATCTTAGTTTTATCTGCTAAGGCCAATTTACCTGAAAAAAAAATCTGTATCAACCGAAGAATCTGAATTTTAAAGAGGTAATTTCAAACTCAGCATCACATAAAAATACCACTGTACTTGATTGATTATACTAACTGCTTTTATAGGATTTGGCTATATTTTCTTTCTGCTAAGGGCCCGATCCTGCTTCTTTGGAAATCAATGATAAAATTCCCATTGCCTCCACAGAAGTAGGATTTGGCCCAACTTTAGCAGTACTGCTCATGGCAATGATAATAATTCGAGTAAGAAGAGGTGAGTAGGATGCAGGCTGGATGTGAAGACCCTAAGAGGGCTGGTATTTCTGTGACAGCAGCACAGCTCTAACAATGGAATATGCTGGAAAGATGTTAACATTAGTCATGTTTTTAAACAGGTACAGGAACATATTAGAAGCAGTTATATTTTTAACTTGAGTGTCATTAAAGATGCTTTTCACTAGCATCAAACTAAATGCTAGGGGGCTATTTTACAATGTCCAGAAATGCAGGAAGCAATTACTAGTTTACATAAATGCTGTACCTGAAACCATTAGCGTTAATGAGCTCTGCCTGTTGTCTTTCATGTGCTTCTATTTCCCCATTCAGTTGCAGGTTATTTAGGTCTCCTGTTCTTGTAAATTTCTTCCAGTCTTTTCCTTTTCCCTATGGACCTGATTAATGCCCACTGAACCCAGTAGAAAATGTTTTCACCCCTCACCTCATAGAGTACTACTAGTCACTTCAGTTGGACCCTGTTGCCTCTACCCCATAGATCAGCCAAAAGTGGTGATTCAGTGAACAAAGATAATAATGAAGGTGTACTTTTAATGCTATATTAATAATAGTTTGAACTTCTGTGCTGTAGTGCCCCTCTTTCAGCATCAGTAATAAAATAAGCCTCCTCACTCGTGTGTGGCAGGTAAGTATTTGTATAGCTGTCTTGCACAACAGAGTGGTAAATGCAAGCAAAAAGAGGGTAGGGCCCAACTTTTGAGAAGTGTCTGTTCATAGTGGGTGAGCCCATGGATCTAATATTCAGAGATACTGAGCACCCACAACTCCAAAGAAGTCAATAGGAACTTTATCGATTCAGGGATGCTCTTTTCTTCCAGCTTCTTGCAGTGGGACATATAAGTAGGTATTCTTCTGGGGCAGTTTCTTGGCTGTGGAGAACTTATGCTCTAGGTATAAGACAAGAGACAACAGGTGGATACAACAGATAGGTGAGGGGAAGTGCAAGATAACAAGATGATACTGATCAGCATAAAAATAACTACCAAGAAGGAAGAATGATAGTCTACTATCCTCTCAAAAACAGCATTCAGGTGAGCAGTGTCACTGGGCAAGATTAGGACCTCAGTTATCTAGGGTTACCATATTTTAACACAACAAAAAGAGGACACTCCACGGGGCCCCGCCCCCGCACCTTCCCCGCCCCAACTCTGCCCCTCCTCCGCCCCGCCCCAACTCCACCCCTTCCCTAAAGTCCCTGCCCCAACTCCGCCCCCTCCCCTGAATGCTCTGCCCCCTGCTCCTCCCCCTCCCCTGCTTCCCGCGAATCAAATGTTCGCGGGAAGCCTGAAACAGGCAGGCAGGCAGGCAGGCAGCAGGTAAGCTGGGTCAGGGCAGGGCGGGGCGGGCGCGAGGAGGCGCAGCCCAGTCCGGCCCCCCCGGCCGAGCGGCTCCTTCCAGCGGCCAGCCCCGGCCAAGAGGCTCTGGCCCCGGCGTCTCCGGCCCGGTCCGGCTCGGCTTGGGCCCTGGGGCGCCGGCCCTGGTTCCAGCCGAGCACGCCGGCCCTGGCCGAGCGGCTCCGGCCCGCCCCGGCCGGCAGCTGAGCACCCCCAGCCCCAGTGGCTCCGGCCCGGCTCGGCTTGAGCCCCGGTTTTGGCCGAGCGGCTCCGGCCCGGCACCAGCCCCGGCTAAGCGGCGCCGGCCGGCGACCGAGCACCGCCGGCGCCAGCGGCTCCGGCTCCAGCCCCAGCGGCTCCAGCCCAGACCCAAGCCCCACGACCCCTCCCTATTTTCCCAGACATGTCCGGCTTTTTGGAATTTCCTCCCAGATGGGGATTTGAGGACCAAAAAGCCGGACATGTCCGGGAAAATCCGGATGTATGGTAACCCTAAGTTATCACATTGGCTTCTGTGGAGTCACTCGAGATTTACACTGGTGTAGTTAAGATCAGAATCTATCCCAATGTAAAATCAATATATTATGGGTGCCTGGAAGGAACCAACTACTACCTTACTGATAGTGCTAAAGACAGTTATGAAAGTTGTCAGCAGATATCAGGCTGATGTGTTTCCAAGAATCCACAGAATAGCTGATTAGAAGGCTACATTAAGAAACTGGCAGTCTGCAAAGGCCAGGAAGCAATGGAGCAGGAGCATATTTAACTGCTTTGATGTAAGTACATGTTCTGGGGTCATCAGAGGCAATGTGTGTGTGAAAGACCGTTTCCTCACAATGTGAATGAAAGACCACTTGCTATGGAGAAGCCTTAACACTACTGTGCTTGTACAAGTGGGATGTGTGTGAAATGAGCCATGTTCTGACTCTACACCATACTGCATGGCACACTACAGAGCTTATGTCATCATGCAGAAAGTAACACTTTGTAAATTCAGACTAGAGTCCTTCGCATTAATCAGTCTGAACTCTCTGCTATTTTGTAAGACCAAAAACAGGCAGTGAAGTCAGTTCTTCCCATCACCCCCCATTAACCATAGCTAGAGTGTTGAATAAAGAAGTTATTATGTAGTCACATAACTCTGATGGCAATAGAAAGTGAAGTACAAACACCACAGGGAGGATAGAGTGAGATTGGTACGCAGAAGAGTCAGACAATCACATGTTCCCTTCTGCTCTCCTCAGGGACAGCTAAACAGACCCTGTTGTGAGGCCACTTTGGCAATATCCAGAATCTTCAGCTTTCCTTGACCCCACTCAATCTGGTTTCAGCCTCGGTATTGTACACAAGCCAAGCACCATTAGCTGTTGCTTGCTGGTTCTTTTAGACCTGCCAGCCTCCTTCATTATTCTTGATCATGAGGTTTCAGTGACATGTCTGCAGACCTCCCACGTATAGATGGCGTTGCTATGGAATGTATCCATTCTTTCTTTCTGAGACAGGGTGGCATTAAGAATTGCTCACCTGTCCTGAGGGCTCTCCCATGCAGAGTACTACAGGGTTCTGAGGTGTTGTCCATCCTGCTTAACATGCATATGAGGCTACTAGGTTAATGAGGAGGCCTGGGCTACAATATCTTTATGATAATGACACCCATCTCCGTGTCTCCTGACCCTTTTGGTGAACAGAGACTTATACAGCAACAGGGTGAAACTGGAGCTCAGATGAAGCTCTGGCTCCATCCAGGGATGGCTGTGGTATGATTGTGCTGCTGGGAAAGCAACCAGAAGAAATGGTGATTTATATCAGTCCCCTTAACTGAGGGAGTTTTTCTGACATTTGTTAGCTGGATGAGGATTGATTTAGATCCTCCTCTGTTCAGGAATGGACATACAGAAGTAGTAGCCCAGACACAGGACTTTCTGATATGGGACTTTTTACAATTCTCCCTGCCTTCGTTAGATTGGGATTAGGCTGCTGCAGTGCTCTCCATGGCACTATACCATTCACAAACTTAAGTTGGTAAAGGTTTCAGCTGCTTCCTTATTAAGTGAAGGTTTATGCAGAGAACACTTATATCGGTGCTCTGAGATCTACGTTGCCTTCCAGTTAGTTTCTGGGTGGAATTTCAGATGTTGGTTTTGACTTATAAAGTTTTGGGTCACACTTTGCATTAAGGTTCCATTTATAAATGATTTATTATTAAAAGTTGTTTTAATAAATGACTAATTATTAGGGACTGTCAGAGTCTAGCAGCTAATTAGGTTACTTATAAACATGGCTTATAACCATGATCTATCTTTCTACTGATGTGCTTATAATCCTCTATAACATATATTACTCATGTTCATAACATGTTTATAATATCTATTAATCATTTACTAATTCTGTATAAATTATTTATAAATGGAACTTTAATATAAAGTTTGGCCAAATTTTCTGTGGTATTTGTAATTAGTTAATGTGATTGAGCTAACAGATGCCAGGCTTAGGAAGCTGCTGGCAGGGGATTTCCCATGAGCAACTCTGGAACTTCTTCCTTCCTTGATCCTTGAGCCAGGATTTGTTGACTTTCAGGTCACACTGCGAGAATCATCTATTTCCTCAGACATTTTAGGGCAAGATAGGACTGGGCTGGTTTGTTGCAGGGTCTCATATAGGGTGCATTCTTAATCACTAAATGGGCAATTTGTGATATTAAATGGCTATACCGTGAAGTAGCTATTGGTGCTAAAGTCCCCTCTTTAAAGGATACAGAAGGAGTAGTCTACTTTTAGTGTTTGCTTGGATGTTTAGCCTAGAAGCAGTTTTGTCCAGTAGACGGACCACTGGATTGGAGCTTAGAAGACTGAGGTTCTATTCCCAGCTCTGCCACTGACCTACTGGGTGACCTTGGACAAGTCACTTCACCTATCCGTGCCTCAGTTTCCTCATCTGTAAAATGATACTTGCCTTCTTTGTAAAGTGATTTGAGATCTAGAGATGAAAATTACTATGATAGCTAGGTGGTATTATCAGAGGTTGGGAAGGTACTACCGTGTTTCCCCGAAAATAAGACAGTGTCTTATATTAATTTTTGCTTCCAAAGATGTGCTAGGTCTTATTTTCAGGGGAGGTCTTATTTTTCCTGGAGCTTCGGGGCCTTATATTCCGGGGTGGCCTTATTATCTGGGAGGTCTTATTTTCGGGGGATGCCTTATATTACAGCGAGAGGCAAAACTGGAAGTAGGTCTTATTTTCGGGGGATGTCTTACTTTCGGGGAAACAGGGTATTAAATGTCTAAATCTGTTTGCAAGTTGAAAATTATGATGAAGAGAATGTGTGAAGCTATTTCTTTGGAAGCTTAGGAAACAGCGTAAAATGGAAGAAAAGAAAGATAATTAATTTATATTGTCTCTCTGTATTTAGCATTTATGCCAGCTGATACCTGCATTTAGCATTTATGTGAGTATATTATGCAATGCAGTGTCCTGAAAAGACCAGGAGGATCCAAGGATGCTAGGAGGGAACAGCAGGTTCATATGATGAATGCAAGTTTTTCTTTGCTGAGAGCAAAAATGTACCATCCAGGATTAGATGACTATGCAATTATGTACAGAATTCATGATCCTATACCAGCTTGTCCTCTCCTCCAAAAAGTATATGGGTTACAAAGGCACATATAGGAAAAATAATGCCGAAATAAGTGGTAATGTACAAGGTGAAGGGATATCATATGCTTATTACTGCAACAGAGCTACTACAGTAAGCAAGGTAAATATTGGGGAAAGCATTACCCATATTATGGTTGTCAGGTGCAGACTAATATGAAGAACTTAAATCTCAATCAAGTTGGAATCTTTAGAGGAATATTAGCTAGCCTTTCAGATAAGAATAAGGCAAAATATATTTTACATGGATTTACTAAGGATTTTAGGAGCTGTGCACATGTTTCTGTGCTGTTTGAAGAGGAATCAAGAATCCACTTTACATTTGTAGATCATGAGAAAATGAGCTGTAGTGAAGTTGACCATTTGAACAACTATCTTTTAATAGAGAACTTCACCACAAAGCTGAGCATTCCCAAATTATTGATCTTTGACACTTAATGTTTAATGGCTTGTAAACCACTATACACAACTATGGTACTCTATGAATAATAGCTATTAATAATAGTAGAGATGTAACTTGGGTCAATGAGCACTTCATGATGTAATATATCGTGTGCCACAATGATCCAACATGTATATTTGGTTAAACAGTCAGGACACACGGATGACAAAATACAATAGTGAACTGGCTTTTGGATTATAAATACTGGTGAGCACGAAAGATGTCAGATTCTCTGTTGCTCTGACAAAGACCTTCCCCTGGGCTGTTGAATGTCATATGCAGTGTTCAAAATATACAATATGCCATGCAGGGGCAAATACAAGGCATACAGTTCAGTGTGCTACATTATCTCAATATTTCCTGTCTTGCTGATTCTGCTAATACAATCAATTGCAAATAATCAGTACAGATTTTAAAAGAGTAGTACTTGGGAGCTGAGAGTTACTTTTAAAGGGAAGTTTGAGATTCTTTAAACAAAAGTAATTAGTTTTTCAAAGATACATAGTAGTTAACTGATAGCTACAGGAAAAATTGGGAAATGTATCTCTTTATTTATGGAAAGAATGCTCTAAAGATGATGATGCTAAGGAATATGTGGTATATAAAGTCATCAAACAAAATTTAAGAGGTTTATTGAAGAGTTGTCTCAATGAGTAGAGCATTCTCAGGTGTGAAATAACCTACACTGTTGATCATATGGCATCACTTCATTTTTAATTCAACATGACAATCTGAATGGCTTACATTATTCAACTGTCTTCTGATGTACACTCTGTTTCAGGAGTGTTTTACACCCACTTTGCGCTCATATCAATGACTGAATGACTGTACGACCGTGGAGAGTCAGGTACAAGTTAATCAATAAGCCATTTAAATTTTGCTGGAGGAGCATCATTTCAGTTTTTCTTCAACTGGACAATCTGAATGGCTTTGACCATTGCATTTACTATTGTTTTCTGCTGTACGTGATGGTAGGTGTTTGGGGGCCAACAACTAGCAAGAAAAATAATTTTAGAATATTTTCCTGTCTCTGCTCCAACCACAAGTTTTGCATTTTGGAATCTGGGAATGTCCTTTACCAATATAATAACCAGGTACTTGTGGAATTAATAAGTCAACAATATTAAATCCAATTATATAACCAATTGTGAGATCTCAGTGTCAGTGTTCAGTGAGTAACATACTCTAATAACTTCACTATGTTGCACGTGAAGAGAACAATATTAGCTGATGCTTTGTCTTGTTTTCAATTCTAAAGATTTTTTTTATAAACCACTAGAGTTGGATATGAAACCTATGCTTATTTCTACTAAGCTGTGAATGTTTGTAAACTAAGACATTAGATATGTGTAAATAGTAGCTGCAAAAACAGGTATTATATGTATTTTAAATTAGTTTATTATTTCTGTCTGTAGAATATTGGGGTTTCCATTACCTAAGAGTGATACTCAGTATGTTATTCACAAAATAAAATAAAATTTGACTTATTCTGCACTCATAACTCAGTTGGTGGACATTCTTCTTTAATAAATTGCAGGTTTTGCTCCACAATACTTAAAATGCAGGGCCACTACCTTGTTTACTAGCTGATCCTAGAAGGATGGTGAAAGAGAGAGGCACTATATGCACCTTGGTCCTATTTCTCTCTTAAGTGAACTGTTTTGAGTATTGCTGTGGCTGTGCACATATTTGTATAACAGATATTCAAATATAGTCTTTGCATATTAAAGTTTGAAAATTAAAATACAAAAACTATAAGAGTTTATATATGGTAATAACCATCCAGAACATTTCAAAAAATAATGTAAAAATTTCTTTCTTCAGCAAATTGGTTTTTGCCAAATAATTGACCCTCAACCATCAAACGTTTGGGGATGCAGTGACCGAGTAATATTTTGGTAAGGAAAAAGGCCAAGAATTATCCATACTGTACCCTGGATTTACACATCAATAAGTTGCATGTGAGATGGCATGATAAGAATGATAGCGCTCACCACAGATAATGTTGTTGATTTAAGTCCTGTTGAGGAGTGATGCATTGTGCTCTTTAGGTATAATTGCCCAGCCTCAATTGTTTATCTGGGATGGATGTCCATGAAATGCACGGCAGTATTTATAGATTCACTTACTCCTAGACGTAAAGGCCAGAAGGGACCATTATTGCCATCTAATCTGTCCTGCATTACACGGGAATGAATTTCACCCAGTAATTCTTGCATCAAACCCAGAACTTCTAGTTTAGCTGGTGCATATCTTTCAGAAAAACATCTTACCTTTATTTGAAGATTTCAAGTAATGGACAATCCACCACTACCCTTAGTAAATTGTTTTAATGGCTAATTACCCTCACTTCTAAAATATGGACCTAATATCTAATCTGAATTTGTCTAAATTGTCTTCCAGTCATATGATCTTGTTATGCCTTTGCCTCCTAGATCAAAGAACCCTCTACTATCAGAAGTATTCTTCCTATGCAGGTTCTTGTAGATGATCATCAAGTAACCTCTAGTAAATTTAACTTCATAAGTCTCTCATGGTAAAGCAAGATTTCCAAATCTTGAATCCTTCTTATAGATCTTTTTTGAATCCTCTCAAAATTTTCAATATATTTTTAAAAACTGTAGACACCAGAACTAGACACAGTGTTCCAGTGATGGATCGCTGCTCATCTGGAACCTCACCTTCGACCTTCCCACCTTTGGCGACTCTGCCAGGAGTGTGAACTCCAGACAGCATCACTCTCAGGATCATGGGAACGATTAAGTTGCTCCACCACATCAAGGTCGCGATCCATTGGGGCTTTGTGGAGAATTCTCCTTAAATTTGGATGCCTGCCAAAATTTGTTGCCATTGCCATCCTCTGATTCCTCCATGACAACATGTCTATGTTGGTTGTCAGCAATGGATCTGAAACGGACCCCTTTCTAGTTAAGACAGGAGTTAAGCACGGCTGGGTTGTCATGCCAATCCTTTTCTCCATCTTCCTTGCTGTCATCCTCATCATCACTGACAAGCTCTTCTCCTGTCTTGACATCCAATTCAGAATGGATGGCACTTCAACCTCATTCAGCTCTGATCCCAGACAAAGACTATTACTAAATCAATCATTGAACTCCAATATGCAGATGACTGTGCCCTGTGTGCCCACTTGGAAGAAGATCTTCAAAAAATAGTCGACACATTCTCTGAGGCCTACAACCAACTCAGCCTCACACTCAACATCAAGAAAACTAAAGTCCACCAACATACTCCAGATCACCAGGATCCTGCTCTTGTAATTCAGATCAATAAAGAGACACTGGAGAATATTGAGCACTTCCTTTACTTCGGCAGTCATCTGTTGCAGAAAGCTGACACCGATGAAGAAATTCAACACCGCCTTCAGTACGCCAATGAAGCTTTTGGACATTTGAGAAAACATGTCTGAAGATTGTGACATCAAGAATTAAACCAAGCTTCTCGTGTACCAAGCCATTGCTATCCCTGCTCTCTTGTATGGTGCTGAAACCTAGGGCATGTACAATAGACACCTGAAGGTTTTTGAACAATACCATCAGTGGTGCCTCTGCAAGATCTTCCGAATCAAGTGGGATGACCGACATACCAACATCAGTGTTCTGTCCCAAGCCAAAACCTCCAGCACTGAAGCTATTATCATCCACCACCAACTCCGTTGGGCAGGTCATATTCTTCAAATGCCAGAAAATCGACTCCTGAAGCAGGTCATGTTCTCACAATTGAGCCATGGCACACGGACAAGGAGTGGGTAAAAAAAAGCACTTCAAAGACACCCTCAAAGCCAACATGAAAAAGTGCAGTATTGACATAAACTAATGGGAAACCCAAGCCTTCGACTGACAAAAATGAAAAAGAACCATGTGTCAAGGATCCCAGTATTTCAGGAAACAACAGGAAATGGAGAAATGGGAAAGGACTCAGTCCGACTCAACAATCCAGATCTGCCCCTTCCATTGGGAAATGTCTGCCCCAATTGTGACAAGATCTATGGATCCCAGATCAGTCTCATTAGCCACCCCTTGATTTAAATAATTGATTTTAATCTTGTTTTGCATTTGTACTTTTTAGTAATTTTTCTAAAGGTTGATTCTCATTGGCTGGTAGCCATTAAAATGTATTGATTTGCAACTAAATGTAACCTTTACATTAAAATTAGTACTTCTGTTTACTAACCAGGATGATACACTATATCTGTACACATTTATTTAAGCATTTATATAGCTTAATTTACATTTATTCAGAGTCTAAATTTTTAATTTTTTATTATGTGAGAAAATGGTGAATGATGCATTTCTTATCTACTAAATAATTAATTTTTTACTTGTGAATTGTGTCAAACTCTATTTGGATGGAAATTCAAATTCAATAAATAATGCATAAACAGCATTTTAAAATGTGTTTTTATTAGTTAAATAACACTATCCTCAATATGCTGGATACATAAGAAAAAGGTTTATCAGGAAGTATACCAAAACATAATTTGCATTTAAAATGAACTGATTTGTTAAATAAAGGAAGCTGTAGTTAGTGCATGTAACATTGTTTCTGGTCACTATGTACTTCAAGATTTTGGAAAAGGTCAACAAGCTTTCCTGCTTTTTCAACTACTACTGGTTTCTTAACTTTGAATGAACTAGTCACTGAACTCCACTAATTGAATACACTGAAACTAAGAAAATATTCTCTCTGCACCTGCCAAAGAGGCTATTGCTGTTGAAAGCTGGTTTAGCACTTCATCTGGCTCCAGGAGCTTGGTCAGTGACTTCCCCTAGTGCGGTGGTTTGACTTTCTTTAAAACTTGGCAGCAAATGTACCACTTAATATTATTTAATATAATTTAAATCATTTTAATAGATTATAGTGAGCTTAGGCCTTAACATAGGTTGTCATTTTCAGATTTAATTTTAATTTTTTAAAAAAAATTTAAAAAAACCCCACACAGTTGTATTTAAATTAAAAAAATAATTTAAAAATTTTTAAATTAAAAAATTGATTTTTTTTAAAATCACTGATTTTCATCCATCCTGCAAGGAAGATGTTTAATACTAATTTCTCTGCCACCATTGTGTTGTAGCTGTGAAAACACAGTTTTCAGCTGGTAGCTGTCTAAATTGCATCTGGAACCATGTGTTCAGTCCTACTGGCTAAAGGAATAGTTTCCCCATGTTGTCCCATATTGCAATGGTTCTCAACCAGAGGTCCGGGACCCCCTGGGAGGCTGCGAGCAGGTTTCAGGGGGTCTGCCAAGCATGGCTGGCATAAGACTTGCTAGGGCCCAGAGCAGAAAGCTGAGGCCCCGCCAAGCAGGAATGCAGGCGGGGGCCCCAAGCTCCACCACCCAGGGCTGAAGCCGAAGCAACTTAGCTTTGTGGTGCACCCTGTGGCATGGGGCCCCAGGCAATTGCCCGGCTTGCTACCCCCTAACGCTGGCCCTGGTTTTATATGCAGAAAAACAGTTGTTGTGGCACAGCTGGGCCATGAAGTTTTTACAGCATGTTGGGGGGCCTCAGAAAGAAAAAGGTTGAGAACCCCTGCATATTGGATCACTGCACATACCTATAGACTTGCCCACATTCTGTTTTATATTTGCATAAATCTTTAACCTTTCTTTCTAAAGTGGGATGACAATACACACCTTCCTCATTTGCATTTCAAAATCCAAGTGCTTATTGTTTCTTTGAATGTATTTAAACTTACTGCATTATGCATGTCTGAGTCACTAAAAAAAGTGTCATGTATCTGAGTAACATAAATCCTGTAGAGTTTAATCATCTGCCTTTTTAAAAATCAACAGTCTTCTATGTGTTGAATTTTTGTAAAACACATGTGGTGTATTCGAGAATCTGTTCAGAACATAGGTGGTTGTAAAGAATATTTCGACATGCACTAGTTTTAAAAGGATCCACCTAATGTGATGATCAACATGTAGGGAAGGAGACCAAATGTATTTTGTATTCTAGATGTCTGTTTTATTCAAATTTCCACAGTGTGGTGCAGAACTCATTGGAAGAGCTTGAGCTGAGTTGGTTTTTACACAGCACTATCAAGATCGATATCCCTCCAATATACCTTAAAATAGGAGAGGCATGGTTAAGGCTGACCCCTGAAAAGTTTTCACAAGGCACAAATAATTTCCCTCATAGAGTTTTACGCTGAATGAAGGAAGATTTTCTTCTGGAATGAGAAAGGTTTATCACGGTCACTTTTAAAAGACAGCTTGGTGAGACTGTACCACTTGGATACACATAAAGACACCCTTGGCAATATTGTTGTTTAACTCCTAGAGAGCAGACTGTGAATTAAGAAACAAAAATTTAGTAATTGTTTTCCACTGAAATTCACCACTAGTGAGTTTCCACTGAAACAAGCCAGGTCTCTGCATTTCAGAGCTCAGAGAACACCACAGGGCAAAATAACTCAAGTAGCCTTGCCTTGTTGGTACATGAGTTCACTGGTCCTGGCCGGCTTTATATGACTGATAAAATACTTTAGTTCACTACTTAAAACAATCCCTCAGAAGTGTAGTTGTCAAACTGAGTGCCAAGAAGGGACTTGAAATGGCTATCTGAGAAACTCTGTTTTCTAATACTTTTAAAAGTTTTCTAATATTTTCTAGGAATTTTATAGTTTCTGGAAGCTGCATGTAATGTAGCCAGTTTTACTGATACCATTTTAATGTCCTTAAAAGCATGTCCTAGGTTATTATACATTAATTGTTTGAATGAATACTTAGAGACTTCATGTCTTCAAGCCAAGTTTAAAATTAAGGCTTGACGGGAATGTTCACAGTGGTAATCTACAAAGAAAAATAAGCATATATCCGTACTTACTAAAACTAATGGTCTGTAAACATCACAGAGGGTATATAATTTTTCATCTGTTAGCTATACTTACAACATGGGTCGATACCAAACCTTTCCAATTTCTAGTCATTTTCTCTGAGTCACTATTGTGAGAAAATATGTCTGTTTGTAGTATGTATTTTTGTCTAATTGGTTAAAACATCAGTATTTTTTGTCAAATACACTCTAAAAGCAAAGAGCATATCCTGCCATTGATCTGCATACAAAACTCCTGTGAAGTCCAATTGAAGTTCCAAAGACAGGATGATACAGGATACAGCATAAGATGAAGGAATACAACTTTGGTACTTTCACTAAAGTAAAAGGGAACAACATTTGTTGGTCACGGATCTAACAGAGCTGGACCAGCACTTGTTGGCATTCTGGAGGTCATCTGAACACCTATTTAAGAGACAGTAGGCTACCTGCCTATAAAAGCTTCCCTGCTTGACTGTAAAAGGTTTCTCTGGGTCTACAGACACAAAAACATGTCCTTATTATCAATACCTCAATCTTCATACAGTAGCCTATTATTATCCCCGTCTCATGGACAAAGTGTGTGACTCTTCCCCAGCTAATTGCAAAATATGGCAACTGTGCTCAAAGGGATGATGTTGCAGGTGGGTGTGGAGTACCAGCATTTTCAGTGTGACCCACAATGAGGTACAAGTTGCCTTCTGACATTCAATCAGCCAGGGAAGAATTTTAGTAAAGTTGGGCCTGTGGAAGTGTCCTGAGCTGACAAATCTATTTTAGAACTCACTAAAGGCGAAGACACTGGGTTGAAGATTTCTCTCCCCTAACTCTTGGCAAAAGGGAGAAGGAAGGGATTTTGATAACTTGGAAGGCGTCCCTCCTCATGTCAGCTCTGGTGATCAGGAAAAGGAAGCCCTAAATTACCTGTCCCTGCTGGTCAGGAAGGTGGCTAGGATCCACCTATCTCCCACCCTTGTGCTGCACTGGAGGGTTACTACTTCCTTGGGTTGTGAACACTAAGGTGAAGGGAAAAGCAGCAGCCCAGCTCAGGCACAAGGAACTGTGTAGTGGAAGGGAAATGGGAGCCCATTAACATGAACACTTTTCCTCTTCTTCACTCCCCCAAAGTAATTCTCCAATTCCCTGCTATAGAACTGTTTTTTTTCACGTGTGTTCTATTGCAAGTAGCCATCCTTTTCCTTGACTAGATCAGGCTGCCATTCAGCTAGCATCCACATGCTTGCACAGGTTGGGAAGTTCTCTCTTGGTTGGGCCCTGAGGTAGTACTGTCTTGTTTTCGCTGTCTGTTTGAAAACCCCTCTAAAGGGGCTTCATAAAGAGGAAGAAAGGAAAGATCAGACTATAGCATTAGCAGTTTATGTTTTAAAATATGTAAATGACATATTCCCCTAAGAAACACTAGAATCTTTTATATCAGATATTTCCCTAATCATCTGTGCCGAAGGCTGTCGATGATGCCCTAGCAGAAGTCAAAAAGCATTGACATTACACCATTATTAGCTTTTGATGCATCATTTAAACTATGCTAAGTTCATAACTATGCAGAACCAAATCCCTCTAGCACCTTGAAATGTAAGGTCAACCATGTTCAGCTGAAGGGTTTTTTTATGGAATTTTTACTATACTTAGCTATAAGGCTTTTTATTTGTTATATTTACCATGCTTTTCAGCTTTTGGTATTAGTAGACATGAGTGTGTGATGAGCAGGAAAACTACCAGCTAGCACAGCAGGGGTTAAAGAGAGCCTTTGGACCCAGCTAGCCCCGCCCCGCTATACCTGCAGCCAATGCCAGCCTGGAGGTGGGGAGAAAAGAAGAGAGACAGGCTCAGTTTGGGGCTGACTGGTGAAGAGGTGGGAGCTAACTGCCCCCCTACTTGAGGGGAAGGAGTGCTAGCCAGTCAAGGCAGCCAACAGGGAAGAAGCATTGTCTCCCCAGCCAAGGGAAGCTGCAAAGGGGACCTAGGAGCCTCCAGCACCTGAGCTAACTGAGTGAATGAACCCCACAGACATTGTGGAGCTCGCCCTCACCAACTTGCAGCAGACCTGCCTGAAGAAGCCTGGACCATGGTAGGGTGCTGCCCAAGACCCAAGCGGGGACCCTATAGGAAGCAAGCCACCCAATAAATTGGACTAGAGGGGTCATACCCCAAACTGAAAAGACTGGTAGGAATTATCCTAGGGCAGTGGATTTTGCCTCTCTGCTAGGAGGGACCTGCCCCCCACCCCCATTTAGGGGTGGACATACACAGGTCCCTGGACTGGGACCCAGTGGAGTGGGAGGGCCTGGGTCCATCTATGCCTTAAAGACTGAGGCTCCTCAACCAAGCAGGGGACTGAGAGCCACATGCTCTAACCATTAGGCTGCCTGGCCCTCCAAGCTACCTGTTATAGTATTATTATTACTATTCTAATAAAGAAGAATCAGTTGGAGAAGAAATGAAAAGTTAGGCCTGACTATTACTATTAATAGATGTGAGTCTTAGCAATCAAATAAGTACCTAGTCCTGGGAAGGTGATACACCAAATATTACAAATCTGGTGGGACACCTCCTTAATCAAATGCCATTGCATTTAGAGGTGCATGTGTTCAAATACACATTCAACACATCCCTACAGTTCTGGCTTTACGTCTTAAACAACCCTAGGTCTTAAGCAAACTTTCAGGTATGATATTCTGGTACACATGCAAATTAAGATCTCATCAGATAATTACCATCATATTTCAGCCCATGAATAGCAGAGATGTTGCAAGATTTTGGAATGGCCATCTGCTGAGGCCAGCAGGAGCACCAGCAAGTGGAAAAGCACACTTGGGGAGAGAATGGGGTTGTATGTGGATAGACCAGGGGTAGGCAACCTATGGCACGTGTGCCGAAGGCGGCACGCAAGCTGATTTTCAGTGGCACTCACACTGCCCGGGTCCTGGCTACCGGTCCGGGGGGCTCTGCATTTTAATTTAATTTTAAATAAAGCTTCTTAAACATTTTAAAAACCTTATTTACTTTACATACAACAATAGTTGAGTTATATATTATAGACTTATAGAAAGAGACCTTCTAAAAATGTTAAAATGTATTACTGGCACGCAAAACCTTAAATTAGAGTGAATAAATGAAGACTCGGCACACCACTTCTGAAAGGTTGCCGACCCCTGGGATAGACGCTGTCAGATAATGACTGAGATACACAAGAAATCAGTTTAATTTGGGAATCTAGAATTTCACTAGAAAATGTAATGCTGAGCCAAAAGTGGTAGCTGTTACCGAAGGAATTCTGGTTGTAGTCTGAGAATGGAAGCAGCTACCAAGAATTTTCTGCTTAGCCTGTAGACTGTGATTTAGTCACAAATCCTGAAATGGATTGTGAAGAATTGGGGTGTGAACATTCTAACACTGAAGGACGGGGCAGTAGTCCAAAAGCAGTTGGGTAGCACAAATATTTTTATTGTTCATTATGCAATGTCCCTCTTCTCTGTGCACTACACAGGCTACCAGAACAGTTGTTGACAACCCTGGAGAAAATTTGCACAGTTAAGTGTGCAAATAGCAAGTCCAGTTCACAAGCAAAAGAAGCCTTTGTTTTCTAAACAGGGCAGGTTGTCAGTGACATTTGATTAGAACAGATGCAGCAGAGAAAATAACCGTGGCACAGTTGTGGAAGAATTTAAAACACAGCCCACACTGGATTGTCAACAACTGGTAACTACACACGTACTGCGATATTTGATACCACATCTAATAGTGAGAGCTGTACTAGCATTGACAATCACTGCAAATACTTATCTTTGGTGTCAGAAAGCGAGTTTGTTGTTGCAGGGTCAGAGAATATTGATGGGGAAAAGGATCCTGCTTGTGACAAATCTGGGAAAAAGCAGACAAATTACTCATCCAGGAGAGATTGTCTTACTCCACTTCTGCTAACAATTCCTTGAAGGGGCAGCAAAATCCATAGTTCATACAAACTGTGAACCAGGTCGGACCCAATCCATATGGTGAGCAGTGATGTTTATTGATGGAAGTGTGTCCTATTGATGTTCAAGCAAAAGGTTGACAAGAACAATTCACATCTGTTACATGTGAAAGAAAAAAAACACGTTGCCTCCTTATTAACTTGTAATTTCGACAGTGGCCCACTTGATAAATGTGGTGCAACATGCTGTTTGCAAAGCCTTAGTCAGCAGGGAGAGATGGCAAGGCCACGTTGGCACCCCTGCTTTAATCTGTCATCTGATGCAAGTGCATGCCAGTGCACGGGAAAGGCACCAGAAGTCATTTATTGCTGGAGAGGACGCGTCAGGAGAAGAACATGCAGGGAGGAGACTGAGTCTTCTTGCTGTGACATCAGAACATTCTTTACTAACTGAGGACATGGGAGGGGCAGATTGTTCTACTGTCCCTTCTGCTACTGTCAGGTTACAAAGCAGTATCCCTGGTACTAAATCTGAGGGCATTATTTATTCCCTTAGTGCCCCCCAAATTACTAACAGACCACTAATGGATTCAGCAAGGTCTGGAGTAAATTCTGAAAAACTGATAAAGGGAGAAACCTGGTGCAAAGCACCTGTTTACTAAGCAAGTTACTGAGGTCTTTGCTGCTATGAGAAACAGGCCCTGGTTCTCATGGGGGACTTCAATCATCCTGACATCTGCTGGGAGAGCAATACAACGGTGAACAGACAATCCAGGAAGTTTTTGGAGAGTGTTGGGGACAACTTCCTGGTGCAAGTGCTGGAGGAACCAACTAGGGGCCGTGCTCCTTTTGACCTGCTGCTCACAAACAGGGAAGAATTGGTAGGGGAAGTAGAAGTGGGTGGCAACCTTGGCAGCAGTGACCATGAGATGGTCGAGTTCAGGATCCTGACAAAAGGAAGAAAGGAGAGCAGCAGAACACAGACCCTGGACTTCAGAAAAGCAGACTTTGACTCCCTCAGGGAACTGAGGGGCAGGATCCCTGGGGAAGCTAATATGATGGGGAAAGGAATGCAGGAGAGCTGGCTGTATTTTAAAGAAGCTTTATTGAGGGCACAGGAACAAACCATCCCAATGTGCAGAAAGAATAGCAAATATGGCAGGCAACCAGCTTGGCTTAACAGAGAAATCTTCGGTGAGCTTAAACACAAAAAGGAAACTTACAAGAAATGGAGACTTGGACAGATGACTAGGGAGGAGTATAAAGATATTGCTCAAGCATGCAGGGGTGTTTTCAGGAAGGCCAAAGCACAAATGGAGTTGCAGCTAGCAAGGAATGCAAAGGGTAACAAGAAGGGTTTCTACGGGTATATTAGCAACAAGAAGGTGGCCAGGGAAAGTGTGGGACCCTTACTCAATGGGAAAGGCAACCTAGTGACAGATGATGTGGAAAAAGCTGAAGTACTCAATGCTTTTTTTGCCTCAGTCTTCTCAGACAAGGTCAGCTCCCAGACTGCTGCACTGGGCAGCACAGTATGGGAAGGAGGTGAGCAGCCCTCAGTGGTAGGGTGACCAGATGTCCCAATTTTATAGGGACAGTCCCGATTTTTGGGTCTTTTACTTATATAGGCTCCTATTACACATCACTCCGTCCCAATTTTTCACATTTGCTGTCTGGTCATCCTACTCAGTGGTGAAAGAACAGGTTAAGGACTATTTAGAAAAGCTGGACATGCACAAGTCCATGGGTCCAGATCTAACGCATCCGAGGGTGCTAAGGGAGTTGGCTGATGTGACTGCAGAGCCATTGGCCATTACCTCTGAAAACTTGTGGCGATCAGGGGAGGTCCCAGACGACTGGAAAAAGGCAAATATAGTGCCCATCTTTAAAAAAGGGAAGAAGGAGAATCCGGAGAACTATAGACCAGTCAGCCTCACCTCAGGCCCTGGAAAAATCATGGAGCATTTTGGAATCCATTTTGAAGCACTTGGAGGAGAGGAAGGTGATCAGGAACAGTCAACATGGATTGACCAAGGGCAAGTCATGCCTGACCAACCTGATTGCCTTCTATGATGAGATAACTGGCTCTGTGGATATGGGGAAAGTGGTGGACGTGATATATCTTGACTTTAGCAAAGCTTTTAATACGGTCTCCCACAGTATTCTTGCCAGCAAGTTAAAAAAGTATGGATTGGATTAATGGACTATAAGGTGGATAGAGAGCTGGCTAGATTGTCGGGCTCAACAGGTAATGATCAACAGCTCGATGTCTAGTTGACAGCCGGTATCAAGCGGAGTGCCCCAGGGGTCAGTCCTGGGGCTGGTTTTGTTCAACATCTTCATTAATGATCTGGATGATGGGATGGATTTCACCCTCAGCAAGTTCGCGGATGACACTTAGATGGGGGGAGGGGTAGATACGCTGGAGAGTAGGGATAGGGTCCAGAGTGACCTAGACAAATTGGAGGATTGGGCCAAAAGAAATCTGATGAGGTTCAACAAGGACAAGTGCAGAGTCCTGCACTTAGGACAGAAGAATCCCATGCACTGCTACAGGCTGGGGACTGACTGGCAAAACGGTAGTTCTGCAGAAAAGGACCTGGGGATTACAGTGGACAAGACACTGGATATGAGTCAACAGTGTGCCCTTGTGGAGGGGGGATTTGATAGCAGCCTTCAACTACCTGAAGGGGGGTTCCAAAGAGGATGGAGTTAGACTGTTCTTAATGGTGGCAGATGACAGAACAAGGAGCAATGGTCTCAAGTTGCAGTGGGGGAGGTCTAGGTTGGATATTAGAAAAAACTATTTCACTAGGGAGAGTGATGAAGCACTGGAATGGGTTACCTAGGGAGTTGGTGTAATCTCCATCCTTAGAGGTTTTTAAGGCCCGGCTTGACAAAGCCCTGGCTGGGATGATTTAGTTGGGGTTGGTCCTGCTTTGAGCAGGAGGCTGGACTAGATGACCTCCTGAGGTCTGTTCCAACCCTAATCTTCTATGATTCTATTGTTCTAACCCTGTGACCCTTTCTGTGAGAGACCCATAGACTTCCACAATATACTGCAGATGACCATGCCCTGATATGAAATGCCAAACAGTATTTAAAAAAAAAACTGTGCCAGAACCATTCCTTTGTTCCTTTGATGGGAATAGAGCGTGTCTCTGTGTGTAATATAGGAGAAAATCCTCCCAGTGTAACATTATAAGTTAGTGATCACTAATACTGCACCAGCCTGGAGCTCCCTCCTGCACCCAAACTCCCCCGCCACAGCCCACACCTCTCACCCTCTCCTGCACCCCAATCCCCTGCACCAGCCTGGAGAACTCTCCTGCACCCAAACACTCTCCCAGAGCTTGCACCCCTCACCCCCTCCTGCACCCCAATCCCCTGCACCAGCCTGGAGACCTCTCCTGCACCCAAACACTCTCCCACAGCCTACACCTATCACCCTCTCCTGCACCCCAATCCCCTCCACCATCCTGGAGACCCCCCCCCATAGCTAATTTTTTTCAAGCTTTTCTTTCCCTCCTAGTTGCCTCAATCTCTTTTCTTTAGTTTTCCTTTTACAGATAGATTAAAACAAAACCATTTTGTATTTTAGCCATCATCCCCCTCCTCATTCATTAATAGGCCTCCTTTCTGCCTCATATTCCCCAATGTCTGATATTTTTGAAAAGGATTTTAATCCACTGAATCCTAACATTAACAAATTCTATTTTCTGCTGCCCTTAACTTTTTCCTGCAAGCCTTAATGGACTTTGTGTGCTGTTGTTTGGTTATCTCCCTTTTTCATTTCCTGAACAAAGCTGTTATCCTCACATTTGTGAGTTGTCTCTTATGAAGTTACACTGATCACTTCTTGTTCCTTGCATTCTTCTTTTTTCACAGGATTTTTTTCCTCTGGTGTCTCTTAGGATTCTTGAGTCTTTTTCTACACTCAGGGATTTTCATACTTTTTCCCATTGCACACTAAATTTCTCAGTTCTCCCAAATTTGCTGCTTTGAATTCTAATTCTCTAGTTCTGTTGCATTCTGTGAAGCATTCCTTACTATGCTGCATTCAAGTAGCTTGTAATCAATAGCTCCAAGAACTTCCTTGTTATCCTTGTGTTCTCAAAAAGTTCCTTTTCTTTTGTTCTCACCAGCAAGATGTCGATCCAGGATGGTTTTTCACAGGGTTGGAATCTCTGCTTCTTGACTCCTTGGATCACAGTGCTGTCTTCTACGTAAGCTGGGAGTAAGAGCCTTTTGAACGTTGATGCACATTTAGCCAAACTGGCTACCCAATAGCTATCTGGGTAACTAACTTGTTTCTTGTGAAAGGTATTCTGCAGTACGGAGTTCGCTGAAATTTGTGTCAAGAAGTTTTCATTCTTGCTCTTCTCCAATCCCGAGGATTGTCTTTCTCTTCCTGTATCTCTAAGTATTTCTCTACCATTTTTGCCACTGAAGTGTATTTCACTGACTTGGTAAATATTGTACTTCCTACTCCCCATTGCCACTTCCTTTTCTACACAGCGTGCATCTGACATTCCAAAATGGGAGTAAACGATCATGCCCCAACTGAGACTGTTATGCTCCAGTTTTTCGTTATTAGACTCAACCCACAAAGTTTCAGTTATGTTCTCTTTGTCATAATCTCCATAATTTAGTATTACTTCAGGAACTTCTGGGTTATTTCCCATTCTCCTTGTATTTTTGTGGAGACACTAGTACATGAATGCACCTTTTTCTATAATTCCTGTCATTCTGATTACAGTACTTAACTTGTGATGCAGACTGTATTCCTCATCTGTCTTACGGTGTATGATGAAAGTACATGCTTGATTATTGGAGTTATGCTAAAGCATCCATTCTCACATGTGACTACTTCATTTAGAGCTGCCATAACAAAACCTGCCATTTTTGAAAGTGGGAATTTGTTACATCCTTGCTTAAGTGGAAACCATCAAATACAGTCTCTTCTCATCACAGAAGGCATTCTGATGATCCATGAACACCAACTCTCCTCCATCCATGCTTCTATCCGTTAACCTCCAATATTTTCTCTCTACTCATACTTGTCATCAGAAAATTTTCTGAGACGATCACCTGCCTTGACTCCCTCTTCAAAAGTTCCAGAAGTCATTCTTGATTCTAGCAAAACTCCATTTGTACACTTTGGTCCTACACACACTACACTCAGCACGAACTCCCCAGCAGTATTCAGGATATGCTCCACTTTTCTTGTCACATTTCCGATACTGAAACACCTGCTATCCTGTCACAAGGAGGTTTCTGAAAGAGGAATTCATCCAGTATATTCATTTATTAAATGTAATGATTTTTATACTACATCTTGTTAATCAATCCTATAAATTAATGAGGTTTTAATAATTTAAGACATTCTGTTATTAGTTTGAGGAAACTCCAAACGCACAACATTTTAGGGGAAGATCCATCTCCCAACATTAAACATTAAAAAAAGGTAATCTTCAATAGATACAGTATAGAATTCAGTTGTCTGTAGTTATCAGTTATAATTTAAACAGCATTAAACATTAAAAAAGGTAATCCTTTTACCAAACCTTATCATACAGTCGCGTTCTTTTTGTCCTCCTTCCCCTATCATGGATGACTAATAAGCTATGTGAACAGAAGCTATCTCCTTTACAATCAGCCTGTTATACTCACTGATGTCAGAGCATAGCTTGTAACATCACCGTTCATCACAGTGAATGAGAATGTGATGCTGTAAAAAATGAATTTTGGCCTCACTGAAATGGAGCAGATTTGCTGGACAAGAGGTAGCTGTTTACATTAAAATATATTGATAATCAGCATTTATAAGAAGGGTAATAAGGAAAAAGTATATAGCCATTTAATAAGGTTTCTGTGAAATGTTACTAAAATAAAAGTTTGAATAAACTACCACTTGCACACAACAGCAAACTAGGTCTTTTCAGATTAATGGGGAGAAAACATAAAATTGTATAGAGTGTGATACTTCTGAAGATGCACCCCAAAATCTAAATTAACAGAAAGCCCTGGAATAAATCCTCCCAGCACAGATCTTGAAATGATTTCTCTGTTCAAAGCAAAATTATAAAAGAGGAGAAAGCTATTTTAGGCCATTAGAAACACCTTCTTTTATTAATATATATTTACAACAACATTGATTTTACAGGTTAACTCATTCTACACGTATCACTAAAATGCCTTCTAATTTATCGTAATTTCTTTTGCAAGGATTTTCAACCAAAATTGAGGTGGTCAGTCAAGTTTATTACTACTGTCTATTAAGCATAACATATTTGCACATGCCACAGCATGTGGAGATTCTGGGTGACACTGCCATCCATAGGCAGCTGAGGATGGGCTACCTAAGTTGTGCCAGGGGTTGCACCAGCCTCTGGAACAACCCAGCATCAGGGGCATACAAAGGTGGCTTAAAGCCAGTTTAGTCCCCACTCCCTCTGGGCTGCAGGTTTTGTGCTGGACCTCCAAGAGGCATAGCAAAAATCACATCCCAAGTGATATAACAGCAGTTTGCAAAGAAAAGGGTATTTTTGGCAGACATTTTTTCAGCACTATTTTCATTGTCATTGTCTATCACTAAGTAACCCCATGCTATTCAGGTATCAGGATGTACTCTAATGGGTGATCTATTTCCCATGCTTTGCTAAGTTACAACAAGAATCACTGGCTCCTACACTGTCCATCTGTATCAACCTAAACAATGTCAAGAAAGATATGAGAAACCTTAAATATACCCTGCAATATACAGGTCACTGTTTAAATTATAAATAATAACTACAGAAGACTGAATTCTACACTGTATCTAACAATGACAACATTACAGTTGGTGTGTGATAAAAGAAAATAGACACACCATATTTCCCCCACAGCCTTACAACACTAGCCATCTATAGGATAAGGGCTTTGGAATAAACATAGCTATTGTGGCACTGTCGTTAAATCAAAAGACCAGTTTTCTTTCTCTAGGAAATAGAAGAATAATCTTATTTTTATTTATGTAAAACATGTTGGGACTCACACAGTTCGATCATAATTTCTACCACTGTAAATATTACACGTTTAAATGGTTTGATACGAACTTTACATAATTCCACGCACTTAAATAAAAAGAATAGTTAAGTCTTTCATCCAGCTTGTTGACAATACCAATATGTTTATGGCATAAAATATATTATAAAATTATTTCCCAAAATATATGGGTAAGAGGTAACAACAAATAATCTACACTGATGAAAATATACAAAGCCAAGAAAATGCAACAGTGCTAAAAGTCAAATGAATGGACAAAGAAACATTATTCACTGAGTAGTTAGCCATTACAATTCCGCCTTTGATGGAAAAAAAAATCAGCTAATTTTCCTCAGTATCAGATCACATTTGAATTTCACAATTATTTGTATTAGGTTTGTTCTAAATATATTTTAACTTACAAAACACAAACAATTACATCGGGGTCGGCAACGTTTGGCACGCGGCTCACCAGGGTAAGCACCCTAGCGGGCCGGGCCAGTTTATTTACCTGCTGACGCGGCAGGTTCGGCCGATCGCGGCCCCCACTCGCCGCGGTTTGCCGTCCCAGGCCAATGGGGGTGGCGGGAAGCGGCGCGGGCCAAGGGATGTGCTGGCCGCGGCTTCCCGCCGCCCCCATTGGCCCGGGACGGCGAACCGCGGCCAGTGGGGGCTGCGATCGGCCGAACCTGCCGCGTCAGCAGGTAAATAAACTGGCCCGGCCCGCTAGGGTGCTTACCCTGGTGAGCATGTGCCGAATGTTGCCGAACCCTGAATTACATAATTACATGACAATTTTGAATAAAACACCAATCTAAGTGCAATACATTTTGTATTTTTACATTTTTGTAGTTGACCAAATGCTATCAGAAAAGTTATGATGTGATTATATATGTACCTAGACAGTGAAGGGAAATATACTCAGTTTAATTTTTTTTGAGAAATGTACTTCATCTTGTATATTTAATGGTGATTTAACTATAATAGAAAGTATATTTCCAATAGTTTATCCAATCAGGAACATGGTCATCTCATGCACATTCCTGAGTTAACCTACATTTGGAGGAAATATATCATGCTCTGGATGAAAGAACTTCATCAAGATGGTCATAAAACACTAACGCGATAGAAAATCATTTGGTTTACAATAGGTCTTTTCATACTCAAAATGTCCCAAGCAATTTCCAATGCAATGAGGAAGTTGGATACTGGTGACACAGTGACAATGTAGGTAAACATGACAGTCGTTGTGTGCACAGTAATGTTTTACATAGCTTTTGACACCAGAGTCTCTTACTAACTCTGTACTACACTTAAACATTAGATTGATCCAACTACATCGCTCAGGGCTGTGAAAAATTTTGTGCCCTGAGTATAGGGTGACCAGACAGCAAATGTGAAAAATCAGGATGGGGGTGGGGGGGGTAATAGGCGCCTATATAAGAAAAAGACCCAAAAATCGGGACTGTCCCTATAAAATCGGGACATCTGGTCACCCTACCTGAGTACTGTACTATAGTTAGGTTGGCCTAACCCCTGGGGTAGATCTGGCTTGGTCAACAGAAGAATTCTGTTGACATAGCTACCCCCTCTTGGAGAGATGGATTAACTACATTGATGTAGGAAGCATCTACACTACAGCACTATAGTGGCACTATAGTGGCACAGCTGCAGTGCCACTGTAGCAGCAATTATGTAGACATGTCTTGAGAGGGAATATTGGCAGAGTTATTCCCTATTCTTTTCTTAGAGTATTATGAAACTTTTTCTTTAATATGCGGAACTACAAGATGAGAGTAGAAGAAACCTCAATTTAACTTCTTACTGAAAGGTTGACACCTAAATTTAACTTCTCATCCAGCAGATTACCCAATCTAGAACTACATAACACTGTCACCACTGGGTACAAGATCAAATTTAACGTGGATTTGTATCCAGAAAGCTTCACTCCACTGTGAGACTTCTACCAACTGAACTAGAGTAGTATTTGTACAAGTTAATTTTACTTAAATTAAGATAAGTCTCCCAAATACTATTGGTTGTGATAATCCTTCAGTGACACAATGATACAGAAGTAAGTTTATGGTCAGTTAAATTGCTGATTCTTCCTAGAGAGACTTGATAAAGCATTCTCTTTCGCAGCAGTTTTGCTTAAATGTAATAAGGCCAGATCAGCAGCCAGTGTAAATAGGCTTATTTCTATTGCAATCAGCATTACAGTCAATAGAGGTATACCAATTTACACCAGCTGAGAATCTGTCTCGATATACTATATTTTTCTGCCCTCACTCCAATAGAATTTTCATTATTTATAAAATCATTTGCTCCTGAAGTCATCATTCTCTGCTTGTGACATCACACATATTCCCACAACAACCAATTGTTATGTCAATAAAGAGGTTGACTTCGGTTTGGAAATAAGTGTATTTACTTCTTAAACAAACATTCTGTTTTCAAGTGAGTCACCTCTG
The DNA here is from genome assembly GCF_002925995.2 of Terrapene triunguis. NCBI lineage: Eukaryota > Metazoa > Chordata > Testudines > Emydidae > Terrapene > Terrapene triunguis. Next base: position 6,024,688 of record NW_020698262.1, on the reverse strand, counting down.
TATTGAAAGAGGAGGACGTGAACTTGTTTTAAAATAAATTTCCCCTTCCCAAATGTTTTCCATAAGATAACAGCAGTTTAAAGTGTGGCTCTATACTGAAAAGTGACTCCATGAAAAGAGCATTGTGTGCTTCCATCTTTATTACAGACTGGTAATCACATTAGCTCGGTTTACAAGCCAAAAGTCAATTTCTAAACCCTAGTTCTGTAAACTCAAACGGGAATGTGAAATTCAAGTTGTAGTCTTTCTGATTCACACATCAAGACAGGTTACAAATATTCTGTGGACCATATTCTGCCCTCATTTACATCTGTGGAGCACCACTGTTTTCAGATTCTGTCCTCACTGATAGCTGTGCAGAGGGCACAGGTATAATTGAGAGAAGAATTTGACACTGCAACTCAGTTGGAGCTTAATTAACAATCCTGTTGATAATGTGAGCGGGAATAGACTGCAGCCCACTCTCACATAGCCGTATTAACAGGAGTAAAATGTAGTTAAATCTTATTTTTGTCACTGATGTAGGTAGACATGAATACACTTAGGCATTGTATCTCTTGATTAAGACAGTTTCATTTTTAAGAAGTCACTTTTCCAAGTAAAATAGCACTTTAGTGGCTAATAGTTTTAAATAATGATGAAATTACTGTGGTCCAGAGATATCTACCTGCCACATTCCTCTCGAGAGACTTAACTGCTAATTCATTAGATCTCTGAATTAAGATACTGTTTAATAAACTACCATAATTGGGATTTCCAATAGTTTTAAAGAACTATGAGAAAATATTTAAGTTTTAATCTCATTGTTCCAAAAGCTCTGATTATGTTGGTTTATTATAAACAATGAGAAAAAATAGACAATTTTAGCTCAAAATAAAAACTACACTTCAAAACAAAAATGCCCATGATCTTCAAAAGCTTCTGCATGTTATTGATAAATGATATCAGCTATTCATCATCATAAACCAGAGCTTATGTTTTATTGCACTAAATTGCATTCTCTTTGCTAGAAAAAACTTGTGTGCAGTGGTCTGAAGTAAAAGTTTTGTTTTTTATACTGTCATCTCATATTTAATACCAGTGCAATAGCCTTCTTAAGAGACCTAATTCTGTTAAGAGAGAGTCTTAAGTGAACTCAAGATGGAGAATACGAAAGGATATACCAAGGCAATGACAGCAAAACTCATAGCACCAATGAGAAATGTTGAAATTTACCCTTGATTATTTTACCTGTTCTCTGTTACTGAGATTAATAAAGACATTACATCAATACATTCAACAAGTTGTCTAAACTAGAAAGCTCAAGAGTGCTATGCTACTGAAGGTCACTGTGGATATGCTGTTGCCAAAGTTTGTATTTAAATTTTTATTGGTCTAAATACTGTGCTATATATTTCTTAAATATTTAAAAAGATTACATCGCCTGAGCAAATATCGACGTAATAAAGAACCTCCTCACCCACCGGGAGAAGCTCAGAGTCATAATTACGTCAAAACAAGCAAACCAGAACTGGCCTTTTGTTCAACCTGTGAATGCATAGCTGTGCTTGAGATTCTATTCTATTCTATTCCGGTTCTTACACTGTGCTCATCATCGTAATGTCTGAGTGCCTCTCCACACTTCAATTTGATCTAAAATTTATTAAAGAGAAAATCTTAAGTGAATTTCTACACAAAAAAGAATATTTGTTTCTGTCTTCAAAATTAACACCTACTTTCTAATAATATCTGATGCAAGATATTATCCTCAAGTGTAACACATCTTGATTCTAAGATACACAAACCTAGAACCCTATTATCAGTAAGCATAGAAATCTCTAGGGATGCTCTTCATTTTGTAGAATAAATGAAAACTAATTTGTAATCCTAGAGAAACAGAACGTATTTCAAGCAGAGATGACTAGAAGCCATTTGATATTGACAAGTGTAGCAGGACAACATAAAATATTATTGTTGTTTTGACTGTAATCTTACATTTCCTTTAACCTCGACACATGCACTAAATTTATCTTCAAATCAACACTGTGTTGAAAAAAAAATCTGTTTTTAAAATAATTGAACAATACAAAATGGATGAATTGTTATATATATAATCACAGATCTAGATTTCAAAATTTAAGGGTTTGCACTGAATTATATTTCTCATATGTTACATAATGTAGATACAACCAAGGAAAATTTTTAACATGGGTTAGATGGGTAATAATGCAGTGTACTCTTTTTAGTCATAACTACTGTAACCGTAATCAGCTGTAGTAAAATCATTTTTAGCCAATACCATTTGCTTACTATTACAGAGGTAACTGCTCTTGCATGATTCATTGAACTTCAGTAAAAATCTTTGAAGGACTGAGATATTGTTAAGGCAGTTCTACACATACTTAGTAGATTCATAAGGTGTATCTACAATTAAAAATGTTATGCAGGGTGCTTTAAGCCCCAGATCATTCAGAAGAGCAACCTGTTAAAGGTGACAATCATAAGCTATTTAATATGCATCTTGACATCACAACATTTTATCTGTCCAAACAAGCAACCAAAACAATGCCGCATACAACCAAAAAATAAGGTATGGACTCCAAACACACGACATGTTCATGGTGATAACATCATCTCTCATGCAACCTAACTGATATTTGACATCACTACCTACACAACTGTTAGAAGCCTCTTTCTAAAGACTCCAGAAAACCCAAAGAGATCTTTAGACGTGGGGGGTTGTGTGTGCGTGTGTGGGAAAGTTTAGCAGTCATTTAACCAGAGCCTAACAACTGCCAACTTGCAGCATATCAGAATATAAACTATTCATCTTTCCAGTGGTTCTCTCTGGCCCCAGTCACAAGTACCTTCACAGTAGAAAGGTTTTTACACTGCATAGATTGAATTGCTAACTTAAGCACTGCACATACTTTTCCCAGCAGCTTGACATAAATGCAATGATGTAACACCATGTACCATCTCAGAAGGTCATGTTCTAGACATATCAACAAAGTAGAGGTGGAGATCCATTCTTTCACTTACCTGTCCTGATGGATACAACTCTTCTCTATTATATATTGATAAGCAAAAACAGCCCAAAGGGAATGATCAAGAATAATCCACAGGCTGCAAACTACAGCATTCAGCATTGCCTAAGTTAAGTTCATGGTACAGTCAAAGATGGCTTCACTGCCTAGACTAGAGCCTTTAAAATGATCATGCTTCGATGTGCTTCCTAGGTTGCAAGTCTGGATTTCACATAGCATTTTCATGGCACAATACACAATATTAAATGCAGAGCCCATCTCCCATTTCTATAGGTCATCTGCTCATTCAGGGCTCATAAAAGAGCACAGATTTTAATTAATGAATAGGAGCTGTAATAACACAGCCAGTGTCAATGTTAGCGGTATGTGTTTGTTTCCTTCCAGAACTAATCTAAACATGTACTGAAATGTCTCTGGGGTGCAAGATTATCTAAAACTTCTCCATGCTTCACAGAAGTTACAAATCGGCAGTAAAAGAAGGGCCCAACCAAACCTTTACTTCACTGAAAGTTATGGGCCAAAGTCATCCTTGATAGATCTCCTATAGACTACAATGGAGTCAGAGCACAGATAAAGTTGACACAATGCCGTTAATAACTAATTACAAACTGACACTACAAAATCTATGAAGAACCAGCGAAAACAAGTTGACAATATTAATTTAGATCAGTACACGTCTCTGAGCATTTAATCTCACCTATGAGAGTCCAATTTCTACTTACTTCAAGGAAACTTAAAGTCCAGTTCAGCACAAGAAAGACACAACTGATCAATATCGTACATTAATTACGCCCTTTGTTAGGGGATTTCAAAGGCAATAGCCATGGTAAAAGGGAAAAGTTGATCACAGATCCTGTGAGTTTTGGATGCAAGACCCCAAATTCTACGATCAAAATAGAGAACACGCCTAGCTACTTTTACTGCACCAGACCGAGGCGCATCCTGGTATATGAGTGCTGTAGAAACCTTGACACTTGGATGGAACTGGAACATGACAATTTTTGGTTGCAAGTCTCATAGTGTACAGTTTAAACAAAGAAAAATCAGCTAAGAAGAAGTCTAGCCATTCCAATTTCACTTGAAAAAAGGTGTACCTTGATGCATCCTGATTCAGTAGCAGTTATAGGACCAGATATGATTTTTTTTTATTTCAATGATGGAATTTGGGGCTTGGACCACATTTTGACAAGATTCAGCTGGATCCATTCGCTGGACCCAGGTATTTGCAGTGCCTGGGTCCAAATTCTCTTGTGGACCAGCAGGAGGGACTAGACTTGCTCTTGCTTTGGACATTTAAAATTGCGTGCTCGGGGTTAACATTTGGCTGGACCCAGCAAGACCCTACGGCCAGTTTTGGTTTTTTAGTCGGGGGTCCTGTTTTTTTTTTTTTTTTTTTTTTGGCGCAGTAGGAGCAGCCAGACTTGTGCATGGTACAAATTGGGAGCCTGGAACCAAAGACGGGCAGGATGCAACGAGCTCCAGCTTTTCCCTTCCTCCCTTGGCCGCTGAGGTCCAACCAGCCACCAGGGACCTGCCCAAACTTTGACAGCCACCCCCTGCTGCCCCGATCCCCTGCCCGCCAAGCCCCCGATCTCTCCCCCACCCCCAGCCGCCACCTCCAGCCGCCCCCCAGGCGCAAGGTGAAGCAGCCGGGCGTCTGCTCCTGCACTTTGCACGGCCAGGCGCGGAGCCGCCTCCATCCCTGCGCCTTCCTCCCCAGCAGCGCCGCGGCGCATTTCCCCCCCGCTCCTCCGCACTCATCTGCAGATTCAGCACGTCCAGCGCCGCCGCGGACTTTACCTGGACTTTCTCCACTCTCCGGGCGGCGGACACCTCCCATCCTCCCGCTAACTCCGGCTCGCGCTCGCTCCTTCCTCCTTCTCCCTCCCGCAAGGCCTGCCGCGCTCCAGCCCCACGGAAAGTAGGGAGCGCCAGAGGGAGAGGGAGCCAGGCAGGGAGCCAGGCAGGGAGGGGAGCGCTCCATCCCGGTCCCCCCGCTCCCCGCCGCCCCAGCCCGGCTCCCCCCACCCCCGCCTGGGCGATTTCCTCCCCGCTTCAGGAACTAACCAGGCTCCGCTAAGCGTTTCCGAAACAAACCCCCCGCCGCTGCCGCTGCCTCCCCTCCCCGCCCGGCCGCCCTTGCCCGCTGCCCGCCCGGCTGGGTACGGCTGCCCCCCCCCGTACCTCGTAAAGGTCCCCCGAAGCCATGCTGGGCTGCGGGACTTGGCTGCTCGGCTGCCTCCTCGCCACCTCTCCCTCTGTCTCCCCCGCTCGCCGTGGAGTAAACTGTGTTGTGCAGAATGACAGGCGCTGGGGCCGGCTGTGCGCAGAATCAGAGGCGAGGAGAGACGGCGAGAGAGGGAGGCAGCCGGCGGGCGGGCGGCGGGGCTGGCTGGCTGGCGTAACCAGCTCCGGAGCAGGGCGCTGCGCTCTGTGGCTTCAGCCGCCCCCCCCCTCCAGCCTAGGGGCGGGCGAGGAGGAGGGCTGCGCCCGACACACGCCGCCGGGAAAGTCCCCGGGCCCGCCGACGTGCCGCCTCCCCGGACAGCCGGGTGCGCTTCCAACTCTTTCCACGGCCCAAAAGGGAAGAGCGAGGGGGAGCCCGGACCTGCGGTGACACCACACCGGCACAGCCAGGGCCGGGCGGCTAGGCGGGAGGTAGACCGGCCTCCCGCCCAAGGTCAAGGCCGGCTGTGGGGCTTGCAGGGTGGTAGTGGAGTGTTAGGGATCTCTGGGAGCATGGGGGAGCTGGTGCCTGCCAGCTCCCTCAGGGACAAGATGACCACCATGAGGGAACCCAAGGTGGCCAGGGCTTACGTCAAGCCCCATCCACCCAAGGACTGCTATCAAGGACATGGAGGTCTGATAACCGTCAATGGCCACCTGTAGGGAACGATGAGGAGAGAATGGCACCCTTCAAACCCCTCTCCCCTTTCCTTCTGCTCCACTGGCCACTGACTTCCTCCATGTCCCACCCCATCAACGGCCACCACCAGGAAAATGGAGGTTTTCTCTTGGCTTCATTCAACTATCCTACACTTGGGGTGGCCACCATCAATGGAGCTGCCCATGAGTGGCTTCAAGACCCTCCTCCAGTAGATACAGACAGGTAGTCAACGTCATGAAACAGTGTCTTTATGGAGAGTGAAATATGGAACAGACTCTCCGTTCCACTTTGCTCCTTCCTTGGAGCATGGAAGACTCACCAACTTGCTCTGAAAGGCATTTACCCCCTTCTTCTCAGCTCACACCCCCTTTATTTGCAACAGAGGTGAGGAGTCGTTCAGAGAAATTTCTCAGAAGAGGAAACTTGCTAGGTTCCACCTCTGCTTTGCCTCTAATCTGAAATGTTTGGGAAACCCATTAGGGTTTGGAGCCCGTGCAGAGGATGAGGAGAGTCCACTGGATGAAGGAGTCTTAGGTCCATGTGTAATGTCAGCCTGATACCATATTATTAGAACAGAAAGGTGCTAGCAGACTAGGATGGATCAGCTTTGCCCTTGGGCAAGGTTGTGCAGGAAAAAAGCAACCGGGGATTCCAGCTGAATGGATTCTGCTGGGACATACTCCAGAATGCCCAGACTAGGAGTCTTTCCCTAGATCTGTTTAGCCACCATGCCCCAGGAATGTGCTGAACACCCATGGAGCCTCTGCTTTGCATAGGATGGGATGGGAGCTGCATTTTTTGTGTGCAAAGAAACCATCTGGAAATGGGCTACATTTTGGAGAAACTGATTAAAATGTTCGAGGAGGCAAAAGACTCTTTTGCAATGGGGTGCCATTACAGTAATATAAATGATTCTCCTGAGACTTCACAACCCCAGATCTACCCAACCAGAGAGACTTATCCCCCCAGCTAAAAAGTGATCATCTTCTCAATAACAGCTTTCTTGACAATGGAGAAGAAAGCAAGTAGATTCTGGTTTGCTAGAACCATTGCATCTTGACTTCATAGAGACCCTGTTGTTAGCAGCACTGTGTTACTTGGTTTCAGATTTGATGTTTTCACCTCTCTACAAGGCACCATTGACCTGTAAATAGCATGGTCCTTGTCACAGTGCCTTGACAGATGACATGGTTGCTGTCAGGTGTGTCTGTGTTTTGGCCCTGTTTTCTATTTGCCCTCACTTGATTGGTATTTGTCATTTTGGTTGTACGATCTCATCCTTTTGAATGTTTCTATAATACACATGAATATGAAATATGTTAAGAGAGACAGATTTGACTACAAGGTGGAAGCCAGTGATAAAATATTATATAGTAATTCTACTTTGTTACTAGTAAATATGGTTATTTTTGGCATTGCATTGTCTTCAGAATTTTCATTTACAACGAAGGATTCAAATAGAATAAGTACTAAATACTGTTGTAAGTAACAGAAATTTACCAGTGCTCAGTACTTACAATTGATTTTTTTTCAGTTTTGTATTCTCTTTTACCATGACAATAGGAAATATTTATATATATCTTGACTGACTATTCAACCTACCAGTATCCTGAATTGTGAATATTACATCTGGTGATTATGAACATGCCAGCTAACCAGATTAGTATTGACATATGGGTCAATAAAAACTATATAGTTTTTTATTTTGGAGCTTAAAGCCATTTATGGTTCATGTGGTCTACTTGATGATATGATCAATTTTAAATTCCTAAGAACAAAGCTAGATTGTTTACCGAAAAGCTAATAGTTTTGTACAAGGGAATAATTGGAGTTCTGTTTTAGGCTTATCAATTTGCCGGCAATATTTGAATTTTTTGAGATCTGATATTTAAGTAGTAACATGTTGAAAGGATTAAGAAATATCATAAACTACCCATGACTGGAGCATAATTAATAATTGGCACAGTAGAAATGCCTTTATGCCCAATAAATGTATTACTTGATAATCACACCCAGTGGTTTTGCCTTGATGTTATTGTAGAACTCCTTTGTCAGAAAACAAATACATTATTTTGTGCTAAAGTAAACTGAGATTGGTAGTTTACGATAGCAACTCAGCCCTTTAGAATGCTCACTGAGCAGAATGCTCCTTAGATATAGATACATTTTAATTAATTGCCCTTAAGAATCTAGTTTGCAGGACACATGCCTGCCATTGTGCTCCTTTCCACAGCAAAAAACCCAAAATGGCAGTCAAAACAAGTGAGTCACTTCTCAAGTGAGTCCTACGACTTCCTTTTCACAATTTTTTCTAAGAATTAATTTCAAAGATGTCTTAAAAATGTCCCTTCTCTAGTTGTTGAAGAACATACATTGATACCTTATGGTACATCTCAATAATCTAAAAGATATCTCTAGTTTTCCATGTCATCTTGTTATTAAACCAATGAGAATTAGAACAACCACCCCCTAGTCACACTTGGAGAAACTTCTAGGAGGTGGTTAATATTTTAAATGTGCTTGCAAGAATATTACACCAAGCATTATGTGTTGGATACTTTAAAAAGAGGAATGCTTTAGTGAATACTTTGAAGAAGGGAAACATCTTTTTCCTGATTACTCATTCCTTGTTTTTAGAATATGTAGTCCCTTGGGTATGCAGTAAAGTGTGAGTCAATAGTAAGGAGTAGGAAGAGGACTTATATGAATATTTAATCCATGAAAAGTTGATTATGGTCTCAATGGTTTTTTTCCTCCTAAGTTTGGCAAAAAAAATAAAAACCCAAATGTAAGAGATATTTATCTGTTTAGTGAAACACACACTTATTTTTAACGCATCAGTTTGTATGAGTAATATCCATTTGAGTCTTTCTGAATAAACCAGAAAGAATGTCTGACAACAATGGAAATTTATTATTAAACTGTGTTTCAGTTTCTGCAGACAGTTTTTAAAGGGAGTATTTTTAAAAAAATCTTAACAATTGTTTTTAAATTTTAAGAATATATTTTTATTCTGAAGTCAAGTTACTGCAAAATTACAGTTGTGTTGTAAAAATCACATATTTTTGGACACTATTACAAACATTAGACTGAACATTCATTGCAAAATATGCACTTTTCATCCTCTTAATTATTTCCACTCCCTTCCATTTCCACTCTCTTCCACTATGGAAGGAAGGCAGAGAGATTCTGAGGATGATGCAAAGTGATCACACGGTGTTTCTGGTTTGATTAGATATTTTGGGTTCCAGCAGTACTTTCCATTTTAAGTACATTCAATATCTCTCAAACTGGCAGAATCTTTCAAAATGGAAGAAACTTGTTAAGTGAAACCATTGCACTATTTTTAGTTTAAAAATAAAGATAGTAGCATGTCTGTGATATTGATTTATTGATTGGTCATAGTACGCTCAATGCTGTGTAAATACCATATAGCCAACAATATAGTTCCTGCCCCAAGGACGTTACAGTCTAAGCCCCAATCTTGCAATGAACTCTGTGTGGGTGGGCCAGTCTCCTCCTATGGAACCCAGTGCAGGATCAAGGCATAAGGACCTAAACCATACATTTAATCACTATTGAGCAAAATGCTTTCTACTGTGATTAGTCCTCTAGACTTCAGTGTGTCTGCAACTGGCGGTAAATAGTAAGTTTAGCAGGATCAGGCCTTAAATTAGAGACAGGTAATACGGTCTTAATATATAGGATATATAGGGTGGATGGTGGGGCATTTGTCAGGTTATCATAAATGGCTGAATTGTGTTTTAAAGAGCAATGAGAATGAAAAGAGGGAAAGACATTAGGTGAAGAAGGAGAGGGAGGGAGGGAGTTATAATCTGGGCCAGGAAGGAAAAAAGGCATGAAGATGAGATGGGAGAAGGATATAGAAGAGGGCATTCAGGAAGGAGGGTTGGGATGAGCAGAAGTAATGGGATGGGACGAGGGGGACAAGAGACCAAAGATGTAGGCAAGGACAGAGCTGTGCTAAACCTTGAAGATGAGAAATGTGATGATGCAAAAAGGAGGAGGGAAGCCCTTGAAAGGATCTGAAGAAGGGAGTGACATGATCCAAGTGGAACATGAGAGTGTTTCAGCAGCAGCAGTTGTTTGGAAATACAATAGAGGAATGAGGTGAGGAAAAGGAGTCCATAAACGTGGAGATTTCAGGACGAAAAGTTAGAGGTGACCGAAGTATGGATAGGTGTCTTAGCAGTGGGGGTGAAGAGGAAGGAATGGGTTTTAGAGATCTTGTAAAGGAAGAATTGACAGGATATGGCAATTGTCTAGAGTAGGAGAGAGGAATGTTTATTGTGACACCACTGTTTTGCACTTGGTGATGAGCAGGACAATGGAAGTTTTGACACAGCTGGAGAAATGCAGTTGGTGTTCACATGTTGATTTTGAACTGGTGAGGAAACATGCCAGAAACACTGTCAAAGGCATGAGACCAAACGGACGCTGGACAGCAAGATACGGGAATCATCAACTTAGAGATGGTAGCTAAAAGTGCATGAGTAGGTGAGTATGAAGGAAAAATAGGAGGGGATCAAGTTTTGGGTCACTAATTTGTACATTTTGTAGAGGGAGAAAATGGATTTGAAAAAAAGAGTATTCTTTGTACTCATGAAAATGCTGAACAGTCGTCATTTCAAAGGTAAACAAATGGTTGTGATCATTTGGTTCTGATTCTAAATTCAAAAGATGTCCACTATCTTTTTAGGCATTAATACGCTAACAACTTTGTATAGAATTTAAGGACAGAGTGAATTCAATGATTTTCATATGCAACTGAATGGAGTTCTTCCAGCATTGAAAGTATACTTTAATTGCAGTTGTTGTTAAGAGCCACTCTAATTTGTACAACCGTGTTCCATTAGAGTATGCTTGATGCTTTTCACAAAACTTATGATATGGCTTAATATTATTTTGTCTTTCTGTTTTGTGGGAATAATTCAACACTTTGACCTAGGATGTGCGAGAAAATGAATGCTAAGAAAAATATCTAGTAAACCACCCTGAGATGTCTGCCATAACAAGCCATACCCTGAATCAGAATCTAATAAGCCAATGTTATGTATTCTTATTGCCATCCATATAACCTTAGGAATTAAGGAGGCAGAGGCTTGACTACCAGAGACTGGAAATCCATTTGTATACAAGGAAATAGGTGGAAATTTTTTTTCTAATACTTTCACTTAATTTGGGATTAGTTTGAAGGGTTAAAGATAGAAATGAAAGACAAAAGGAATCAAAACCTATCAATTGTTATCCCAAAAACAGAATTTGCATACCCCCAGAATTGATAACCTGTTTACTTGTTATAACCAATCTGTTTTCATTAGGTATGGGACTCTAAGGTGGCTAAGGAAATACTTGGAGGATGTGGATACAGTCTTCTGATAAATGATTGACACACGCAGTATTCTTTCCAAAACAAGATGCCTTTTATTGATACAAATAACCTTCCTTGACAAAATAACAATCTAAATACAAATCCCTTATAACAAATTAAAGTAATTCAAACCACATTGCCTTATAGTTTGAAATGATACGAAGTGGCTGGTCCCTGCTTATGGTGATCAGTCATTCATGGATAGCTAAGAGCAATTTTTAGATGTTCATTAGGTTTTACGTATATAAATCCCTTTCACAACCAACACACATACATACATCTTTATTAACCATCCCCCCCCAAACTTATATACATTAACATACGATACTTTGCTATAACTATAACTATTACTTTGACAGACTTACTCAGCTGACAGCACAATATCTTCTCCTGTTATTTCTCTCTCTCACTCCTCTGATGCATCCTTCTCTTGTCATTCTGCTTGCTGCTTCTTCTCCTTCATCTCATCCTCACCACCTTCACACCTTTCTCTGCCTTCTTAGCTCTCTGCTCAGTTGCTTTCTCAACCTCTTCTCAAGCCTGTCAACTCTCAACTGTCAGCAGTCAACTGACACACTGACCTTTATACTATTTCAATTCTATTTTTAGACATGACATTGTACCATTTGACTATTATTTGTATCTGTCAATCATTGTTTACCACCTTCTTTTTCTCACCAGTTCTACTATGTGACCTTTAGCCTATATTCTAAATTAGCTCACAGTGTTATGATCTGTTTATCACCTTTTCTCACCAATTTCGTTTTTAGTGCTATGTACCTTTAGCCTCCATTTAATGGTGGAGTGATGCTTGCTTATTTAAAATGGAAGCCAGGGACACAAAATGGAAGCCAGGGACACAAAATAGAGTTTCTCTGGTATTACTATATGGATCAGTTTGATGGACTGGAACTGTATAGGAAAAATCAGGAAAAGACTCAGAGAAGGCTGCAGTGATTTTAAAAAATAGGGCATGGAGTGATGGACCATAAGAAAATAAAGCAGAGATACTATATGCCATTGCTATGCCATATAGAAAAAGAAAGGACAGAAATTACCCTAGAGACATCACTAGAGAAAGAGACATCACTGTCAAAACAGTGTTTTCCGGAACAAATGAAAGTACCATTCTGTAACAGCAGTCACTGAAAAGAATAAGAAGAAAACATGGTAGTGGGTAGAACTTGTCGCCAGGACAGATAACTCATGATTAGTTTCTGATGTGAGTCAGTGGAAAGTACATTGCTGATTCATTATCATCACAACCACATTACAGCCACTGCAGAAGATGCATTACCAGCAGGTATCCCTGTTCTAGGACAAGTATGATCATGAAGGACCTATCCAAACCCCATTGAAACTAATGGGATTTTTTCCTCTGAGTTCTATGGGCTTTGGATCGGAGCATGGCTTCTACCCAGGTTACTAGTTAATCTCTCCCTCTTTTTTTTTTTTTTTTAAATTCCCTTAGCTGTATTTACCATTCATTGTACCACCTACAACCTTATTTTAGAAGTGTAGGCCATCTTCTTGCACTAATGCCAGAAAATAATTACTTTAGTTTCTTCTCTGCTATTGAGATATCTCTTACCTAGCTTTCCACCTGAACACACATGTTCTTTTTCAGGTTTCTCCCTGTGACACCAAGAATACATCTTTTCAGATTCTGCTCTATCTTGTTTGCAAGTGCAGACATGTCATGATAGATAATAGACAGATACCAAAACATTTTTGTTTAAGCAGACAGGAGGCTTGCTCCATAGACAAAATACCTAATAAAGAGGGAAAATAGTAGAACACGTAGATCAGGTGGATGTCAATGTCATATGGAAAATTACTGTACTATACTACAAAAAGCTTTTTAAAATAACAGTTCAATGGCTGAATTTTTGCAAGAGTAAGGAAATGCTCAGATGACACAAAGAAGGGGCAGATGAGAAGCATTCTTTTTTAAGGTTTCAGGGGGTAGCCGTGTTAGTCTGTATCAGCAAAAGCAACAAGGAGTCCTTGTGGCACCTTAGAGACTAACAAATTTATTTTGGCATAAGCTTTCGTGGGCTAGAACCCACTTCATCAGATGCATGGAGTGGAAAATACAGTAGCAGGTATATATACATAGTACATGAAAAGATGGGAGTTGCCTTACCAAGTTGGGGGTCAGTCTAATGAGACAATTCAATTAATTCTCCAGTATGTCCTAAACATAAAATGAGAGAACATGGTCAGAGACATCAGTTAACTGTCTAACTTTTATAGGAGTAGAAATTTGCAAGTCTGAAATGGATGGCTATGGTGGTCTATTCTATCAAGCAGAGGCGACACGTATTGGAGGGGCATGGGGAGTCACGTTCTCCCCCCCACCGATTTGCTGCTTGTCTTGTACTGAGCATGCTCACATGGACTGAGCATGCTTAGTAACACTGCTGAAGCTGACTGCCCTCCCTCTGCACCCCCACTCTCGGCAAGCACGGGTTGTGTCTGCTATCAAGCGGTGCATGAAATAATATAAACAGCTTAGAATTGCAGAAGTTATAATGGAATAAGGAAATTGAAACTTATGCCATGCCAAATAGAGAAAATGTTAAGAGTGAACATGCTGTCTGGACATAACAGCCATACTGGGTCAGACCAATGGTTCATTTAGCACTGCATCCTGTCTTCCAACAGTGATCAGTGCCAGATGCTTCAGCGGGAATGAACAGAACAGGGCAATTTACTGAGTGATCAATCCATCCCCTGTAGTCCAGACCCAGCTTCTGGCAGTCAGAGATGTAGGGTCACCCACAGCAAGACATATTAGTATCATTAAGAAGGAGCCATCTGTAGACAGACAAGATGGAAAACACCAGTAGAACTACCTGAACTAAATAAGAGTCACTTCCTGAGAAAACATCTGCCATCTTCACCCTACGTACTAATAGGTCTTGATATAATAAAGCACAGAAACAGGTTGATAGCTTGTCCCCCCTGACATTTGGTGTTAAAACAATATAGTACCAACAAGCTTCCAATTACTACTATGTAGATCGGGTCGGCAACGTTTGGCACGCGGCTCACCAGGGTAAGCACGCTGGCGGGCCGGGCCAGTTTATGTACCTGCCGACGTGGCAGGTTCGGCCGATCGTGGCCCCCACTCGCCGCGGTTCGCCGTCCCGGGCCAATGGGGGCGGCGAGAAGCGGCGCGGGCGAGGGATGTGCTGGCCGCAGCTTCCTGCCGCCCCCATTGGCCTGGGACGGCGAACTGCAGCCAGTGGGGGGCCGCGATCGGCCGAACCTGCCGCGTCAGCAGGTAAATAAACTGGCCCAGCCCGCCAGTGTGCTTACCCTGGCGAGCCGCGGGCCAAACGTTGCCGACCCCTGATGTAGATATTTCAAATTATGTTCATATTTCAGGGATAATAACATTTGATATATTAACCCAGAGTACGTTTCTTCTTTGTTCATTTTTCAGTCATGGATTCAAATTAGGGATCTGTGTTTTTAATTGCAACCCACAAAAATTCCATTGCACACATAGTATTTGTTTCCGTGGCACAATAGTAAGAAATCTGTGTGTTTAAATATGCCAGTGGCTCTGAAGCCAGGCCAGGACACATGTCATTTCAGAAAAAAGAACCGCTAAAGACATATTGATGCAATTTCTTTACTAATGGGCAGTACACACAGAATAATGCAAAAATCATAATTTTGTTGTATTTATTACTATGTTTAATATTAACTATTTGCACATGTGCAGTTGCTTTCATCTGAGAATCTCAAAGTACTTTCCATATGTATGGCTGTTTTATTATCCCTAACTTTCTGATGGGAAAGTTCAAACACAGCAAAGCTAAATGATTTTCCCAAGCTCATGAAGAGTTGCAACGACAGAGATGGATCCCAGGTCTCCTAACTCTGAATTAATTGTGCTTCCTGCATTACTATTTAAGATGATTATTTTATTTTATTTTACTTTATTTTGAAGAAACCTCTTTTGCAGTTAAAGAGGTCCTGGACATGGGAGAATTACCATGGATTTGACTTTGATTGCTTTTAGGAAAAACACATGCATTATTTTGAGGCTCCAAATGGGAAAAAAGTGTGGTTGGTAAGGATTGCAATAGTGGCTCAAAACATTACTATTACTTGTGAACGGGACATGAATAATCTACTCTTGTCTAGGATCTTGACGCAAAGGTCTGTTGGATGTTGCGTAACAGGAAAAAGATTCTTTAGGCTAGGCAAGAGGAAATGGAAATCCTTGAATTTATATGAAGTCTATTCTGAGATTTATTTTGTGATTAGTTATGTAGATGGAGGCTCCATCTTGTTGGCCTTGTGTGTATTTATGAGAAGTTTGTTTGGGAGACTGGAGATTAAAAAAGGCAGAAATAAGTGCTTGTCCCTTTTGATTTATTTTATTGAATATATTGTCTGTTTTTAGACAGTAGACTGTATATGGTGCTTTATATTTTAGTCAGACCCATATTGTTCTTTAAAAATAGTAATTTATTACATATGTTTGTTATTTACTTATTATTAGAGTGGGTGCACTTAAATATTATCAGCTAGAACTCTCCATTTATGTATAGGGAATATTGCTGGAATTGATAGTAGCTATACAACAGGAATTATGTTTTTAAGTGTGACCACTATAAGTGACTATTCAATGTTATGGTGCATACCTAAGTATGCTTATTCATGGGACTAATCCTCAGGACTACTATTGAGAGTAAGGATTACAAGACGGGGCATTGAAAATGAAGTATAATAGCCTAAAAACCATTCTCATGCAGTTTTTATGAAAGAGAATCTGCAAAAAAGCTGATATCCTGTTGGTCATGTTCTCAGATATTAGGTAGATACTGCTTTATTTATATACTGGGATGCTTAGTCTGTGAAATTAAATTCATCTGTAAACTTCAAAATGTTGAGAATTTCAGGTGGGCTCCACAAAGGTACTTAGACGCGTAAGTCCCATTGTTATGCACCACTGCGAAGCACAAAACTCTTGCTTGGCTGCCATCTAACCCTGCAGGTGCCTAAATTCACTCGGTGCCGAAGCTTTTGTAATAAAAGCTCCCTATGTTTCTGACTCTGAGCATATGCACTGCTGCCTCCCTCTAGGTGCCCGGGCACCTATCTCCCATCTAAGCCCCAGAGCAAGTCAGAAACTGGGGAAAATAGGCATTCAGTGTCCTTAGTTGCTTGTGCAGGCCCAATCCAGTAGCTGTGCTTAGAGGCTGTGTAACACCGCACAAAATGTAGGGAGGAAGAGGCAGAGCTCCCTTATTGCCTTTAGCCTGGTGTATAGGGTACTCATCCAGGATGTGGGAAACCCTGGTTCAAGTCCCCTCCCCCACTTCTTCTAAGTGGGAGACAGGATTTGAACAGAGATCGGTGATCTCTCAGGTGAGTCCTCTAACCGCTAGGTTGTAGAGTTACTCAATGCTTTCTATGGCCCAGTTAATATTTAAGCATTCAATTATTTAATTAAAGCGGAACAACATCAATGGCAGAGATTGAGGGAGAGCCACATTGGATTTTTTCATAGTCTAGTGATTAGTGCATTCACCTGAGGTGGCTGATTCCTGTCCAGGCCCTTCTCCCGTTCAGGAGGAGCAGGGACTTGAATTGGGGTCTCCCACATCCTGGGTGAGCATCTGTGACAGAGTGCTGGGAATTAACAGGTGAGCGTGCACGCTGATCACTCTGGCATTAATTGGCTGCCCCAGAGAGGTCAGACTGGGGGGATGAATAGTAATTATAGTAGGCTAGGTGAACTAAAGGATTAATTAGCCCATCAGCAGAGGACTGATAAAAAGGCACAGGAACAAAGTGAAAGAGGGAGGAGCAGGCAAGCTGAGCGTGGAGTCAGAGAGATCTGCAGGAAGGGAGACGTCTTCTCTTGGGCCCTGGGAAAAGGCCTGAGGATACAAGGGACATTGTACATAGTGTTGCTGCATTGAACTGTAAAGATGTTGGTGGAGGGATCTGAAATAAACAGCACAGTGTGGATATCTAACCAGTAGGGTCTGAGCAGGTTTCTGTGATACCACAGAGCAGGGGCAGAGTGCCAGCCTGTCACAGCAGCCTATCCACTTGACTAAAAGTTATAAGGGAGAGTGTCCTCCTCTTCCCCCTGACTGTTTTGTTTCAGGGATTGCATGTGTCTTAGGCATTCGGTCACCTGTCTTCCCTGGCTCATGGATGGCAAACAGAGATAGCTGCCTATCTTTGTGAGATGGGTGGGGCTTAGGCCACACCCCTCTCCTCTCTATCTCCCATTGGCTAGTTTAGGCCTCTCTTCACCTATTGCTGGCCTTGTGGAACACATTCTGAGATGCTGATTGCTCCCTGTTAGTTGAATAGAAATCGAGGCACCTAACTCAGGCTATATGGATGGCGGAGTTGTTCCTGTGATTTTTCTATGTCAGTGGTGGACAACCTGCGGCCCGTCAGGGTAATCCGCTGTTGGGCTGCGAGACAGTTTGTTTACATTGACCGTCCGCAGGCATGGCCACCTGCAGCTCCCAGTGGCTGTGGTTCGCCGTTCCCGGCCAATGGGAGCCGTGGGAAGTGACAGCCAGTACGTCCCTGCGGCCACTGGGAGTTGCGGGCAGCCATGCCTGTAGACGGTCAATGTAAACAAACTGTCTCGCAGCCCAACAGCGGATTAACCTGATGGGCTGCAGGTTGCCCCGCACTGTTCTAAGTGCTTAAAAGCCAGGTGCCCCGACACTCAGCATTGCCTGCATCCCTTGTGGATCCCACCTTTCATTTTTATAATTTTTCCACCCAGAATGACTTAAATTCAGTAAAAATTTGAAATTCATCCAAAGAACTTGACCCTTTCCATGTTAAAAGTGATTTACAAATAGTAACCAATCTATTTTACCTTGTTTTTAATGGAGATTATATAAGGGTGTGGCCAACTATCTCTGTCTGAGATGGGTATTGGCTAACCCACATGCTTAATAAGGTGGCTTTCTGGGGCAACGATGAAATGACTTCTTGGAGCCTGAGTTAAAAGGAATAAGCTAACTAATAAGCCTAATTAAAATTGAGAGCCTGATTCTCCTCATATTTCCACTAGTGTAAATCCAGAGTAACTGTGTAGAAGTTAATGAAGTTACATTGATGTAAAACCAGAGTAAGAAGAGAATCAGGCCTGAATCTTTAAGCACAAAAGCAGGCTTCCAACACAACTAAGGTCTTTAAATACAAATTGGGACATCTTAACAGCTTGAAAGCTAGATTCTCAGAAGGTGTAAATTGGTGACTTCAGTGAAGCTACACCTATTTACATCATCTGAGAATTTGACTCAGAGTCTTCATCTGGAGATAAATCATGTGTGCTGGCAGCCATCAAGGAGAGAGCTTTTATCAGCTGAGTTTCCATCATCCAGTCTCACTCCACACTCTTGAGCACATTGACTTAAAGAGCATCTATGTACCAACTCAAAGTCGCAATGTAAATGGTTTCCAATCCCGCTATTGCTGTTTATACTATTTCTTCCTCCCTGATGGAACAATCTTTGACACCGACTCCCTACCTCCTCTTTTCCTTTGTCTGGATTTCACCTTTAACTTCTGTAATGAAGGCGAACACCAGAAGTGAAATCCTGCCCTCCTGCTCTCCATCATTGAAGTCAATGGGAGTTTTCCAATTCAGTGTGTCCAGGATTTCACCCCAGCTGTCAATATGCTTCTTAGAGACAAGGTTTAATCCTTCTGTCTGCAAAACACTGTGTTAGGTCTGTGTGTTGTGTTACAGGGATATACTGATAAAATAATTAGAACCCAAAGAAAAGGCTCTGAGATTTTTTGCAGGATCCTTAACTGCAGTCATAAAGTTTTTACTTTTTGAAATTTTTAATGTCATGTTAGTACACGGGTATACGAAATAAAGCAATCAAATTATCTTGTGTGGGTGGAGATAATCTACACAGTTTCGAACAGCAAATAATAATTAAATGGGGTGGTGGCAAAATGTACCCTTTACTAGAGCAGCTGCTATCCACATTGTTCTACTGTCTTCCTTCACTGCATTTTGTACAAAGTACTAGTGCAACTTTAAAGAAAAGAGGAAGGGAGTAGGTAAAGCTGCCAGATAATCATGAGAGTGTTGTGCATGAGTTGCCTGTGTTTATTATGATATGACTGTGTTGCTCTCAGACTAATAAAATGTGTGATTGCAGATCTCTACTAATAGAGCAAACCTGTAATTGGGCATTCAGAATTTGTAAGTGGCCAGTCTCTGAATTGTGCAGCTGTATGTTCACATCTGCGGTGGTGTGCGCCTGTAATCCCAGCTACTTGGAACTCTGTGGCTAGCGGAGCATTTGAGTTCAAGGGTTCTGGGCTGTAGCGTGCTATGCTGATTGGGTGTCTGGTGCCACTGACAGCCTGGCCAACGAATGGTTGAACGACTGGCTAGAACAACACAAATGACATGTTGTGATCAGCACTCTGTGAAGGCTGATGGACCGATCAATCAAGGTGATGTTCGCATCTATACCTTAATCTTTAGGTGTAAAGCTATTCCTAAATCCACTTCTTGAAATTTTCTGAAAGATCAGCAGTTCAAATCCATTTCAGGTGAATAGTGACCCAAAGATGCAATCATCTGATAGCTGTTTGGTGACCTGCGTGAAGTGAGTTTGGGGGCCTCAGTCCCATTTGTACTGGATGTTTTCCAGTTCACAAAAACCAGTAAATCTTTTGGAGGCAGTATTAGAAGACAGGCCAGGGATTGAATGGACATAGAAACAGAACTCCTCTATCACCCCTGGTCTGTGTAAGCCCCAAAAGGTCACTCTATCTGGGCACAGTTTATTCTGCAGTAGAAGTCTCACTTTTCCCCCACATAATAAAACAGTTTCTTGGTGGCAAATTATATAGCTGCCCAAGAGGAAGAGAGATTGTACCAATGAGTGGTAAGCTAACTCCCCCTCCCCCAGCCCTCAGCACAGTCCATTTGCCCACTTGCTGCTTAGCAACCTTTGGGATTAATTTCTCTGCGTAGCTTTATTTTAGGGACAGTGGGTGGTTGGGTCCAGTTTATATGCTGAATGTAAACAATAACAACAAAATCAATGGGAGTGAGATTAGGCTCCTGAGGGCCCCCTCTTTCTAATGGGGATTCTGTTCCTTCAATTATGAACGAGTCCAGCCTCACTACTCTAATTGTTGTGTTTGGGGGTCTTTGCTAATATAGGAGAATTCTGAGGGACTTCCTACCTCCAGTACTGTATGGACCACACAGCTACTTCCTTCCTTCTTTTTTATTACTGACTACAGGCAGGGAGCTATTTTAGCATGGGAGAACTCCAAATGTCTGGCTATGCCCATGTTCAAATCTTTCCTTAGCTGATGCTTATTCATTCATCCAGGCAAGGGCCTGATCCTGTGTTAGGACATGAGGGACAGACTATGCATGTGAAGGGGGCAGTGTCATCTCTGGAGAGGCAGTATCACTCTGATGCTGAGGCTAATTTTGCCTGGGTCTGTTCCTAGGGATTGTAAAATGCCAGCTTACAGGGGAAATGGTAATTTTTAACAGTTCGTCACTCAGCTATGCCTGAATGTGTGATTTCACAGGATAAAGAAAAGGCACTTCTCGAGCCTGAGGGCTGAACAACCTTTACAATAATAAGGTTCTGCTCTGATATTGTGTAGTGGTATCTGAGTGATGTAATTCATAAAGCCAGACTGAACAAGAATACCACATTACAATTGGTAAATTTATTTTTAAGGTACTAATTTTCTAACTTCTGTGTCTTTGTGTGTGTCTGTGATAGATGATGTGAGAACAGTCTCAAGTACACCCTGAATACTAAATCATTTATAAATGCCACTGTTCAGTGTTCACCTTCCAGGGAGGAAACACTGCTGCCCCTTTTCTCACCTTTGCTTTTCTTTCACGCACTTCTCAGCAGAGGAACTAGAAGAGAAGAAGTGGGACAGAGCTGAGCCTCTCCTCCCTGCCCCCAAAGAATGAAATGAGCAGGAGGAGATGCTACTGCTGTCAGACGTCTTGCTCCGAATCTCTCTCAGGAAAGTTCAAGGACCATATTGGGATGAATATATAAAAATATTCCAAGAAATAAGAGATGGAAAAGATTTATTAGTGTAGGTCTCTCCCTGGCCAATATGAGATTGTTCTTCCAATGCTTGGTCCATCTACTTTCAGTTGTCCCAAGCAATGAGGTCTTCATCAGTTCCACACTCTACTAGATTTCACCATTAGGAAGTCTTTCCTAATACACAACCAATGGTCCCATTTCATGCCATTATCCTTATTTACATGTTATTTGCCCACTCAAAGAGATGACATCCCCTCCTAGGCATTTTCTCTTCTTTGGTTCTTTGTTTTTGCCTATTTCTCTCCCTATAAGTATTTCTACTGTGTTCATCATTATATTATCTAGGGACTGTGTTCCAGTGCCAAACATAAGAGATATGTAATATTTTGCTAGAAGTTGGAACTCCCCTTTAGGATCTAAAGGCCTTTGAGATCAATAGGAAAGCTCCCATTAATTTCAGTGGGATTAGGATCAGGCCCTTGAGAAACTATCTTTGTGAGATCAGAGGTTTTACTCCTACACCAAATACCTCAGGGCCCGTCTGCTTTGAATGCCAATGAAAAGATATGGGTCTTGCACTGTACCCTAATAGTGCTGGTTTCATGCTGCTCATCATTCCATTTCTTCTTTCTCTTTCTTATTGTGTGTAAATCCTCCCCTCTTTCCATCGCCTTTATTACCACTTTCCCTCCCACAATGCCTCTGACTTCCTCATCTCTCTCTCTCTCTCCCACCCTTCCAGGAGTGGAAGGAACTCTTGATCCATGTAGTAGGGGAAGGGGTGCTGAAGCTATGTGCAACGTCTGGGAGATATCATTTGGAGTGGAAGAACCTGTACCCACCACTGCTCCAACAGTAGCAGTATGCAGCTGGCTCTTTAGAGAGTTCATGTTCAACTCTTATTTTGGCATGATCCTAAATTTTTCCTGAGCAATGCAAGCAAGAGAGGGGAAATGGTCATTTTTAACAGTTTATAAATCAGCGAAACCTGAATGCAAAAGAAAAGGCACTTGTCTAGCCAGAGTGCTTTCTCCCTACTGAATTTCAAGGGCCAGCTGCAAACTATGGAGATTTGTGAGGTTTATAACAAACAAACAAAACTATTTGCAGAATCTTTTATAATCGAAAATGGTAGGCAATGTAAATATAGAGGTTACTAAAGGCAATAATGTTAAAGTTTTAAAAATAATTTCTGACTTTGAAAGGATAAACCAGGGAGAAAAATATTTTTGTTCTGTTGAACAAAGATTTGGGTAAGCCACATACATGAAAATGAATCATGAGCTGGCTAATGTCAATGACTGTTGATCCAAGTCTGTTCTGTAGCAATTAAATTCAAAGATCACAAGCATACAGCAGTTGTTTAACTCCCAAGAAATGGGAGATATGTTTGTTCATCAATTTATTTCAAGAGTGCTTTGTGAGCCTTTAAGATAAAGGGTGCAATATAAAAAAAGGTACATTTTATGATCTTTTCAGATCCAGAGTGGTGATGCACTGAACTGAATTTTCCTGCTCTACTGCACAGAGGTTCTCTACTGACACATAAACCTTTTATTGATGCAAAAACGTGCAGAATTCCCCCTGGAAAAAGGATACCAAAACTGGGGAAAGGTACAGTATACATTGAACTACAGTCACTTTTGCATGCAAAACCATTCAGTTTCCCCCTTTCCCCCCAGCTCTCTTTGGGAACTGTCCTATTTATTGCTTTGGGTTGGATTTTTCCCTGCAGACACAGGAGAATGCAAATTGCATCTCCTTGTTCCTGTGGTGGCAAGTGTGCTGGATGGGGGATTCCCCTAGTGCAGGTGGTAGTACTGCAGGATTGGGCAGGACTGAACTCCAGCAGAGGTTCCTTAGGAGCCCTTCAGTGAAGGTTGCCTGAGAGATGCTGTGATGGGTCATGTGTCCCATACTGGCAAATAAAGGGTTAATAGGAGAATTAGTGCCTAGGTAGCCCATCAGGCTACACGTGGGGGAGGGAAGAAGGGCAGGCCTAATTTAGTATCGGCCAGATGAGAAGGAGGATAGGGCACCATACAGGTAGAGGCTGGGAGTGGAGTAGCTTTGAGAAAACTCTTCAATAGAGAGTTGGGAAGAAGCTGCACAAGGACAGCAGGCGTAGTGGTGGTTGCAGTCCCTCTGAGAGATGCTAATAAATGGGAAAAGGTAGGAGCAGCCTAGGGAAGTGGCAAAGGATTGTAAGGAATAGCCCTTAGCTGCCTAACACACAGGGACCCCGCTGGACCTCAGAGGAAAGGAGAGGGCAGACCTGGGTTCTCCTCCCCTTCCCCCAGCCAGACGGGAAGTACAAGTCTCAAGACTAAAAGAGGCAAAGATTGATGAGTACTATATGGGAGCTGAAGGCCTGTCATAAAGGTTATTAGACTTTGGTGTTTTTTTTGTCTGGACTTTTCTGCTACCCTGAATGTGAAAGGTGACCTGGCCGGAGGGTTGGGACACAGAAGCTGCAGACCCAGGACCATAGGGACTAGAGTGAAAGAACACCATCAACCCCTTATCATGGTTTGTGGGGGTGTTTCAGTGGTGATTTTACCCCCATTACAGATGCTTAATCAGTGTCTCTTCCACCCGGGTAGGTGATGCTCCTCCTGAGCCAATCCCATCCAATTTGGGGCTGCCTGGGCTGCTTCTGGGCCCTCTCAATGGAGTGGGATTAGCAGGAAGCTGGCAGCACTACACCATTACTTCTGGTGAACATACCAAGGTCAGTAGCTGCTAGGCCCTTAATTAGAAAAGTAAAACTCCCTCATGCAGTTGCTCAGAAATTTTCTGTCAAAACTTTTGACAAAAAATGGCTTTTTGAATAAAGAGAAATTTTCGTGGCCAAAAAATTCCATTTTTGTCAACAATGTTAGGGTTTTCAACCAAAAAATGAAAATTTGAAAATGTAAGTTTTTGGCAACCAACTTTGTTTTGGTTTTTGACAGAAACATTTTCATCGACATTTTTCACAGGAGAAAAACATTACTTTGCAACCAGTTCTGCTCCCTAATGTTGGCCTTTTCAGATAGGTGGAGCTCACCTGTTAGAGGTTGAGTCTACACAGCTGCAGTGAGCATGGTAAAAACTACTTTTGTACTCTCTAGGCTTTCATGATTGCTCAGTGCAGTGCTTCAGTGTCAGCTGTCAGTTATAAACCATTTTTTAAAGACAATAGCAATGAGACCGCCCCATCGTTACACACGCTTACCAGCATTTCTTATACAGAGAAAGCTAAATGAGCTTAGAATGTTTTTACTGTAGGGATATTCTAATTTAATTTTTGGTAAAAAGTGTTAAAAGAAACCTGGCCTGTCTTCTAGCATACATTACAAACGCTGAAGTACTCCAAAGTGCAGTAGGGTGCTTTACGCTGCTAATAATTGAGTGATCTTTATGTTAACACAACTTGCAAGAAGGTTTAATGCCTCTTTAGTGACATTAATATATTCAAGAGTTATATTAATAAGTATTTTGAGTCATAGTTCAGCTTTAAAATGTAATTCCATGTTCCTCATACTGTTGCTTATAGACCCTAAATTCTGCCTTTTCATTCCAAAATTGTCTATGGTGAAACTAGCTGCAGTTTCATTCTTTGTTGCCCATAAAGCCACATCTTGAAGTCATTGGGTTTGCACCAGTGTAGCAGAGCAGAGTGTGGCAGCACGTGACAACAGCTCAGCTTTCCATAGATTGTTCTTATTGTAACTGACAAACCAATTTTTCATTATTTCCGTATCAGAAAAATGAAGTAAAATGTGCAAAATTGTGTTTTTTAAACCACAGTTGTTGGAAAATAGCAGTAATGGGAAATCAGACTTCATGAATAAAGATAGTCCGTGATTAGCTGTTATATGGGCTTGCTCCATCCTCGAGGACTAGGATAAAATTGTCATGTCTGAATACCAATTTTAGCTGGAAAATAGGAGTTTCTTGGCAGGAAGTCATGCTTTTTTTTTAAAAGACACGACACTTTATTTTTTTTTAGAATGAGTTGAGCTTGAAAAACGTGTTGGGGTTATGTTCCCTCTTATTTTTCTCCATTTAGAAGTAAGTTTCTCATTGAGAGTTCAGAGAAAATGTATATTCTCGTATGAGGAGGTACTTCTGCCCTCAGGTTTTACCATTATTTTATGTATGGCATATTGAACTGGCAGGGATAGAATATTTTATTTGCACTGCAGCTACTTATAAAAAAAAAACCAGACATGGGTTCTGTGGAGACCTAAGTTTGGTACTGCTGAATGGGATGTCAGTCAGCAGTGTGTGATGGAATGAGTCAGCGGTTTTTCAAAGCAGGGTATTCTGCATAGGGAAGGATGAGTCAGCAGGTTGTCCAACCAGAGTGTTCTGGGATAGCTGGTGCAGTTAAAAAAAAAAAAAAAAAAAAAGCCACAGAAGCCAAGGAGTTTGACTTCATCAGCAGTACTTAGATCAGACTGTGCAGACCCCTACAGAATCTTCAAAAGTGAAGGGAGAAATCACTGCTTTTGGGTGCTTCTGGCTGCTGTTCTCTCCACAGCCTGGCCTATTGTGCCCTTGCCAATGACTCTTAAAAAGTTGACTTTCCAAAAATAGCACAACCCATTTTGCACCTGTAACTCTTTACTTAAAAAACACCTGGGCATGCCTTTGCTAACGCCAGCACTTGTGTGTGTGTGACAGACACTAACATCTGTGCACACAAATGGGTTTTGCACATGCCAGTGTAATCACTTGTGTTGTGCAAATTATAGCAGCTCTCAGCGTCAAGTGGTTAGTCCATGTAATGTGCACATGCAGATGTATGTGTGTAAAATATCGTGTGCACACAAATGAGATATGGATAAGGTCCATCTGCAAATTAAAAACGAACTTCAGCCACTGATGAACAAAGACAGATCTACATCTATTATTTTCAGTTAGAATTACTGCTAATTATTAGGGCTTTCAAGTGATTAAAAAAATTAACCGTGCGATTAAACAGTAAGAGAATACAATTTATTTAAATATTTTTGGATGTTTTCTACATTTTTAAATGTTTTGATTTCAATTACAATACAGAATACAGTGCTCACTTTATATTTTTTATTACAAATATTTGTGCTGTAAAAAACAAAAGAAATAGTATTTTTCAATTCACCTCATACAAGTACTATAATGCAATCTCTTTATCATGAAAGTTGAACTTACAAATTATGTACAAAAAAAAACTGCATTAAGAAAAACAATGAAAAACTTTATAGCCTATAAGTCCACTCAGTCCTGAGCCAGTCACTCAGACAAACAAGTTTGTTTACATTTGCAGGAGATAATGCTGCCCGCTTCTTGTTTACAATGTCACCTGAAAGTGAGAACAGACGTTCGCATGACACTGTTGTAGCCAGCGTTGCAAGATATTTACGTGCCAGATGTGCTAAAGATTCTTATGTCCCTTCATCTTCAACCACCATTCCAGAGGACATGCATCCATGCTGATGACGGGTTCTGCTCAATAACGATCCAAAGCAGTGCAGACCAACGCATGTTCACTTTCATCATCTGAGTCAGATGCCACCAGCAGAAGGTTGATTTTCTTTTTTGATGGTTCGGGTTCTGTAGTTTCCGCATCAGAGTGTTGCTCTTTTAAGACGTCTGAAAGCATGCTCCACACCTCATCCCTCTCAGATTTTGGAAAGCACTTGAGATTCTTAAACCTTGAGTTGAATGATGTTGCTATCTTTAGAAATCTCACATTGGTACCTTCTTTGCATTTTGTCAAATTTGCAGTGAAAGTGTTCTTAAAACAAGCAACATGTGCTGGGTCATCATCTGAGACTGCTATAATATGAAATACATGGCAGAATGCAGGTAAAACAGGGCAGGAGACATGCAATTCTCCCCCAAGGAGTTCAGTCAAAATTTAATTAATGCATTTTTTTTAACGAGCGTCATCAGCATGCTTCAGCTACCATGTCCTCTGGAATGGTAGTTGAAGCATGAAGGGGCATACAAATGTTCAGTATATCTGAAATGTAAATACCTTGCAATGCCGGCTACAAAAGTGCCATGCGAACACCTGTTCTCACTTTCAGATGATCTTGTAAATAAGAAGCCAGCAGCAGCATTATTTCCCAAAAATGTAAACAAACTTGTTTGTCTTAGCGATTGGCTGAATAAGAAGTAGAACTGAGTGGACTTTTTGTTTTTGAGTGCAGTTATGTAACCAAAAAAAATCTACATTTTTAAGTTGCACTTTCACGATAAATGGCTTGCATTATGGTACTTGTATGAGGTGAATTGAAAAATACTATTTCTTTTGTTTATCACTTTTACAGTGCAAATATTTGTAGTAAAAATAATATAAAGTAAGCACTGTACACTTTGTGTTCTGTGTTGTTATTTAAATCAATATATTTGAAAATGTAGAAAAACATCCAAAAATACTTACTATATTTCAATTGGTATTCTATTGTTTAACAGTGTGATTAAAACTGCGATTAATTGCGATACATTTTTTAATCGCAATTAATTTTTGAGTTAATCGCGTGAGTTAACTGTGATTAATTGACAGCCCTACTAATTAAACCAGGTAAGACATTAGCTCTAACCTTCCTTTTGTGTTTAGTGAAATCATAGTTCTTTACACCCCACATCATAATCACTTATATTGGAAGCTATAATATTGTCACAAATAAGGTCTATGATATCAATTTGCTATGGAACAAAGATTTTGTTAAGTCCATTCTTTTTCATTATAAAGCTTATATATCTTCTATTCATGACTGTTAAAGATTGATATATACACCTCTACCCCGATATAACGCTGTCCTCAGGAGCCAAAAAATCTTACCGTGTTATAGGTGAAACCGCGTTATATCAAACTTGCTTTGATCCACCGGAGCATGCAGCCCCGCCCCCCCAGACCGCTGCTTTACCGCATTATATCTGAATTCGTGTTCCATCGGGTCGCGTTATATCGGGTAGAGGTGTATTTAACTTGTTTATATTTCCTTGGTAAGGAAAACACTGATTAAGAACTGCTGTGAAAAGCAATTTTACTTTTCCTATGGTCATTGCCTTGCTTTTTGACTCAAGTTATTATTTACATGGTTGCCATATTCCCAAGACTCTATCATAAATGAGCTCTAAAACCCAGTGGTGTGTCCTGGTCAGGTAAATAAATGGAGACAAAATACTCTAAATGATCTTGCTGTTCACATTTCGTATCCAGTGTGTTTTATGTCTGGTAGATAAGCTCAATAAATGTTATGTTTTATGCATTTGTGCCACAAATATTCCATTTGATTCCTAATGGTTCATGAAGTGCCTTCTGCAAACCTTTGAGGGGATGTCAGACTGAACCATGGAAAATATATTCCCTACTAAATTCATTTTTCACAGTTTTCCTGTATCATGTTTATCCTGTTCTTACTTTTCTAAACTGTATACATTGCAAAATTTTATATTTTGGACCTGATCTGCCTCTTGTTTGTAGGAGTCACTCCACAGAAGCCAGCAGGTTTACACTGACACAAAATGCGTGTGAACTGGGTTCTATGTATGCTGTTGCATTCTAACCTATGCAATCTTTTATTAACATAAGAATAAATACCAATCCCTGTTAAAATTATACAGGTCTTGATTTGTTTTAAACATACAAAATGAAGACAGTTTAGAAAATTGAGTCAGAGTAGGTTTGAAATATATCAAAGAGGTCTCAGGCCAGGAGGTTAATGTGCTGTTAAATCAAACAGTTGTACCTACAGCTTGAAGAATGGATCACCCATAGTTCCTGATATAACATGACCTACAATTCCTGACTTGGATGGCGAAAGTTGAATGAGGCTACTGTAACAGAGGACTAACCCAACTTTAACTTCTTTTGGCCTTTGTTCATTTAAGTGAGAATCCCACCCCCCTTTCCAAGACTATGTATTTTGCATTTCCCCCTTTGTTTTTAAAGTGCAGTTATACTCTGAAAAGTGACCGTAATGATAACATTGTGGAGTTGTTTGTTCTCAGTAAGTATATACATACTGATTATTTCACTAGGAAAAATATGGGAGTTTGTTCTGCCTGACATTGCAGTCTGTTTTGTGATCTGAAAATCAGGTGTCTCTCTTCTGGCTTGGGCATATTGCCAGTTATAAAGATCCAGCATTCAGAACTTATTTAATTAAGTTTGTGGATGATGCAGGAGTGAGAACAGACCTTAGCTCAGTTTTCCTTAGCTCTATTGACTCTGCAGAGTAAAGAATAGTAAAACCATATTTTTATCACCAAAGCAGGCTAATGTCAATTCTCTGACCATAATCACAGTTTAAGGCAGTATAATTTATATAGGTCATATTCAGTAATATTGAATTACATTACAATGATATTCTCAAATATATAGACAAGACTGACTTAAAGCAATTCAGAGGATTGTAGAAAAGCTGAACATCTAACTTGCTTTAAGTAAGATTCAGTATGCGATTAAGATTCAGATAAACCGGTTTCATCTTGGGTGGAATAGATTTTCATAAATGTGGAGCATAAAAAGAAAAGGACAATAAATTCTAAGTAGAAGATGGTACATTTTGAATGGCCAAATATACAGCTAGATCCAAATGGCAGTGTTAGTTCAGCATTTGCTTAAGTATTTAGGATGACTTAGTCCCAGAGAATTCCTTGAGACAATCTACTTTGTGTGTGATGGAAAGTTGTAGGTCACCGAGACAAGGCTAATATCTTACATCTTAGTTCTACTGAACAGACAAGTACTGGAATAAATAGCGTTATATGCAGCCAGGATGTTGGCAAATCCATGGCTATAGAATGCTAAAATAATATGGTTTAGTATTAATGAAGAATTCATCTTTTTGAGAGCTCATTGGATTTAAAGGATCCACCTGTGGGGTCTAGCAATGCTTTTTGTATGGGCTCTGTAAGGAAGACTAACATAGAATGCAGATTTTGACAGAAGAAACCAGGGTGAACAGAATGTTGCATGGCAAAATTATACCAGAAGGTGTTAACTGCAATTTAGAGTGAAGGCCAATAAGCACCAATGTGTTTCTTGCTCTTATTAAATCGTACAAAGTTATTTGACAATCAAGGTTAGAGGACATGAAACAAGTAATGGCATTTGGAGAAATGTGGGTAAAGACAAAAGGATTGGTACCCGATCAGCACTGACATGACCGCCACTATATCCTTGTTACTTCAGAAAAAACGCTTATGACCTGATCCAGGTTCACTGAAATCAGTGGAAGAGTTTCCACTGATTTCACTCAGATTTGGATCAGATCCTTAGCCCTATGCAATGCTTATCAAGAGTGACCGGAAACGTATATAGAGAAAAGAATAGGCCCTCCCTTAGTTGTTTAGGGAGCTCCTTAGAAATTTGTACTTTGGCAATGAGTACAGTCCTCTTCAAATTAACGTTGTTTAATCAGAAAAGTACATGTAAATCCTTTAAATATTCTATTAAATCAGTTCAAGTGTCCAAAGGCAGCCCCCCCCCAACAAAAACAAAACAAAATGCTCTGAATGATATATTTTGGGTAATAGAATCAAATCAGCAGAAAAGATACAGAAGCAAAAGCAGGTGAATCTGACCCCAATAAACTCATATTCTGTGATTGGGGGTGGGGGGAATCTCAGAAGATGTATGTCAGTAAATCCTTGACGTATGTCAGTAAATCCTTGACTGATACAGTGCCCAGTAGGCATGGATTGAACAGGTCACATTAATTACACACACATTTTTTGCAGTCACCTTCAATGAAAATGGATGGTAAGAGGTGGCACAGTATCTTATTTGATTGGCTATTGCCAGAGATGATGGCATACAGAAGTAAGCTGTTTTAAAGCCTGTGGAAGTTCACTGCTTAATGAGTGAGTGTCATATAAATCAGTAACCACAAAGATTAAAGATTCAAATGTTGCACTTTTGTTGATAGTCCTCTTCAGTGCTTGCTCTCTGTAAAATGTTTAGGATCAATGGTATGGCAATAACCAGCATACAAATTATTGCCTCCCGTGAGGTCAATGAAATAGTTCCCATTGATGTCAATGAGAGCAAGATCGAGCCCGGAGTGACAGTCTACATTTAAAAATGAGGATTAAAATAATTATAATGGAAAGACTGGTTGTCTCTCCAGAGGTAAGGTAGTAGCTGGTGTTCCTTAATAAAGCAGGATCTAAATCTAGAATCTCCCAGTCCTTATATTATCAAAATTTGAAGGCTCATTCTGAGGGAGAAAGAACTTTTCTGGAAACCTTGGAGGAAACTGAGCGAATGCTTTTCCATTTGAACTAAGTTTTGAATGACTGACTGTTCAGTTGTTGTGAAATGTTCAATCCAGGCTTCTCTCCCCAGACAAAACCAACTCTATTGTCCTCAGTCTACATTCCCCACCCAACCCATGCGATGCTTTGCAAGTCCTCCAGGACATAGCTCCACATGGGCTACAGCAGTTGAGAAGAAGAATGGATTTAGGACTTTAGACTTAGTTGTGGCTGAGGAGGTCTGTGCCAGTTGCATGGAGGGGAGGACCAGTCCTTTCAGCTCGTAACTTTTTCTGCATCAAAATTTTCATCTAAAGCGTTTTAAAAATTTTACTGTGTTATGCACTGGAGTCTCTATTCACTGAGAACAATTCAGTACCCAGGGCTTTATGCACTATCAATTTATATGATGAAAAGATCTTAGAGTTTAAAAGTCTTTTATGCATAGAATAGTTTGAACTATAGTCAATGGCATCATATAACTCATGAAATTAGAGCTCAAATTAAACCTGAGGTGCTGGGTCTGCCAACTTCTCCTTGGAACAGTTATCCAGGTTGGGGTGATGAGTTTCCAAACTCCATCCCTGAGCCTGTGCAGCTTCGAAGCACTGAGTCCATTGACCTGATGAGAAAAATGGACAAAGGACACCAGATTTTCGAAGCCATATTTCGAAGCCTTATTTAGCTTTGATGATACTGGTTCCCGTCTTCACTCTATAATGGATGAAATACAGAGCGTTGGCTTGTCTTGTCTAAGCTGATCGACAAGCAATTTGCTGCTCTTTCTAATTCATAGGCGTCTTTATTCGAGCTAAAGGAACAATCCCTGCTATAACATTGTAATGTTTGTTACATCTCCCTAGTTAGATTTAGGAAATGTAGTTTCCAAATCCTTAATTGCTTTTTCCAAGAGCTATATGTCTTAAAGTTGGTCCTTCTTTTTCAGTTTGGATAGCTATGCAGTTCTTCATCTAAGTGTCTTGAAGCTTTTCCTCTTGTTAGGTTCAACCCCAAACTGGTGGGAAGGTCCATCTCTTACTCGTTATGTAATAATTTTAAACTACATATTGCCTTTTAGATAGAACTGGTCAGAGAAATTTTGATATTCTATTGGATTATTCGGTTCTGAAATGGTCATTCTTCCCAGCAATTTGTTTTGAAAGAAAATTGGGGGGAAAAAAATTCTGAAAACACAGAAACATCCTATGATGACATTTTTAGAACAAATGTTTCAATTTTTTGTTTTGAAACAAAATTTCAACATGAAAAATTGTTGTTTATATAATATAAAATTGGAGGTGCCTTTGGCATTCTGAGTCAGCCTTGCAAAGTAGTCTAGAATAAAGTTAATCATATTAATATCTTAGTGCTAAATTCTACCTGGCTTTAATGGAGCTGCATGGGTGTGACTAAAGGCAGAAACTGAAATATTTAATGATCTCTCAAGAGGCAGGTTTTGTCAGGAGTGAAGAGAGTATTTGTATTAGCTATGTGAACAGTCATATCACACTGAGACTGCTCAAGATAGGTCTACGCTACGAAATTAGGTCGATTTTACAGAAGTTGATTTTTAGAAATCGATTTTATACAGTCGATTGTATATGTCCCCACTAAGCGCATTAAGTCGGTGGAGTGCATCCTCAGTACTGCAGGGCCTCCCAGAGGATTCAGGGGGCCTGGGGCAAAGCAATTTCGGGGGCCCCTTCCATAAAAAAAAGTTGCAATACCATAGAATACTATATTCTTGTGGGGGCCCCTGTGGGGTCTGGGGCAAATTGCCCCATTTGCCCCCCCCTTCTGGGCGGCCCTGCCTGTGTATGGCTTCATGAGCCATGGAAGCAAGGGGTAGGTTGGGTCTCCAAGGATAACTATTGGCATTTCAACATCCCCAACAGTAATTTTCTGGTCTGGGAAGTAAGTCCCTTCTTGCAGCTGCTCAAACAGCCTGAAGTTCCTAAAGATGCAAGTGTCATGCACCTTTCCCGGCCATCCCATGTTGATGTTGGTGAAACATCCCTTGTGATCCACCAGTGCTTTCAGCACCATTGAGAAGTACCCCTTGCGGTTTATGTACTGGTTGGCAAGGTGGTCTGGTGCCAAGATAGGGATATGTGTTCCGTCTTTCGCCCCACCACAGTTAGGGAAACCCATCGCAGCAAAGCCATCCACTATGACCTGCACATTTCCCAGAGTCACTACCCTTGATAGCAGAACGTCAGTGATTGCATTGGGTACTTGAATCACAGCAGTCCCCACAGTAGATTTGCCCACTCCAAATTGATTCCCGATTGACCAGTAGCAGTCACGCGTTGCAAGCTTCCACAGGGCTATTGCCACTCGCTTCTCAACTGTCAGGGCAGCTCTCATCTTGGTATTCCTGCACTTCAAGGCTGTGGAAGGCAACTCACCGAGTTCCAGGAAGGTGGCCTTATGCATGTGAAAGTTTCGCAGCCACTGGGAATCATCTCATACCTGCAACACTATGTGGTCCCACCAGTCTGTGCTTGTTTGCCAGGCCCAAAATTGGCGTTCCACTGTATCAACCAGCCCCACTGCCACCATGATGTCCCAATTGCCACATCCCGTGCTTTCAGGAATGTCTGTGTCCATGTCCTCCTCACAATCGTTCTCGCGCTGCCGTCTCTTAGCCAGGTTCTGCACATACTGCAGTATAATGCACGAGGTGTTTACAATGCTTGCAACAGCAGCGGTGAGCTGAGCAGGCTCCATGCTTGCCGTGCTATGGCGTCTGCACGGGTAACCCAGGAAAAAAGGTGTGAAATGATTGTCTGCAGTTGCTTTCACGGAGGGAGGAAGGGAGGGAGGGAGAAGATACTAATGACATGTACCCCAAACTACCCGTGACAATGTTTTTGCCCCATCAGGCATTAACCCAGAATTCCAATGGGCAGTGGAGACTGCAGGAACTGTGGGATAGCTTCCCACAGTGCACCGCTCCATGAGTCGATGCTAGCCACAGTTCTGCAGGGCTGCCCAGAGTGGGGGGCAAGTGGGGCAATTTGCCCTGGGCCCCACAGGGGCCCCCACAAGAATATAGTATTCTATGGTATTGCAACTTTTTTTTTATGGAAGGGGCCCCCGAAATTGCTTTGCCCCAGATCCCCTGAAT
The DNA here is from genome assembly GCF_002925995.2 of Terrapene triunguis. NCBI lineage: Eukaryota > Metazoa > Chordata > Testudines > Emydidae > Terrapene > Terrapene triunguis. Next base: position 5,989,947 of record NW_020698262.1, on the reverse strand, counting down.
CCTCTGGGCGGCGCTGTACACAGGCAGCCTGGACAGTAGTAAGGAGCAGTTCAACTATAGGCTGAACAAGTGCAGAATGGTGGTAGAATGTGCCTTTGGATGTTTAAAAGCTCGCTAGTGCAGTTTGCTGACTAGGTTAGACCTCAGCGCAACCAATATTCCCATTGTTATTACTGCTTGCTGTGTTCTCCATAATATCTGTGAGAGTAAGGGGAAGACGTTTATGGCGGGGTGGGAGGTTGAGGCAAATTGCCTGGCTGCCAGTTTTGAACAGCCACAAACCAGGGTGATTAGAAGAGCACAGGTAGGCACGCTGCGCGTCAGAGAGGCTTTGAAAACCAGTTTCATGACTAGCCAGGCTACGGTGTGACAGTTGTGTGTGTTTCTCCTTGATGCAAACCTGTCCCCTTTGTTGATTTTAATTCCCTGTAAGCCAACCATCCTCCCCCCTTCGATCACAGCTGGCAAAGGAAATAAAGTCACTATTGTTTTGAAACCATGCATTCTTTCTTTATTAATAAAAAAAAAGTGAGATAACTGATAGGGTAGCCCGGGTGGGGTGGGGGAGGAGGGAAGGACAAGGCCACATTGCTTATTGTAGCCACACTACAAATCAAAACTGTTTGAATGACCGCCTTCTGTTGCTTGGGCCATCCTCTGGAGTGGAGTGGCTGGGTGCCCGGAGCCTCCCCACTGCGTTTTTGGGCATCTGGGTGAGGAGGGTATGGAACTTGGGGAGGAGGGCAGGTGGTTGTACAGTGGATGCAGCGGTGGACTGTTGGCTTTCCTGCAGCTCCACCAGACACCTGAGCATGTCCATTTGCTCCCCCATTAGCCTCTTCTCATTGCACTCACTTAATGCTTTCCTGGACTCTGCCACTGAATGCCTCCATGTATTCAGCTGTGCCCTATCAGTGCAGGAGGACTGCATGAGCTCAGAAAACATGTCATCGCGAGTGGTTTCCCCCCCCCGCCTTCTAATCTGCGATAACCTCAGGGATGGAGATGCTAGGGGGAGCATAGAAACATTTGCACCTGTGGGGAGATAAAAATGGAGAGTAAAATTTAAGATGATACATTTCTGAGAACAAAAGGGAGACTCTTTCACAGTGAATCAAGCAATTCACAGCAGACAGCACATGTGCTTTAGGTACAAGGTCGCATTTTGCCTTTTATATTGAGCGCCTGCTGGTATGGTGACACATCACACACGGCTGGGCAACAGAATTCGGTTTCCAGGCAGCCATGGTAAGCCAAAGGGTACGCGGGTTTGGCTTCTAACGCCTTCATAACATGTGGGAATGTTTTCAAACTGCAGCACCCTCCTTTCCCATAGCAAGCAATGCCGGTTGGGTTTGCCATTTAAAAGGAGGGGCTGCAGTTTTCGGGTGGCTGTGCAGCACACACCTCCCTCCACCCCTCCGCGTGGCTATTTGGGATGATCCCTTCACCCCTCCCCCCACCGCGTGGCTATTCTCAGGGATGATCCCTTTTAGCCAAGCACAAACAGCCCAGCATGAACGGCGTCCTTTTACTGTTCCCTTACAAAAATTCCCCTATTTCAGGGGTCGGCAACGTTTGGCACGCGGCTCGCCAGGGTAAGCACCCTAGCAGGCCGGGCCAGTTTATTTACCTGCTGATGTGGCAGGTTCGGCCGATCGCGGCCCCCACTGGCCACGGTTCGCCGTCCCAGGCCAATGGGGGTGGCGAGAAGCGGCGCGGGCGAGGGATGTGCTGGCCGCAGCTTCCCGTCGCCCCCATTGGCCCGGGACGGCGAACCACGGCCAGTGGGGGCCGCGACCGGCCGAACCTGCCGCGTCAGCAGGTAAATAAACTGGCCCGGCCCGCCAGGGTGCTTACCCTGGCGAGCCGTGTGCCAAACGTTGCTGACCCCTGCCCTATTTCTATCAGGTGACCATGAATGATATCACTCTCCTGAGACTAACACAGAAAGATATAGACTGAATGTTGCTTGCATGCAACCAAAACCCAGGACCATTTGCTGCCATGCTTTGTGCCGCAATGATTCCAGACTACTTGCTACTGGCTTGACGTGGTAAAGTGTCCTACCGTGGAGGATGAAATAAGGCAGCCCTCCCCAGAAACCTTCTGTAAAGGCTTTTGGAGTACCTCCAGGAGAGCTTCATGGAGATGTCCCTGGAGGATTCCCGCTCCATCCCCAGACACGTTAACAGACTTTTCCAGTAGCTGTACTGGCCATGAATGCATCCCAAGTCTTCAGGGCAAATCAAACATTAAACACTATTGCTTTTAAACCCTGTACGGTAGTTACAAATGTGCACTCACCAGAGGTGCCTTCTCCGCCTTCAGGGTCGGGGATCCCGTCTTGGGAGGGTATTGGCTCCAGGGTGATGAAACGGTCCTGGCTGCTGGGGAGAATGGATTCACCGCTTCCCTGCTGCGCATTCTCCTCCTTCTCCTCCTCTTCCTCATCCACAAAATCCTCCTCTGTGTTGCGTGAGACTCCCCCCTTGCAGGTGTCCACAGACAGTGGTGGGGTAGTGGTAGGATTCCCCCCCCCCCCAGAATGCCATGCAGCTAATCATAGAAGTGGCATGTATGGGGCTCTGACCCGGAGTGACCGTTTGCCTCCTTTGTCTTTTGGTAGGCTTGCCTGAGCTCCTTGACTTTCACATGGCACTGCTGTGTGTCCCTCTTGTAGCCTCTGTCCATCATGCCCTGTGTGATTTTGGCATATACATCAGCATTTCTTCTTTTTGATCGGAGTTCTGCCTGCATAGATTCTTCTCCTCATACAGCAATCAGATCCATTGTCTCCCGTTCGCTCCATGCTGGAGCTCGTTTGCAATTCTGGGACTGCATGGTAACCTGTGCTGCTGAGGTCGCCATGCTGACCAAACAGGAAATGAAATTCAAAAGTTCCCGGGGCTTTTCCTGTGTACCTGGCTAGTGCGCTGGAGTTGAAAGTGCTGTCCAGAGCGGTCACATTGGAGCACTCTGGGATAGCTCCCGGAGGCCAATAATGTCGATTTGCGTCCACACTACCCCAAATTCGACCCAGCAAGGTCGATTTTAGCGCTACTCCCCTCACTGGGGAGGAGTACAGAAGTCGATTTTTAAGAGCCCTTTAGGTCGACGGAACGGGGTTGTTTGTGTAGATGCATTCATTATAAAATTGACCTAACGTGGCTAAATTCAACCTAACCTCATAGTGTAGACCAGGGCTCAGTCTTTTCAACTAGCTCACTATGTGCATGCCTAGAGGCTGAATACAGGTATTGGCATAGTCATTGTCTCCTTAGCTTAGTCATCTAGTAACTTGACATCTGCCCTCAGAGAACTTGCTCTTTTAAATAGTTTTCATGCCTTATCACTTTTGTAAAGTAGGTGGAGAAGGGTCATCAGGTTTAATTTCTGGCAATCTTTGAATCAAGATGGAGTCTTTGGAATGAAGAATAGTATATAATCTGACCCTCCTGACTTTTCTTAAAGAAATCGCATAGTAAATTGAATTTACATTTGAGTTAAATAAATACTTATTTCTCTTTAATTGAATTATTTAATCTGGAGGTATTTCCTAGAGCTATTTAAAGACATGATGTGTCATATTCTGACAGTTCTAAAGGATTACCTTTAGAGCTTGTCCCAAAATATTTTTGGGGGTGGGCATTGGCCAAAAAAGAACACTTTTCAGTGGCAAAATGAAAATTTTTGGCCAAAAACTTTTGGTTTAATACAGAAAATTTTGGTTTGGAAATGCTGCCATGATGCCTTGTGGTGGTGTCTTAAATTCATGAGAGGGCTGGAGCAGCTTTTTGTCATTGCAAGATTGGTTCCAGCCCTAGTCAAAACTGCTACCAAGGAAATCATGAGAGTTGACAACGCAGCATAAGTAGGACTTAAGTGGTGCCTGGGCCTTGCGTTAGTTTGCTTCATGAGTGCATTTCACCCATTGGGAAGAACTTGTCCCTGTGTTCTAGGTCTTTCAATTGGCCTCCTGACTGGGACAGATGCTTTTGGCAGTCCTGCACTGGTTCTTTAGGTGCATCATTTTCCTCTGAAGTATTGGGTCTGTTAAAGGCAGTATACTATGTTAGATAGACCAATGATCTGTTCTTATATGGTAATTCCTAGGTTCAGATGTATCTCTTGACAGCACCTTTTTGTTTTTTTCAGAACCCTGTTAACTAGTGACTACAGTGAGAATTGTCCTTAACCAATCAGGCAGATTCTCCAAAGTTATTGTACTTGTTTTATTTAGAAGCTCTTATAATGTGCTTTTCACAGTTTGCCTGTTCCAGTGATGACGTGGATTGCAGCTGGGCAGTGATTCACACTGTGGGAAAAGGCTTGATTCAATTGCTACTTTCAGTTTTCAGACTTCTTGGTGTCTTGCATGCAGTTTCACTTAGAGAAGCTATTCTTTTTTTCCTTCTAACCCACCCCTGCATCTTGGCACTTGCTCATCTAGTTCTTTCTTCCCCAGCCTCTCACTTTATCTGAATGGAGTCAAATCGGTGAGCTTAGAGTCCAGAGCAGCTTACATCTGACTCTTCCTTGTGCATCTAGATTTTTCGGTCTTTTTCAGACTCATAGAAACTTAGGGTCCTCAAATTCTTTTTGACTTGGTTCCAGCCTAGGCATGTCTGTCTTATGTTTGAGTCTAACAATGAGGAAGTATAGAAAGACATTTGAAACAGCGTTGGTACAATAACTCTGCTTTGCTTCACATAGGATGGCTGGTTCCCAATATACTCAAGGGACAGTACTTCATGCTCCCCCCACTTTCATTCCTGTGTTCGGGGAGCAGACTTTCTCATACACACAGAACAACATGATGTGCCCAAGCGAAAAGCATCAAAACAAAGATTATGGGCAGGAAACAAACAAGCCTCTAGAACCTTGACAGGAATCTATGCAGGAAATCCTCAAAACACATCAACTTCATGTAGTGCAAAGCCAAAAAGCCTTTTCAACCACAGTGACCCACTCACTCGGAGGTTTCATTTGGTTGTTAAATATTCATAGTTGTTATCATACCAGGAGCTTAATATTCGGTCATACTGTTTTGACTAACAACTAAATTGCAGTGTTTACTCCCTCCTCCTCCCCCCCCCCATAAACACTATGATAGATTGACAAGAACAAATACATATTTTAGATTAAGCTGTTTGGCACAAAAATGCAGATAAATTACAGAAAGGCCAAATTTGAGACATACATAATCTATAGAATGTCGCAACAGATGCTGGGGGGAGAACACAGATTAGTAATATTAGTCTGTGATTCATACCCAACGGCTGGGGAAAAAGACTTAAAAGTAATAAATGAAGGCAAGTAATAGTTTTCTGTTGCGCTGTGAATTGTAAGAAGAATTGTACTACTATCAGTAGTAGTTTTGGCTGGGACTTCATGTTTCACAACACATGTATTTTTGTCACCATGGATTTCCTATGTGACCAAGACGAGATGCTAGAAGCTGTGCTTTATTACAGACAAAAGTGTGTGGGGTTGGGAGGGGGAAGAGGGAGAGGGAGTCCAAACACTTGCTTAGGGGTGGGTTTTATCATTTGTACTTGCTCTCCAAACGGTACACTGATCTCAAAATTATTTTAAACTACAGAAGGTAACAGAGTCCCTATAGACCAGGGATCGGCAACGTTTGGCACGCGGCTCGCCAGGGTAAGCACCCTAGCGGGCCGGGCCAGTTTATTTACCTGCTGACGCTGCAGGTTCGGCCAATCGCGGCCCCCACTGGCCACGGTTTGCCGTCCCGGGCCCATGGGGGTGGCAGGAAACGGCGTGGGCGAGGGATGTGCTGGCCGCGGCTTCCCGCCGCCCCCATTGGCCCGGGACGGTGAACCGCGGCCAGTGGGGGCCGCGATCGGCCGAACCTGCTGTGTCAGCAGGTAAATAAACTGGCCCGGCCCGCTAGGGTGCTTACCCTGGCGAGCCGCGTGCCAAACGTTGCCGACCCCTGCTATAGACTGAGGACTTCACATGGCGAAGCCCTCCATCATTGCCTGGTGCATAGGAATGTGACAGATTTCCAGGTACTTGGCCTATGGACATATCTAAACATAGGTGCTGGAACTAGTGGTATGGGGGGTGCTGCTGCACCCCCTGGCTTGAAGTGGTTTCCATTATATCCAGGGTTTACAGTTTGGTTCAATGGCTCTCAGCACCCCCACTATACAAATTGTTCCAGCATCCCTGTATCTAAAGAAGGCTTTTTCTTCTCTCAGGAACCTTTGGTGTTATAACTTTTAAAATTCTCTATTTTAGGTTTTCCAAAAAGTGCTTATAACCCTGTTAATTAAATGCTCTTAGAGGTCTCAGACCAGTGGGAAATCATACAAATCCAGGGTCACATGCTGCCTGCGTTTATGTGCACTTAAATATCATTGAAATCAATGGGAGCGTTGTATATGCCATCAGTAGCAGAAATGATACCCTGATGAACTCCACAAATCGGGTATTCTTGTAACTGTGTCTTCTAGTGAAGCCAATATTCATTGGGTGCAACACAGAGCAGAATTTGGCTGCTATTTTCATTAGATTGACATTAGAATGATGCAAACTGACCACAGGTCAAAGATCCCTTTGAAAAAGAAGCTGTACATTCTTCACTGTGAATTCTCTTGCTTTTGTGCCTGGAAACCAGGCTTTGTGGTATTTTATGTAATATTAAGCATGATGCTTTTTTTTGTGGATCGATAAAAGTCACAGCCTGGCTGACTTGTGCATGAAGAAATCATGGGAATAATCTCCTTGCGGAGAGGATAAGAGCAGTACTTGGGTAGGGCCTGTGTCTACTGGCATTAATTTGAGAGTAGAGACATTTTGTGTGTGTGACAAAAGAAGAATAAAAATTACACTTTTAGCAGCGGTGTTTATAGTATTTTTTTCTGGGGCGATATGCTGGTGACATGATGATGATGTTTCTTAAAATTATATTTGTTTCACTGTGGCACTGATGTTATATTTTAATGCTAATATGCTGTGAGGGTTTGTGTCTCAGAGGTTTGTCCACAAAATGTACAGTGTGTGGAGAAAATATATAATGTACCAAATTATAAGATTTGCTATCCTCCTGTGTCAGTAGAGACAGCATCCGATATATGTTGGAATCCCGCAAAGAGACATCTAGACAAAAGGGGGGGGGGGAAGCATTGTCTTTACCCAAAGCAGTTGTTTGACATCTTTCATCCCCACCCAAAACAGATTCCACATGGAGTCCTTTCCGGATCACACCAAGTTCCTTCCAGTTAAGTTTAGTCATTGCATTACAATAAAGATGTTGACTTTTGGTTGTCTTCAGCTGGCAGTGGATTAGGTGTAAGTTACTTGATGTCTCTGCTAGTTCTTGAGCCATAAAGGGTATGTCTTCACAGTGCTTGAACATGGCTGTGTAAAAACATGGCAGCTGTAAAAAACCCACCCCCATGAGAGGAGTAGCTACCAGAGCCGGGAGTGTGGCTCCCAGTGCTGGTGCACTGTCTACACTGCCACTTCACAGCACTGAAACTTGCAGCGCTCAGGGGGGTGTTTTTTCACACCCCTAGCGAGAAAGTGCAGCACTGTAAAGTGCCAGAGTAGACAAGTTTCAACAGGAAGTTAAGAAGTTGTCACACCTTCTACAAGACACTATGCAGTGCCATGTTTCCTATTGACTTCCTCAGACTCTCTACTACACAGAGAGAGGCACTAGTTGCCGATGCTGAGACAGAGAATTCGGACAGGCTAGACTACAGCAGCACAATGTTTAATTTCTAGATTATTTCTTGTTGTTTTTGGATGTTCGCCACCTCTGAAAGTCATTCTCCATGTGTCTCATGTTGAGCACCCAAAATCAGTGACCATTTTAGGAAATTCTTCATTCAAGTATTTAGTGGAAGCAACCAAAATATGTGTCTAGGACCCAGTTTTCATATCGTAGCAGATACTTTTATCTGTGTGTTTGCCGCTCTGTTTGTGAAAGGGGTGGATATTCTGTGGTGTCCTCCCAGCAGTTTGCTAACAGTGTCTGTACATTTTTTGGCTTTATCTAGCTACTTTGGGTTTCGTATCAATAATGCTGAATGTCCATTAATGTTATCACTTCATCAAATAGTCAATTAGTTCAAAATGGGAATCCTGAATGTGTCTTCCCTTTGGCCTTTCATAGCCTTCTCCTGCCTGGAGGATTGTCACAGAGCTTTCCTAGCAACTCCCTGCCTGGCTGCACTTCTACATAGTCTCTGCTGAGATTCTTTGGATCATCATCCCTGCTATGCTCTTGTACCAGGGAGGAGGAGGAGCCTATACATACTGCAAGTGCAGGGTGGGAATTGGCTGGGAGGCAAATGAAGAACCTGAGCATGGGGAGGAGAAGCAGAGGAGTAGTCCCACCCAAACATGGGGTTTTCTGCACAATAGGGAGCCTCTAGGAGGTCAGTTACACCTGGTGGGTGTTTTTTGGCACACAGGGCAACAGACCAGGTAATTTCAACCCAGCAGGCAAACTTTGATCCACTTTCTCTCTCTTGAAAAAGTGTTCACCATTAGCAGAGTCTCTTGAAATACAAAGGGTTTGTGATACAGTAATATTGTAAGAGAAGATCAGACTAATTCTTTCTGGTACGTTAGACTTTTTTAAAATGCTTTCCCAAGACTAAATCCATGTGAGTATAAAAATCCTTGATGTGTGGAGCAACGCTGGCATAAATTATTAGCGCTGAACTCCAATTTATTCAGTTACAGACTAAAGTAGAAAGTAGTGAGTTCTTTTTACTTAGGAATGGATCAGTCTAATTTGGGAAAGTGGCTGTTATTCTGGGGCCAGATTTTCAGACAGGCCTGAGATCCATACACAAATATATGCACTTTGCTATCTACATCTGTGCATATAGTTTCTGTGATTGCACGTACATAAGAGCAACTATGTGAGCAAATGGCACTTTTGTGCACAAACTGTGTGCATAGATCTTTGAGAATGACTGTCAATATTTACTGTATGATTAGCAATCCGTTATAAATTCATGATTACTCATTTTCACCAATATGTCCAAATTAGATTAATTTGCCTCCAGCTTTTTGCTTTAATAGTCTATGCAAACCATTATGAAATAGTCCTATAGCATTTAATAGAGACAAAACTAGTAGGGTTCCACAGGAACTTCATAGGGGTCTATAGGAAGTTTTAAAATAAATCACAGGATGTAATAGTAGAGGAAATAAAGACAAGTGCAAAGTACCACACTTAGGAAGGAAAAAGCATATGTACAGCTACAAAATGAGAATACCCGACTAGGCAGTAGTGCTGCTGAAGAGGATGGAGGGAGTGGGGTATAAGAAATTAAATGAATTAACATGATGCAGTTGTGAAAGGCTAATATTCTGGGATGTATTAACAGAAACTCATACGTAAGACATGTAGGGTTGCCAACTCTGACTGAAACTATTCTGGGAGATTCCCCCCCCCCCCCCCATGTAATGTCATTTTCTTTAAATATCCTATTAAAATCTACCGGATTGCTTTCAATAGTCACCGGGAGATCGATGCCACTTCCGGGAGACTCCAGGCCAATCCTGGAGGGTTGGCAATTCTAAAGACACAGGAGGTAATTGGCTCACTCTGCTTGGCACTGGTGAGGCCTCAGGTTAAAAAACTGAGCATGTTTAGAAGAGAAAAGAAGACTGAGTGGGGACCTGATTAGTCTTCAGGTATGTTAAGGGCGCTATAAAGAGGACAGTGATCAGTTGTTCTCCATGTCCACTGAAGGTAGGACAAGAAGTAATGGGCTTAATCTGCAGCAAGGGAGATTTAAGGTAGATATTAGGAAAAACTTTCTACATATAAGGGTAGCTAAGCTCTTGAATAGGCTTCCAAAGGAGGTTGTGGAATCCCCATCACTGGAAGTTTTAAGAACATGTTGGACAAACACCTACCAGAGATGGTCTCGGATGGTCACAGTGGCCTGGACTAGATGACCTCAGGAGGTCTCATCCAGCCCTATGTTTCTATGATTTTATGATCTCCCACATAGAGTTTTTGAACCATGCTATAAAGTACCATAGTGAGGATATCATTCTCTTATTAATCTTTCCATAAATTTGTTTTTTTTAAACATCTTGCGTAATTTATCATTTTTCTAATTTCCATAGGATTTTTTTTGTACTGGAGCTTTTAAATCCAGTGTATAATGGCAATGTTTGTTACCCTGCTTTGAAACAGTTTTGATTGTGTTCTCCATTGAAAAGAAGTCTCCACTGTCCAAACGGCTCTCCACAGGAGTGCTCTGAGTCAGTGACTGAAGTATGTCTCTAAGGGATAGGAAGATTGGAAGACTAAATAGAAGGAAAGAAATGAAGGAGATGTTTTGTGGGAAAACACACAAGATTTCTGTGAGACTCAGATGAAAAGGAAAGGATGAGAAAAGCTGCCTCCCCAGTAGGGGTTGGCACCAGAGAGACAAAAGGCCCTTTGTGCGTTCTTATGTGGGATAGATGTTTACCATGCAGCCTTGTTTACACCAGTAAAATGGTGCTAGGTCACCATGACAGAGCCTCATACCTCTCAACTTAGTTGGACTGAAATATAATACAATAAGAGAATTGCTCTTCTGGCTGAGCAAATGTTGTCCAGAGAGTGCTATGAGAAGTATCCAAAGATAAATGAGAAAACAAAAGAAACAAGTTCCTGTTGCCCAGTGAGTTCAGATGAATCACTCATCTGGGTGTGGAAGCCTGATCTGTGGCCTTCCACCCACACGTAATTTCTGATAAATTTCAGTCTAAAAATCTTACCTTTTTTTTACAGGCATAACTTGGTGTCCTGCAGGCTGCTGGTCCTGATCTAGCAAAGCACTTAAATACATGCTTAACTTCAAGAACATGAGTAGTTCCATTGAGCTCAGTGGGTGTGGCTAACCAGGCTGTGGGTGGTCATGCCTAATGGTGGAAGCAAGAGTTTGCCTTACTGGTTAGAGCTGGGTCCAGGCTGGGCAGAGACCAGGAAACGAACCGAGGGTCAGTACCAGAGGGACGGAAGCCAAATGCCAGAAATGAGGGTCAACCAGAGTCATAAACCAGAGGCAGAGCCATGGATCAAAGCCAGAAGTCTGAAGCCAGAGGGGAGCAGGTCCTGGAGCAGAGCTGGAACAGGAACTGGAAGCAGTCTGGAGCAGGACTTGAAGCAAGGGCTGGAACAAAGCAGGAGCAGGGACTGGAACAAGGGCAAATGTAGTTGCAGGCATGGATAATTTGCATTGAGCAGCCACTGATCCACTTTGGGGGCCAGGCTTATAAGCAGGGCAACTAGATAAGCAGCCAGTTGGGGCTGTGGCCATTCTGTCAATTCCAAGGTAGTGCAGCTGGGCTTACTGGTTGCCTAGCAGGAAAAGTCAGGAAGGAAGCAGGTCAGCAGCTTGTCCTACCTGATCTGGTCCTCAACAATGGGACTATTAGCATGCTTGAGTGCTTTGCTGTGTTGTGGATGGAGTGCTCAGCAGTTTGCAGGATCCATTGATATGATTGTTAATATATTATAATGTATTATTGTATTTGATCCACGGTGTGTGCTCGGCACTTGAACGCTTGTAAATGTCAACCTTACTGGTATAAGCTCTGATTTCCTTGAACTTGGTCCTGGCAGTATTATACAAACACTACTCATCTGTGAAGGACCTTGCCATCATGTCAGAAGCTTGCACAGGACAACGCCTTTGCTGTACTTGGTTCCAAGTTCTAGACTTCACCCTGACTTGGACTCCATCTTAGGCCATCTCTCCCAACTTTTTAAAAAAGAAACTAACCCATATTTTAACTGACGCTTGAATAATCACTACTGGGCTCCATTTTTATACCCTTTATTGTTCTCTTCTTTGCTTCCCCTCTTTTTAATTTGGAATCTTCTCCCTTGATCTGTTTGAATTATAAGAGTGTTATTTTAACTCTTTTAATTTACCTTTATTATTTCATGCAGCACCCTGAGTGCATCAGTATGACTGTGCTTTATATATACAGCTATTACTAGTGTTGTTATCAGAGAAGATAATTTTGATCTACAAACCTGACCCTTGCAATCATTTCTGGAGACTTGCAGACCATCTGGACTGAAATCTGCTAAATATTTTAAAGCAAAGATGCACCTCCATAGAACTTAAGGAGACACTGCTGAGGTGTGTAAGTAGTGTTTCTGTATTAGTTTAGGAGTCTGTAATTCGACATATGTCTTTCTAAGAAAACAAATGATGTAATGCTCTCTGTTTCCTAAAACAAAAGCAATGTCAGCAGCTCACCGCTTATGAGCCAACCTACATTAATGTGAATTCAGTAAAAATCACTAGGTTCCGTTTGAATACAGGAGACATATTGATACAATCACGGAGTTGTTAACTGGAATGCTTTTGGACCTCTTTAAGAAAGCTGGCTGCTGCTTTGAGGTATTGTCCCTAAGGGGGCTCCATGTGAGGATGTGCACCTGCTTGTACACTTTCATTCGGTGATTTTTCTGGCAGTAGTGGTGCCCGTACACTTCCTGGTGCTCCACTACACGGTCGTTTAGGGAGTAGTGGATCCCTGCCACTCCAGTTCCTTCTCAGCCACCCGCGGCTCAACACAGAGTTCTGTGGAGTCTGCTATCAAGCTGACTCCGTTTTTCTTCTGCCCCTTTACCTCTTGATTTTCATTTTATAATTAGTTTTTAGGGTTTTTTGTTGTTGTTAACTTACCCTGATAGTGCAGTTGTGCTTTGAAAGGGGTTTCTCTCTCCCTTCTCCTCCTGGTATCTTTGAGACCCTTCTCTTTCTCTTGGGCCTTCTCAACTGGTGGCTTTCCTTGTGGGGTTTTCTCAAACCCCAGGAATCAAGCCCTACCAGACCTGCCACAGGGCTTTCCCCCCAGTGATGGGCTCTCCAGCTGCCTCTGCTGCCTTGGAGAGGCTCATGCCCCATCTAAATGTAAGACTTGCTTTGGTTTCAAGAGCAGATCTTGAAAAATGAGGGAAGACTGCCTGAACTTGCTCCTCATGAAGTGCAAGTGCTGTCCCTCAGCACCCAGATTTCTCCAGAACGACTGGGGCCTTCTTCGATACTACTGGATATATTTCCTCTGGAGAAACACTTGCCAGGCTCACCAGTACCTTCCAGGTTCCTCTCTCATGAGGACCTCCATGTTATGGAGGAACCTGAGTCGTCCTTACTAAGAGGTACCATGAGGACTTTTCCATTTGTACCAGTCTCCCACCCCGACCCAGCATATTTGCTGATACTGCTGCAGCCTCAAGTAAAGATTGGCCCAGCAGTACCATCACAATTGCCAGATCCTCAATGGTCTCCCAGTATGGACTCCTACTACAAAAAGCCAGGCAATAATCTGGACCTCCTCGCAGGTATCCCTTGATGCGGTAGATATGCTTCTTGATCCATGGCCACCACAGTAGTCATGCGCCGGGCCTCCTGGCTACAATCCTGCATACCCAGGGCAGTGCAGAACACCGTGGAGGACTTTGAGGGGCCTAAAATCTTTAGTGATGCCACAGACAGATCTTTTCACTTACTCAAGACACCAGGGGGATGTTACATTCTCTCAGTATCTACATGCCATCTGCAAAGAGAAAATATAGCAAGTCTCAGACAGTGCAACACTCCCATCTTGTGTACTATCAGGTGCCCCAAAGAACCATTGAGCTGCCCAGAATGAGGCTTGGCGACACAAGAAAGGCCTGTCCTCCACAATCACCTCTTAGATAGCTACCTCACCCAAATTAACATTTTGACACCTTGGTTGAGACCCATAAACCCTCACCATTGGATCTTCAGGTGCACTATGCCAGTCACCCACACTTTGGAGACCATTTTGCCCATTTCCTCCCTTCTTGAGGGCATATCACCTCAGACAAATGAATGCTGGCAGTAATTTTGATGCTCAGTTCCATCCCCTCCTCCCTGTCTCTGTTCAGGGTCCCTTCTCACGAGGGTCTCCTAAAACAGGAGGTAGTATCTCTCCTGAAACCGGGGACAATCAAACCTGTTCCTCCAGACTTCATCAGAAAGGGTTTCTACTCCAAGTACTTCCTGGTCCCAAAGACAAAAGAAGGGTGGAGATCGATTCTAGATCTTTGGTCTCTAAACACTTTTGTTCATATGTAGCACTCCAGGATGGTCACCCTAGCAATGAACATTCTGTCATTAGATCTCAGAGATAAGTTCATCACCCTCAACCTCCAGGATTCCTACTTTCATGTAGCCATACACCCAGCGTACTAGTGCCTCCTCAGGTTCATAGTGGGCACTGATCATTGCCAGTACTGGGTTCTGCATTGCTGCCTATGCACTGTCCTGAGAGCCTTTGTCAAGGTCCTCTAAGACATTGCAGCCCACCTCCGTTAGATGGGCATAGCCATTTTCCCCTATCCGAATGACCGGCTGCTCATTTTTTCCTTTAAGTCCAGTCTGCCACCAAGAAGGACTTAGCTCTGTTCCACTCCTGAAACCTTTGCTTCAATGCAGAGACATAAACCCTGATGCCCGTGCAATGCATAGACTTTATCAGGGCCACCCTAGACTCTGTGGCACCCAAAGTATACCTACCTGCAGACAATGTCTGACCCTGTTTGCCACAATGTCTGATCCGATCTCTACATTACAGGAGAGCCCATGAATTATGACAAAGCCTTGCCTTCTGCTCCTGGGACACGTGGCACCCTGTACTTTCATTAAACCCCCAAGCAAGGCTGCACTTCCGGCATCTTCAAGCCTGGCTCAAGACAGCTTTCACTCACAACAGGCTGTCCAGGGAGGTGTCAGTTCCTCAGATGATACTCAACTCCTTCAGTTGATAGAAAGACCCACAAAAAGTCTGTGTGGGAACCCCCTCCTCACATCAACTTCCCACACACATCGTCACCATGGATACCTCCCTTCTAAGCTACAAATTCATACAGCCTGAGGCAGATGGATTCCTCAAGAGTTGTTGCTTTACATCAACATCCTCGAACTTCAAGCAGTCAGTAATGCCTGCCTTCAGTTCCTACCTCTCCATCTGGGGCCAATTGGTCAGAGTGAGACTGAACAACGAAGCAGCCATGTTCTATATAAACTGCCAAGGAGGAGCAAAATCCTGATCATTATGCAAAGAGTCAGTGCGGCTCTGGAGCTGGTACATAGCCCAGTGAATTGAAATCTTGGCAGTCTATCTGCTGGGATGACAGAACACCACTGCAGATTCACTGAGCAGAATTTTTCATCAAGACCATGAGTGGAAGCTGACTGATGTGATCTTTCGAGAGATCTGCCTTACTTGGGTCTTCTGCAGGCAGACCTCTTTGCCATGCCTTCCAATTCAAAATACTTCTACTTTTTCTCAAGGGGGACATGATACACGAAGCCCTACTCAAATTGAAACAGGAAAAAGCAGTTGTTATTTTTATAGTCCCAGCGTTGCTGAGGCAGATGTAGTTCCTGACCCTGACCTAGTTGGTGACACACCCACCTCTACACCTTCTTCTAATGACGGATCTTCTGATCCAGGAGTTGGGCTCCATACCCTCCTCAACCTATCATCCCTGCACCTTAAAGCCTGGTTGCTCAATGGTTCTCGGGTCTAGAGCAGAAACATTTGCCCCAAGTTCAGTCAGTTCTATTAAATAGAATGAAAACTACCACATACAGGATTTACATGCAGAAGTGGAAGTGCTTTGAGATTTGGTGAACCCAGCACTTCATGTCTCAGGCTGATTCTCCCCTGGTGTCCATTCTTGACTATCTACTAAGCCTGAAATTGCTGGGACTGTCCCTGAGCTCTATTAAGGTTCCTTTAGCCACCATCATGGCATTCCTAATTGAGGGTTTCTCAGTCTTTGCACATCCTATGACAGCCAGATTATTTAAGGACCTCCATAATCTGTTCTCTTCCATGTGGGATCCTACCTCACCCTGGATATCAATTTAGTACTTAATGCTCTAAGAGGACCTCCCTTTGAGCCGATGGCATCCTGATCACGACTTTGTTCCGAGTGGCAATCACCTTGGCCGGAAGGATAGGGGAACTAGGAGCCCTCATGGCTGACCCACTATATACAGCATTTTATCCAGACAGTTATGTTGCATCCCCACCCAAATTTCCTTCCTAAGTATCATCACAGTTCCATGTCAATCAGGACATTCAGTTGCCAGTATTTTAGCCCAAGTCCCACTCATCCAAAGCAAATACCAATCTTCATACACTGGATGTAAGACAAGACCTGGCTTTCTATCTTTACCAAATGGAACCCTTCAGGGTTTCTCCCAGTCTCCTAGTTTCCTTTGTCAAGAGAATGAGGGATCGCTTAATATCCTCTCAGTGGGTATTGGGGTGCATTTTGGCATGCTGTGAGTCCTCTGGGATGCACCCTCCTTTGAGAGTCACTGCTCACTCCACAAGGGCAACTACTTCTTCTGCCCTCCTTAAGAAGGCACTCATCAATGACATTTGCAAGGCAGCCACCTGGTCCGTTGTTCACAGGCTTTCATAGCATTGTGCCTTAGTGTGGCCTTTGGTGAAGCTGTTCTATACTCTGTACTGGATCCATCTCCTCAGCACCCTCCTCTATATTAAGGTACTACTTGGGAGTCTCCTCATGTCGAGTACCCTTAGGGACAATATCTTGAAGAAAGAGTGGTTACTTACCTTGGACTGTAACTGGAGATGTTTTGTCCCAATGGGAGCTCCACTACCTACTCTCTTTTCCCATCTGCTTTGGAGTTTTATCCTGCTCTGAGGTTGAGAAGGAACTGGAGTGGTATGGCTCTGCTCTCCTCTATATGCTGTTTTCTGTAGCATGAGGAGGTGTACAGCACAGGCACAGATCCCTGGGTACTACTAGCAGAAAAACCGCTGAGTGAGAGTGCATGGGAATGCACATATCCTCACATGGAGCACCCTTAGGGACAAAATATCTAGAAGAACACAGGTTATACAAGGTAAGTAATCTCTCCTTTTGGTACAGCTGATTTTGAAGGGCAGCCCTCACATTGCAAACTCTTAGCTTCACTCAGTGATTCTTCTAATGCTTTTATACTTTATATGATGTTACATTCCAGCCAGTATTTCTCCAGTAATTGTCTTTCTTAGGATACTCTGAATATACTAAGTACATAGCTCTCAAATATGGGCTTTAACATGTGGAAAGGAAATTGGCAAATACTTAGAACAGCGGTTCTCAAACTGTGGGCCGGTCCTCAAAGTGGGTCGCGACTCCATTTTAATGGGGTCACCAGGGCTGGCATTAGACTTACTGGGGCCTGAGGCCAAAGCCCCACTGCCCAGGGCTGAAGCCCTTGGGTTTCAGCCCTGAGTGGCTGGGCTCAGGTTACAGGCCCCCTGCCTGGGGCTGAATCTCTTGGGCTTTGGCCCCCCACCCAAGGTGGCGGGACTCGGGCAGGCTCAGGCTTCGGTCCCCCCTCCTGGGGTTGTGTAGTAATTTTTGTTTTCAGAAGGGGGTTGCGGTGCAATGAAGTTTGAGAACCCCTGACTTAGAATAGAGGTTTCCATTACCTGCTCAAATAGAATACCTCTTGCAGAGGTCAAATATTGTGCTATTAAAAAATGGCTGTCAGCAACCAGTATGATTCTATTTGATATCAGATCCTCAGTTTACACAAATGAAAAATTAGATGCTTTATCAAAGCTGAAGATGAAAGATAGGGTTTTCAAAACTGCATGGCATTTGTCTAACTGTTCCCGTTGAAGTCAGTGATAAATCACCCATTGGCTTCAATGCAAGCAGAGTTAAGCCAATGCTAAGTGCTTTAAAAAATTCTATTTACTATCCAGTAAATGAAAATGCAGGCAGCAGTTAAACTACCCTTTAATGTTAGACTGGATTTGTGAGGAAAGGATCAAAGGCTCTTCAATTAAAATATATATCTAAATGAATAATCTGTTAAGGGGGGGCAGGGAAGGCAAATGCAAATGAATGAAACCAGAATGGTATGGAAAATGTAGTTAAGCAGCTAAAACTTGTAGAATGCCACTAACCAACACAAACAGAGAGAAACACCCTACACTGTTATCAGAAATGCTGAGAATAGTATTTGTGCTAATACAGTGGCTCTCAAAAGACCTTAATTTGTATTATGCTCCATTTTACATCACTTACATCTCTCAATGCATGAGGGAAAATAATTATTAGATCCAACTTATTAGCCTTTGACTCTGTCTATCATGTCTGGAAAAGGACACCTTCTGTTGGAGAGGAAGAATAGTCTATTTCAAAATTATCCTCTGGCAAAACCCAAGGTCCTTACTGAATTTTATAAACTATTTAAAAGACTTAGTTTCCATGTTAGTTGATCTCTGAATCAGCTCTTTGGGATGGATTATATCCTGAGATTCTGTCCCCATGCACCACTCAGGTGGTATAAAGGGCCTGGATTCTGTGCACAAATTTCCAGCAGAGAATTCTCTTTGTTGCAGCATCTGACCTGGACCGAGGCCCTATACCTCTGCCCTCCCTTCTCTGTTGGCACAGGGGACATGGCAGGTATGTGGAGGGGGTGTGACAGACCTCTCAGACACTTGTTCCCCATTTGTTCTACACCAGTGTCAGAATTTAGAACAGCCTGGAAGCAGTTCTAATCACATTGGAGTAGGGGCTGGAATCTTTTCTGTGACTTCCTCCTGCCCCCCTATTCTGCACTAAGCAGAGCTCTGACACAGAAGAGAATCTTCTCCTATTTTGTCTAATAGTTTCCCTTCAACTGTCTCCATGTCTCCAACATGATTATTAATAAAGACAAAAAGGATAAAGGTCTCTAAAGAGTATGACTCATATAGGTCTATGTATCTATTCAACATGAATACAAAAGTCTTATCCTAAATTTTAACATGCAAACTAGAAGAATTACTCCCTGGACAGTCCACTATGATCAAGTAGGATTATATGGGAGAGACATGGGTTTTATTAGAACCTTAGAAGTTTATTAAGCGTAATTCATGCTACTAACCTGAGTGATTCTTTCCCTACACTCCAAAAAGGCCTTTGATTGTGTTGTGTGGACATTACTCTTTTACTGCTATAAAGTCGGGGGATTTGTACCAAAATTCCTTACTTAGATAAGATTCCGAACAGCCAAGATCCTTATTAAGGATTATTAATCCGACAGTTTTGGCTTGAAACCTGAAGGTAGGCAGGGCTGTCCCTTATCTCCATTATTGTTTATTCTGACTATGGTAACTCTCTGGTTCAAAGAATTAACTCCAGCAGTTGTAGTAATGGTATAAAAGTCTGAGATATTGATAATCAGAATGCATTGTATGCTGGTGACTCATTACTGGTGGCCAGTTGTCTCAGCATATTGAAGTGTAATTTTTTTGAGAATTTTTCTGCATTCAAACTAATTATAACAAGGACTTACCGAGGGTATTTAGAGGTACGTAAAAACAGTGGGCTTCCATTTCAATTAAATATTTAGTACTTGATGGATCCAAAGAATCTTTATTCCCTTTTAGCTATTAAACTTAAAAAAATCTTCCCTAACTGGAATAACCTAAGTTGCCTATCATTGTTTTCTTGGATAATACCATTAAAATGAGCTTTCCTCCTGTATTAATTGTTACAAGTTCCTCCAGTTACATTTATTTTAAAAACTGCAGCCTGCTATATTAACGTTTATTTGGAAGGCTAGAAGATACAAAAATAAAGGTGATGTCCTTAAGCAGAAAACAACTTTTGTTCTAATGTAAATAAGACGAATTCCTGTGAAGTGACTGGAGCTGTGCCATTTACATGAGCAAAAATTGTGGCCCTCATTGATGATTTGGCACTTCCAAACTCTTAGTTCTTTACCGTTTGACAGCACAGTTGAGCTAGTTAGCTGCCTATGGCTGCAGATTTCTGCAGAACCAACAGGAATCTCAGGCTTCTCACTTGAATTTATCCCTTTTCTTCCAGGGTCTAAATTTATCCCCTTGGTAATAATTAACTCATGTTACTTGCCATACAATGATTATATAGGCAAGGGCTGCTACCATTCTAATATACCTTCCATTACTTGCCTTTCTTTTGCAGTAATACATTGTTTCCCCTGGGAGATTGCTGCTTTGGCACAAAGCCTGAGCTCTTCATGTTTACAAGCTTACTGGACATGTTCAACAAAGCTATGCACTAAACATCCAGAAGTTGAGGAGAGTATCAAGTAAAACATTAGCAGTCTGCACAAGGTACTTGTTTGCTTCCTCCAATAGAGCCAAATTCTGCCGATCTTCTGAAACCCCATTGATCTCTGTGGAAGTTGATCTTTACACAATATTTTTCTCAACAATCATGGGCCACCTGCTGTTTTTTAACACAATAAGATTAAATTATTTCATGGGTTAAAAGAAAAATGGAAAGAACTGCCCCCCCCCCAACCTCTGGAACTTCTTGTTTACTTTCTTGGATGAAGACGCTTTTTACTATTTGCAGTAATAGTAGTTTTTTCACCAAGACACCTTCAGCCAGTGGAATTCTCCATTGAAAATACTGTTAATGTTGACTTTCTCGTCACAATATGTTTAGTTTCAGAGCTCACTACCTTTCATCCTGGTGCACCAGAGTCCGAAACCTTCTTCTGTCTCACAGAAGAGTTTGATAGCCTCCAATTCTTGATCTGTAGATCTGGTGGCCTCAAATTTGTTCTGTAGTTAACATTTGTCTACAACACAAAAGCAGCAAAAATTTGACATAATCAAAAAAGGCCTAGGGCTGGAATGTTGCAGGTCAGGGCTGAGCAGTCTTGGCAGACATTTATGGTAATGCTTGCAAAGAAACTACCAGAGGTGCATTGTGCTATCTGCTTCTCTCACTTCTGAGAAATAAAATTCACTTGGCCAAACTTTCTGCTCTCAATTGCACCAGTATAACTCAACTGCAATCAACGGGCTAAAGTTAAAACATTGTCTGGCAGAAGTACATCCAGGATTCTGTAGTCCAACAGAGAAGGAGTGGCGCCAAAGAGGCCAAGGTAGTGTTGGCATTGCCAACACCTGCATTTCATTCTGTATGCAAAGATTGCTTGTCAGCTATAATTTAATACTTTGACTTTTTGGCAAAAAAAAAAAAAAAATCAGAAGGTTCTGCATTCCTGAGGCAGGATTCTGTTCGTTTTAGGAGCAAACATCCCCTTTTGCCAACACTGCGAATGCTCTCCCGGTCTCGCAGCCTTTTGTCCTTTCGCAACTGCATTGCACAGCAGATGAGTTTCCTGTAAAGTGACAAAGAATGCAAGTCTCTGGTGTAATTTATATAGCAGATTTCAGGTCTGCACTTTTAGTCTAGGCAAACATCTGAACTTCCATGGATGAAAAAACGCTTGCAGAATTGGTCCCTTAATTGACAATGAAATAATTAAGTAGATTGTACTTAAACTGTTTTTTTTTTCTTTTTTTAATTATTTCACATGGCACTTCATTTAATTAGACCTCTTTAAACATACTTGTGGGTAAAGCATGCGTTTGTGGTTTGAATAGATAAAGAGTGAGAGATCACATAGAATAACCACAGTTCTCTTCAGTTTTATCCTCTTCAAAGACAGATGCCTTTGAAAGGTCAGAACTTCATTTAACCTAGGCGGATTTTAATCTGCCCTGTTTAAGGGGCTGAGCTATTCTGCACTCACCCAGGAACAATCCAGGGATGTAATCATGCCTAAAAGACCCTCCTTTCTGCATCCACTTGTGCCAGGTGGGTAGCCATATGAGTAGCAGACTTCCACCCCTCTCTACCATGCTGACTCAGCTATGCTGGATGGTGGGTTGGGCAAAGCTGGCAGAATAACCCCATGATCCAGTCTTCTGTAATTAGATACTGATGTAAGTGACCGATTTTAAGCCATTGCTACTAAACTTTAATGAAACTACTTTCGTCATTGCTTGATGTGTACTGGCCTGCAGAGCAAGAAGCTTTCAGAATTAACCCTAAATAAATACTTTTGTTATTACTGTGGGCTCTCTAAATAATCTATTGTATCTGAAAGTGGTTTCATTTTAATCAAATCAGAGCTGTTTGTACTGAACGCTGCCTCAATATGCACGTGTTGGTATGCATTTGCTTCTGTTTAAACAAATATCACAGCAAACATTTAGACACTTGGTATAATATAACAGAATGTTAGAGATTTGAAGTCTCCTTTCCCCATTTACTATAGAACTAATAGGTTTTGCCTTTGGCATGAAAAAAGGAAATATTTTTTTAAGGATTGAAGTGAATAGGTTGGTCATTATCAGAATGGAAAATCAGTGTTACGTTTTCATTTGAGATTTATCCTCACTAAATATACAGAGTATTGTTACTATATTTATCTTATTTTCTTATTGCTGGTATTGGAACGGATCTAATGTAAATATTTATCAGCTCTAAAAAAACCTTTGAAATTATTAGTATTAAAAAAAAGCTATCCTGCTTTTGAAAATAATCTGATTAAATTGAACAGAGTCTAAAGAGTTAGGAAAAGCAAAGCAATTCAGTAGGGAAATAACTTGTATAACTAGACAATATTTTAATAGAACAGGACTGTTTCCTGCAGCATAGAATTCTTGCAGAGCATTTCAAACAGTTGAACTCACAACAGGAAGTAATTTGCTGTTGCAAATAAGATCACATGACAGACACTGCCTATACTGATAAAAGGGTAAATACATTTCTTGGTAAAATTGATATGTGTAGTCTAGTTAATGTAAAGGCATCAGGGAAATTTAATGATACTGCATGTTTTAAATTAGTTTGCAATCTTAGAAACATGCTGAAATACCGTGTCCAGTTCTGGTGTCCACAATTTAAGAAGGATGTGGATAAATTGGAGAGGTTTCAGATAAGAGCCATGAGAATGAGTAAAGGATTAAAAAGTATGCCTTATAGTGATAGATTAAGCTCTTTGAGTCTATTTAGTTTACCAAAGGGAAACTTAAGAGTGACTTGATTAAAACTATAGGTACCTAAATGGGGGACAAATGTTTGATAATGGGATCTTCAAAGTAGCAGAAAAAGGTATAATATGATCTGAAGGCTGGAAGTTGAATCTAGACAAATTCAGACTGGAAATAAAGTATAGATTTTTAACATTGAGGGTAATTAACCCCTGGAACAATTTACCAAGGGTCCTGGTGGATTCTCCATCACTGGCAACTTTAAAATCAAGATTGGATATTTTTTCTCAAACATCTACTCTTGGACTTATTTTGGGGAAATTCTATGGCCTGTGTTAGACAGGTAATCAGACTAGATCGGGGTCAGCAACGTTCGGCACGCAGCTCACCAGGGTAAGCACCCTAGCGGGCCGGGCCAGTTTATTTATCTGCTGACGTGGCAGGTTCGGCTGATCGCGGCCCCCACTCGCTGCGGTTCGCCGTCCCGGGCCAATGGGGGCGGCGGGAAGCGGCACGGGGCCGAGGGATGTGCTGGCCGCGGCTTCCCGCCGCCCCCATTGGCCCGGGATGGCGAACTGCGGCCAGTGGGGGCCGCGATCGGCCGAACCTGCTGCGTCAGCAGGTAAATAAACTGGTCCGGCCCGCTAGGGTGCTTACCCTGGCTAGCCGCGTGCTGAACGTTGCCGATCCCTGGACTAGATTATCACAATGGTCCCTTCCATCCTTGGAATCTATAAATCTATTAAACAAAAGAAGTTTCTTGATGCTTCAACTATCAAATTATAATTTACAATCTAAATTTTAATTAAACCTCTACTGCATAAAAATATGTTTTAATGGTCTCAATAAGTTTTAAAAACCTCCAGATAGTTAGCAGATGTTATAAATGCATTTGATCTCATCAAATTCATACAAGAGCTTGGGGCGAAATTAGAAACTATTTAATTTTCATTTGAACCATAGTGACATGATTTATTTAGATTAGTTATACATAGAGTGGCCATTATTATGTAAAAGTAGGTCCATAATTCTGGAAAAATTGTATTTGTAGTTTTATAAATTAGTAATGAGTGTCTATTTTAACTGATGCAGCAAAGGCCTATTCCTGGAGTCAATGAAGTCAATTGGAATTTGGTATAAAAGTGAATGGGGCAGGACTGGGCCTCTATTCTGGAGCTCTTTTCTATTTGTATATTGTGTTATGATTGGCTACAGACTGGTTTCTTGGAAGATTAAACTGTAAATGTTAAATCAAAACAGCTTCACAGTCCCTAAAGAACAGCAATTAGTGGTTGCAGTGTGAGATGATTGGCTGTTCTCACTGGAGTCTGAAGATTTGCCATATTTGACTGACTTTGTTTCTGAAGTTCACCCCTTGGCTATGGTCCCCAAGGGCATTGTCCACCTGCAGAGACTAACCAGAGCTCTATCTGAGCCCCCTACAGTGGGGCTACAGGTATGTAGCACAGGAGCCTGTCACATCAGTTCTATGCTACCTAGGATGCCTGGCTGCTTTTCAGTCCCTTAGCACCACTATAAAAGTTCAAAACAACTGGATTCTAGCATAAACGCTCGTTCAAAATGTACACGATGGAGTTACTTCAATCTCTGATCACATTTGCTCATGTGTAGCTGGGACTCTCATTAAGAGGAAGGTTATTATTAAAATGAATTTATTTCAAATTCTATTGATCAGAGCAGTTAACTTCCAGTTCCTCTCCAAAAGTAAAGCCTTTTAGAATAACCTCCTTTAATAGCAACATGCTAGAATTGACCCTAGTTGTTTACTTATTTATCATGTAATACTTAATAGTCTGTGCATATTCATGGAAAAAGCACAGGAAAAATGATGATGCAAGAGCTGCTTTAGCTGCAGGGCAATCTCATACGCACTGGCAATTTAAGTGAGTATTACACAACTATTTACTTTGCTTTTAAAGGGGGGAAAATCAGTTACCAAAGCAACTATTACATTGTGTGCAACTAATGCTATTTTTGAGGTAAAGAACATCGTAAAGGTGCACACATAAATATGCCTTAGGAACTCATATACTTTTCACAATTGGAAGAAAAAGCTCTATTATAAGCAAACTTTTTTAAAAATCTAGACCTTCTTGCTAACTTTTCTGAATTGTATTTTGCTAACCAGTTTTCATCCCCATTTTTAGTTTGAGGCTATACGGTGGTAATGGATAAGTCAAATGTGAGTTTAGATATAGAGGTATATTCATATGTGTGCATTTCTGAGCACTCTAGCATTGTGTATATACCAAGTAGCATTAGCAGCTCTGGGGGTGCACTAAGCATTGCTGCATTTTATATAATTCCTGAAGAAGTCTCCATATAAATACAAGTGGATGACTATTAGCTGAACAGATAAAACAAAGTGCCCTCCTATCATTACTTGTAAATGCTCAAAGCAAAATGTGTTCATTCCTTGCCATAAAGCAAATGCTAAAGAATATAAGATGTTTACATAATATTGCTATTGGACGAACAACTCTGGTGGTGTGTCACAGTTGAAGATAACAGCACATGACATAAGTTACAGTAGATCGCTTCTGTCCTAAACACAGTCATGACCTAACTGCAGAACTTGGAAATGCTTGTTATTATTTTGTCAGTGGCAGTCCAAAGGGCAGAGGAAGACATGCAGTTTAAGGAGAACTGGATTTTATTAATCAAACTTCATCTCATTCTGTTAACAGCTTGTCCATGAGCAGATTGTGATTTCCTTGCAAATAGTTTGGAATAACAATTAGATTCAAGACATAATTTGTGGAAATATCTTGGTCTGTAGCTCATTGTAAACCGTATATTGTGAATGTTCACTGTCAATCTGAGTTGTTTTTGATTGGACACATACATCAGGTGATACTATTTTCTTCCTTGATTGGAGGAATGTAATACTTAGAATAAGGTTTCTTGTGCCAAGTCTCATTATCATGAGTCTGAAATTCCCTTTCTGTTAAACATTCTGCTAATTCTGCTTAAAATGTACTGTTTCCATGAGCCTTTTTACCAACAAATCCATTTACTAGATTGTTTGCAGTGTTGATTCCACCCTTCAGTTACCTGCATGACCAACTTTACTCAAATGGTTAGTCTTACTGAAGTCAATGGGACTACTCAGTGGCGCGCATAGCTGTATGCACATGATGCACAGTGTGTACCATTGGCAGGGGCAGGGCTAGCTGGGGGGCAAAAATGGCAGTTTTGCCCCAGATGCTCCCTTTGAGAGGGCCCCCAAAGTGAATGACATTGTGACCTGGTGCACCGATTTGCAACACTACTCACCGACATTTGACCTGGTGGTCCCCCCATCATTGTGGAATTGGTGGACGGGCCAAACCTGAGTTGTGCCATGCTAATTAAAATGAGAGTGGTTCAATTGTGCTTACCATGTGGAAAACCTCTGGAGCTGCCCCGGGACTACTCACAAAACTAAAATTACTCATGTGCTTATGTGGTCGGAGGATTGGGCCAAGCATGAGCACAAAAGAGGCTCAATACTAAAGCAAGTTTATAAAAAAAATATCATCTTTGAAAAGCTCTGGAAACTTTTTTTGGCAGTATTTGCCCAGTTCTGAGACGCAGGTCTGGTGCAAATGAGTGTGGCTGCATTGAAGTCAATTGAGCCATGCCCATTCATACTAGCTGATGAGCTGGCCCTTTCATTTTTAAGATTCATTGACCGGGGTGGTGTTATTAATCAGTCCATGAAAATTGTTCACTTGTGTAGAGCTAGTGGATTAATAGAAAAAATATTTGGCCAATATTCGTATTCGATGAATAACAGCAAAAATCAGTGAATACGTTATTCATCTAATAGTATTCAGCCAGCTCCGCTTGTGTGTCTGTATCAGCATCATGTGCACTTGAGTCAAGTCATTTCATTTCCCCGTGCCTCAGTTTCCCCAACTGTAAAATGGGGGTAATGATGATGACCTCTTTGTAAAGCACTTTGAGATCTACTGATGAAAAGTGCTAATAAGAGCTAGGTATTATTATTATTATACAGCACAGGTAGGCTTCTATAGTGTAGTATGGAGGGGAAAACATAACATCTGGCTCATTGTGTGTGTATTCCTTATATCTGAGTCCTGCAGACCACTTCAGGAGAACTTCTGTTTCTTGAATGAAGATTAGACTTCCTGGGAACTAAGTAACCAAAGCTCATCAAATGTTCTGCTGCATCTCTGTAAACTGTAGAAATCAAATATTACTCTTCTGCAGAAAATCAGCGAGGCCTTTTAAGTTACTTAATTATTTTAAATTTGTAATGTTAGAAACAGAGGCATTTGAAAAAACAACAACCAGATAATGTATAAATGCTTGCAAAGCCCTAAAGAGGTGAAAAAATTGCATCTGTTTTAGTTTCTCTTTATTCTTTAAGTCTGCACAGTAAGCACTTTTCCTGGCTCCCTCTGCTGGCTATGAGGCTGGCTTGGCTTTCTTTCAGTATGATCCTACTTTTGCTGATTAAAATAGCTACAGTAGCTCTGTGTCTTTCTCTTTCTCCTCCCCCCCGTTCTATGAATGTTTTGCTTAATTACACAATTGTCTTCATGACTGATTCTACTTTTCCAGTATATGAGTCACATTAAAAAATGAAACCGTATTTTTTTAAAAGCAATCAATCACCACACTGCATTGAAGAAAGGGAGACAGAGAAGGGAGGGAGAAGCAGCTGCGTTATTAAGGAGCTATGGCCATTGAGAACTAACTTTTTGAAAACATTTAAAAGAAAATAACTGTTAACAACCTGCTAACACGTGCTCTGGTCATGTTGTTTTTATTTGTTTTTGTTCAGTACAATGTCTATTTTCTCATCACTGTGGATGTGATTTCTTGTATCTGTCTTAGAATAACATAGCACTTTTCATCTCTAAAGCACTTAGCAA
The DNA here is from genome assembly GCF_002925995.2 of Terrapene triunguis. Classification (NCBI taxonomy): domain Eukaryota; kingdom Metazoa; phylum Chordata; order Testudines; family Emydidae; genus Terrapene; species Terrapene triunguis. Next base: position 5,962,195 of record NW_020698262.1, on the reverse strand, counting down.
ATATGAACTGATTAATTCTGACAATTCCCCTGTGAACTAACTAAGAAAAGAATATCCTCATTTTACAGATGGGAATGCTAATCTAGGGAGGGTCAGTGACTTTCCCAAGGCCAAAAAACCCTCAGTCAAAATAAATAATGTAGAGTACCGATTTTCACATCAGCAGAAGCCCAGTTTGCTATTTGCAAAGTTGCATGTGTAATTGCACACTTTGTGTCTAACTGGCCATATGCACATGCAAATATGAAGGCTGCATGCACAGTTTTTGTAATTGCAATTGCAAAATAGCAGTCCCTATTTATCTTTTAGATTTGTAATCTAAAAGATGAGATGTAACAAGTGGATGAAACAGACAAGCGGGCAGTGATGGTCAGGTAAGGGTCATGGGGTTACAAAAAATGTGTGCAATTCTTAGCCAGTCAGGAACAGTCATCACAACTGGCCATCTTCCTACTCAGTATCAGGTTGCAGTTTTCTGTATTCACTACAGAAACAGTGAATTTTGAAAAATAACTTGAAGGAAGATAAGATTGTTGTCACTTTACAGCTTTTGACTTACTTTTCCCCTGGTAATGTGAAAATTAGGCCCTTTATGTCAGAATTCATGTTAATTTATTACTACAAATATTGTACTCAGATTTCAAACTTAGGTGCCTAACGTTATCATAAGTAACTTATGGGTGCGATTTTCAAAAACATTGGCCTAACTCATGGACTTTATTGAGGACTTTTACAAATCTCATCCTACATACCTGAATATAGAATTTAGGCATGAGTTCTAGATGCCAGTTTGAGAATTGGGGGGTGGGAATTAGGAATTTAGGAGCCGAAGTTTAGGCTATTCTTGGAAATCTTTGGGCTTGTAATAATATACTTTGTGCATGAAATTTTCAAAAGCACCTAAGTTTCTTAGGAGCCTAAATCCTAGTGGGATTGCATTTTCCCCAGCTCAGTTTTGAGGAAGAGGACATGTTCCCTCATGTATGCCTAATAGTCACATTTACTGGGTATTTTGCTTGTTGGATCTCTTCCATGCCCTTCAGCGTGGAGGACGACTTCTTAGCCTCTGGAACAAGGCCTCCTGAAGTTAGAATGAGAGTCACATGCTCACTGACATTTGTGTACAAAGGATGATTTCAATACATATCTTGGAATTAGAGTAATTTCCAGTGTGATCCCTCAAAATAGATCACGAAAATTAAAGTATTAGGGGCCAAATTAATCCTTGGTGTAATTCTATTTACATAAATTGTTACACCAAGGATGAATTATTTATTATTACTATCACCACAAATATTTGCAGTGCGTGGTAGATGGCTGTCACGGTGGTATCTGGGTGCCTTTTGCCTCACACATTTGGCATTTCCTGTGAATACTCTTTCTTGAGGAGTTACTGCAGTTTCTATGACCAGGGAAGTAGGAGCCTATCTGCTTTTGTTGATGGAAACATAGGACCTGGTTGTCATTTACACTTAGGCCCCTTTTCACCATCCTGGCAATGTGAAACTTACTATAAAGGCATAGAACAAGTATCAATAAATTGAGGCTGGACATAAAAGATGTTGACATCTGACTGTGCTTCTGTTCCCTTGACTGTGCTTAGAGATTGGGGCTGGGATTTTCAGAGCTGTGCAGGGGATTTAGCCACACATCTTCCATTAGAATGAATAGAAGGAACACAATCTGTTAAGTAATGGAAGACATGTGGCTAATTCCCTTGCACTTCTTTGAACATCTCAACCTATTAGCATTGCTGATGGAAACAAGATGGCTGGAAGAAATAAGCAGGGAGTATGAATAGGAGACCATAGTGAAGACCATAGTGTATTAAGGGCACGTGTGTGTGTGTGTTTGCGCGCACGCGTGAGAGAGAGATTTTGCTCTAACTGGTAAGAGGCTTAATAGCTTCTCCTCTATTAAGTTTTCCTTTGGAAAGGAGGATCTTTTAAATATTAAAACACATTTCATTACATTTCATGTGCTTTTTCATTCTCTTCATGCACTTTGTGTTTGATAGATTTGTCTTTTCACCAAGGCTCCACATGTGACAGATTATATCTACGTATCATCCTGCCATTTAATCTGAATCAAAGGGAATATCTTATCTAATGTGACAGGTACAGTCATCTGTTGTCAAAGCTGTGACAGTGCTGACCAGGATTATTTGGATGAATGGTCATCTTGATGTTGCAATATGGAAGGTGTGGGCTTTGTGAATAAACTGGAATAGCACAGAGAGATGGACTGCCACTGAAGTGGAAATGATGGGATAGACTGTATGCTAATGTAAAATATAAAGACATCAGAAACTGACTAGGGGTATTAGGATAAAGAGTTTGGGGATGTTGGTGAGTGTAATGGAGGATGTATGAAATATATACTTGAACAATCTAGGAGAGGTTATTTGGAATAAAGTAGAAAGCAAGTACTTTTTTTTTATGCAAGTAGGTCATACATCTTTCCTTAGCACTGCAGTGATTTCAGTTACCCTAAAATGTGTTGGGCTACTGATAGTGGAATCTTTTACTGATAAGACTCAACATGTATATTCCTGGAGGCAACATCCAACTGATGGAACACTCAAGAGGAATATAAATTTTCCTAAACATATTCCTAAGCAAATGAGCTGAGCATGAAAATAATTTAAAACTGATTTGATATCTTGGCCATGGTGGGCTCATCACTGTTAGGTGTGAAACACCTATGAGACTGCAGTGGCTATGATGAAAATTAGCAGATAGGGCTGGGATTTTCAAAGGAGCCTGAAGGTGCTCAGATTCCAGGGAAATTGAATGGGAGTTGGGCACCCACGTTTATTGTGCTCCTTCGAGAACCCCAGTGTAGAAAAAAGTATGGGACTATTCAGAGCCCTAAATCATGTATCTGATCTGGGTGTACAACACCCAGTTGTCTGCATTTGGAATTATGAATGTGGATCAGAGGCAGAAGGGAATGGAGAAGAGGATGAATGAAACCTTCTTCTGGGAGAGGACTGAAGAGAAGCAGAAAACATAAACAGCACAGTAAAATTTTGAGGGAGGAGAGCAGCATGTCCCCTTTAATATACTGTAGTGATTGTACCTATCAACAATGGAGATGGTAGATGAAGGGACTGAACATACCAGGGAGTAGCCTTATGGATCGGTTACACAATAGTGGAAGAGGCACTGGGTCATGTGACTGTGGCAGTGTTGTCAACTATCCCAATTTTACCATATTTCATTACATTAAATGCTTTTCTTAAAGCCCCAGCTCCTGAAATCATGTGAACATAATCATAGAGTTAAGGCCAGAGGGGACTACCAGATCTTCCAGTCTGACCTTCTGTATATCACAAGCCAAATATGTGAAAACCTCAGCTTTAATTTAAAAAAAAAACATAGTAAATTTCTAGCTCTCAAGGTTGCAGAGGAAAACCTTGAAAATGTGACCCAAATGCATCCTGAAGGCTCAAAAGCCAGAAGGCAAATAAGAACCTTACATGTATTATGTTTTGTTTTGTTTTCGTTTTGTTTGGCTTAAAAATCATGAGATTAAAAAGAACAACCTCAAGATTGTGGGGGGTGTGACCCATGATTTTTGAATGCTTGGTTTGCAATACAGCTGTGAGAACTCTGTCCAAATGGTATTTTCTGTTTCTTTCCCAAAGGCAGCAGCAGGATGGAAGGCTGCTGAGAGCATCGTGGTGGCTCCTGCAGTCACAAGACTGGCTACAGGGCACTTACAAATATGGCGCTGCCAGAGATCTTTGTAAGTTAATGTTGAATTCTGTCAGAATTAACCTGCCTGCTCAAATGTTCCAACGTTATGTGAATATTACCCTGGAGGATGACACTATGGAAAGTGATCTCCTCTGGCTCTGCCCGGCCACTTCCCTCAAACTGTGTTGTCCAAATGTTATGTGGAGCAGCTGCCATGGTTGTGTAAAGAGGTGGGGTGTGGCTGCAGAGGCCAAATATTGTTCTCCATTTTGGAAGGCAGGGTTCTGGACTGCAGGAGGCTGCAGCCAACACCAGGTTGTTGTGGTGGTTGTGATTGGTATGTAGTGTTTAAATAAATATAATGTACTTAAATACAAGGTCTTCATGCCTTAATAAGGAGAAAAACACGAACATTCAGTGCTTACATGTAGATGCCTCTGTGGTACTGGAGGACAAGAGAAGTAGCATCCCTTTTCGGACAATTTCCCACCCCCCCAGCCCCAGTTTATTGATATTTCTGCTATATTCAGGCCTCATGTGCTATTTTTTTGATTATATGATCTGACCCTAAGGGTACAATTGACATTAATGAGATGTAAATGACAGATGTGGTGACAGATGACAATGTGATCAACCAAAGAAATAAGAAACAGTATCAAGAATAAACAGACAGCTGCAAAGGACATAAATGATCTGGTAAATAGTGTCATTGCACAGGTTTTATTTTAATTAATGCATTGGAAAAAAGATAATCGGAGCACCAAATATTAGCATGAGGTGGCTGAGAATATTATAGCAATTAGTAAACATTTTTTCAGGGTATACACAATAGGGAAATGAGGAAGAAAAAAGGATTCATTTATTTATTTGAGAATGACAGTGGGGAACCAAGTGAAAGAAGATAAGGGAATGGCATAGATGTTAAACAGGTATTATGCATGCATCTTTTTTTTTTTTTTTTTTTTACAAAAGAAGGGCATTTGGTATTTTCATGGATCACATGAATAATGGAAGAAAAGATTTATTCAAAGGTCAGGGGATCTTACATTAAGAAGGTGCAGGGTTGTATGACATAAATCCAAAGAACTTGCTAAAGGAAATGGTTATGAAGACTGGTGGGACTTGAAATTCTTCCATGATGTTTCCATCTGGATATGTGTGGCTTGTTTCACCCTTGGCCTTGTGCAGCCATTGACAGCAGTGAAATTGTGTGCAAAGTTGGTGTGAAATGCTACCATTCTGATTTGGTAGCTTTTTATGATCACTGGTGTAGATCAGGGGTCGGCAACGTTTGGCACGCGGCTCGCCAGGGTAAGCACCCTAGCGGGCCGGGCCAGTTTATTTACCTGCCGACGCGGCAGGTTCGGCCGATCGCGGCCCCCACTGGCCGCGGTTCGCCGTCCCGGGCCAATGGGGGTGGTGGGAAGCCGCGGCCAGCACATCCCTCGCCTGCGCCGCTTCCCGCCGCCCCCATTGGCCCGGGACGGCGAACCGCGGCGAGTGGGGGCTGCGATCGGCCGAACCTGCCGCGTCAGCAGGTAAATAAACTGGCCCGGCCCGCTAGAGTGCTTATCCTGGCGAGCCGCGTGCCAAACGTTGCCGACCCCTGATCCACAAGCTATTATTTGTCCTAGGTACTTATATGGCCCCCATCACTGTAGTAGCTGAGTGAATTTCAATCTTTAATCATAGAATTGTAGGACTGGAAGGGACTGCGAGAGGTCATCTAGTCCTGTCCCCTGCACTCAAAGCAGCATTAAGTATTATCTAGACCATCCCTGACAGTTCTGGTCTCCTATGTTCAAAAGGGATGAACTGAAACTGGAACGGGTACAGAGAAGGGCAACTAGGATGATCTGAGGAATGGAAAACCTTTCCTATGAAAGGAGACTCGAGGAGCTTGGTTTGTTTAGCCTAACCAAAAGAAGGCTGAGGGGGGATATGATTGCTCTCTTTAAATATATCAAAGGGATAAATACCAGGGAGGGGGAGGAATTATTTCAGCTCAGTGCTAATGTGGACACGAGAACGAATGGATATAAACTGGCCGTGGGGAAATTTAGGCTTGAAATTAGACGAAGGTTTCTAACCGTCAGAGGGGTGAAATTTTGGAACAGCCTTCCGAGGGAAACGGTGGGGGCGAAAGACCTCTCTGGCTTCAAGATTAGGCTAGATAAGTTTATGGAGGGAATGGTTTGATGGGATTACGTGATTCTAATCAATTAGGCAATAACGGCCATCGCTGGTAAAATGAGGGTCTGGCTAGAGAATCTTGCCTGTATGCTCGGGGTTTTGCTGATCGCCATATTTGGGGTCGGGAAGGAATTTTCCTCCAGGGTAGATTGGCAGTGGCCCTGGAGGTTTTTCGCCTTCCTCCGCAGCATAGGGCAGGGGTCGCAAGCTGGAAGATTCTCTGCGACTTGAAGTCTTTAGATCACGATCTGGAGACTTCAACAGCAGAGCTAAGGGAAAGTGGGGGGGTCAGCTTTTGTGGCCTGCATCATGCGGGGGGTCAGACTAGATGACCATATTGGTCCCTTCTGACCTTAAAGTCTATGAGTCTATGAGTCTATGAGACAGGTGTTTGTCTAACCTGCTCTTAAAAATCTCCAATGATGGAGATTCCACAACCTCCCTAGGCAATTTATTCCAGCGCTTAACTACCCTAACAGTTAGAAAGTTTTTCCTAATGTCCAACATAAACCGCCTTTGCTGCATTTAAACCCATTGCTTCTTGGCCTATCCTCAGAGGTTAAGGAGAACAATTTTTCTCCCTCCTCTTTGTAACAACCTTTTATGTAATTGAAAACTGTTATGTCCCCTCTCAGTCTTCTTTTCTCCAGACTAAGCAAACCCAGTTTTTTCAATCTTCCCTCATAGATCATGTTTTCTAGACTTTTAATCATTTTTATTGCTTTTCTCTGGACTTTCTCCAATTTGTCCACTTCTTTCCAGAAATGTGGCGCCCAAAACTGGACACAATACTCCAGTTGAGGTTTAAATCAGCGTGGAATACAGTGGAAGAATTACTTCTTTTGTCTTGCTCACAACACTCCTGCTAATACATCCCAAAATGATGTTTGCTTTTTTTGCAACTGTTCACTCATATTTAGCTTGTGATCCACTATGACCCCCAGATCCTTTTTTGCAGTACTTCTTCCTAGGCAGTCATTTCCCATTTTGTATGTGTGCAACTGATTGTTCCTTCCTAAGTGGAGTACTTTGCATTCGTCCTTATTGAATTCTATTTACTTCAGACCATTTCTCCAGGATAATGCATTTATCCTCACAAGACCCTTGTGATGCAGGGAAGTATTTTACAGACGGAGAACACAGAAGCTATGTGACTTCGTGACCCCCACTGGCCGCAGTTCGCTGTCCCGGGCCAATGGGGGTGGTGGGAAGCCACGGCCAGCACATCCCTCGCCCGCGCCGCTTCCCGCCGCCCCCATTATCCCGGGACGGCGAACCGTGGCGAGTGGGGGCCGCGATCGGCCGAACCTGCCGCGTCAGCAGGTAAATAAACTGGCCCAGCCCGCCAGGGTGCTTATCCTGGCGAGCCGCGTGCCTAACGTTGCCAACCCCTGTTGTAGATATTAAGGTTTGAACTTACTTTCCATGCCCTTTACATAAGAGCATAAGAAGGGCCATAGTGGGTCAGACCAACGGTCCATCTATCCCACACCATCATTGTCTTCTGACAGTGGCCAATGCCAGATGCTTCAGAAGAATAGAACAGGGCAATCATCAAGTGATCCATCCTCTGTCATCCAGTCTCAGCTTCTGGCAATCAGAGGCTTTAGTCTTCTAATTGAAGAGTTGATCTGGCAGACAAAGTTATAACAAGATCCACTGGCTGGAAGTTGAAGCTAGACAAATTTAAACTGGAAATAAGGTGTACATTTCTGTCATTGAGGGTAATTAACCATTTAAAAAATTTACCAAAAGTTGTGGTGGATTCTCCATCATTGGCACCTTTTAAATCAAGTTTGGGGATATATCAGATATGCTCTAGTTCAAACCAGAATTATTTTGGGGACATCCTATAGCCTGTGTTATACAGGAGGCCAGTCTAGATGATCACAGTGGTTCCTTCTGGTCTTGGAGTCTATGAATCTATCTTAATTCCCCAAAGTGTTGCATCTAACTCTCTCCTGCACACCTCTGGAGATGATTTCCCAATGACTTTCTTGAAGAAAATGGGCTGAAGTTCTTACTAAGGGTTAGGGCTTAAACTGCACTCAGGGTTAGGATTTCCTTGCTTGAAGTCTAACTTGAATTTTCTCTTTCAGAGTGTTAGACCCTAGTTTAGTTTTTCTTTGACCTCCGTCTTCTTTTTTTGGTGTTATGTTTGGCCTCCTCGTTTTCCAACAATAGTCAGCATTTTTTCTCATGGGAGGTCTACACTAGTAATCTCTAGAATGGTCAATTCCTTTCTCTGCAATTATACCTGATTACTACACTTGTTTTATTGCCTCACTAGACAGGTCAGCAGGGACAGGAATGACCCTTCCCAACTACTATTACTTGTTCAAGTGCTAAAACAGCTCAAAGCTGATGCTCAAGTTAAATAGCACATAATGACCCAGATCCAAGGAGCACACATGCAAGTTGGGGTGGGTACAAAAGTGGTATAAAGTTTTGTGTTTTTCCTTCATCCTGAGCTGGCTGTGTGCTGGGCTGCCCCTCCCCTCCAGTGTACTTTAGAGAAATCTTCACACTGCTTTAAGGTAGCTGCTAGTGGTTCCAATACACGATGAAATTCTGATCCTATTGAGGTCAATGGCAAAACTCCCACTACTTCAGTGGAGCTGGGATTTCACCCACATTTTTTTAGTTGGGAAATTATTGATTTATTTAAAGCCAGAGAATAGAACAAAATAGAGAGAAAATGAATTTCTATGTATTTCCACTCCCACTCATTGAAATAAATCACTGAATAATTGTTCAAGTTTTCCTCCTATTTAAATTTTGGAGGAAAGGGAGACTGTCCCTTTAGGGGATAGTAAATGGGAAAATTAAGAGGACTTGTGTAATCTTGTGAATGGAAAATTTTGATTGGCTGAATGTCAGGTAAACGTTTGAACTAGGTTGCAGAGAGTACTACTAAGTGAATTATGGAGGTTATTGCTGAAATTAAGTGGAAGACCATGTGAAAGAAATTGCAGCATTGCTGATACAGCAACTCAGAATTTTTTTTTGGTATGACTTAATGCTATCAAAGCAGAGCACTATCAAGCTTTTAATAACTTGCACCAGCAAAATATTATGAGTAGGTTTGGACCAGACATACAACCCATGGGAATATCTCCATTCTCTGCACATTATCTTTGTTTATTAGTGAAAGCTGTCATCAAGGCTATGTTGATATCACTTTTGTGATAACTCCCTGTTTTCACAGACTTGTCACACTTTACAAAAAAAAATCTCTTCAGCAGAAAATTTCCTAGCTTGGGTAACAGCCCCAAAATAAATTGTTTTGGAAACTCTGAGCAAAATCTGCTCACACATTTTGAGGGATATGTGAAGTTGAAAAACAACATTTTTCTATTGTAAAAAGATTTACAAAACTCAAAACTGGAAAAATAACTGCATTTCATAGAATGAAATTTTGTAGCTAAGTAGGGATGGGATAACGTTTCTTTAATCAATTAGGCAATAATGGCCATCGCTGGTAAAATGAGGGTCTGGCTAGAGAATCTTGCCTGTATGCTCGGGGTTCTGCTGATCGCCATATTTGGGGTCGGGAAGGAATTTTCCTCCAGGGTAGATTGGCAGTAGCCCTGGAGGTTTTTCGCCTTCCTCCGCAGCATAGGGCAGGGGTCGCAAGCTGGAAGATTCTCCGCAACTTGAAGTCTTTAGATCACGATCTGGAGACTTCAACAGCAGAGTTAAGGGAAAGTGGGAGGGGTGGGGGTCAACATTTATGGCCTGCATCATGCGGGAGGTCAGACTAGATGACCATATTGGTCCCTTCTGACCTTAAAGTCTATGAGTCTATGAGTCTAGGGCTCGTTGTGGGGAAAGCTCCGGGCCAGTGGAGTTAGCATACCGTTTACGTTATTCTATAGTCCCATAAGTGGAATTTATGGTCCCATAAACACATGCTATTGATGTTAGTTGTATAGTTGCCTTTCTTTCATTTCACTGAGAAGTTCTATATAGACTAGAACCAACACCTGTTGAAGTCTGTGGAATAACTACCATTGGCTTTAATAGGAGTTGGATGAGGCTTTAGTTGCATAAATTGTTACTGGGCTACTTTTGTTCTACAGTGAAATCAGTAGAGAATAGTGTTTTAATTTCCTTTTAAATTTTTTCTTGAAAAAATCAAACAGGGAAAATGAAGCTAAATAATAAAATAACTTGCTATTAAAGTTGCAATTTTAAACACTTGAGTGTCAGAAAATGTAAAACTTCTAATATTCTTAGTCTATTGCTTGTTCATCAGTAGTTCGCTATTAGTATTCAGCACTCAAAACTCAAGTTGTATTAATTGGACTTGTAGGTCACATGGTATGCTTCTCTGATTGGAAGAGAGCAACTTTTACAGTCATGTTTTTAATTATGGATACTTGAAATTATAGTTTCTCAATATGGTTTCCTCAGCTGTTCTGCAACATTCCTTTAAAACTCAATGTTCCAGTGAACATTCTTCATCTGATAAAATATTCATGGAAAGTAATCACAGAAGGCTGCAAACGGAGTCAAAGCAGATTTGTTTAAAAATTCAATGGCATATTTGTAGGGATTTGTTTTGGATTATTTGCCTAGCTCTAGTTTATCATTCAGTCAAAAATGCACAATGGTAACTTCAGGGCCTTGTTCCACCTCTCTTCCTCGGGATGAGTCACTACATGAGCCCATCCCAAATGTTATGATTTCAGTGGCACTACTCAGATGGTTAGGTACTGTATTACTCAGCATGAATAAGGGTGGAAGAATGTTAACTGAGTGGTTGTAGTTGTGTTGGTTCCAAGATATGAGAGAAATAAGGTGGGAGAGATAATATCTTATTGGACCAACTTCTGTTGGTGAAAGAGACAAGCTTTCATTAAGTGAACATTAACTGAAACAATTTTGCTTTTCTTAGAGCAAGCCAGCTGCATATGGTAAAGGAGAGTTGGTTTATGAGTTTGTCTGGGTGGGTAGTTCAGTGCTATGGTTCAATGTAGTGCCCATACCCACTTAATGCACCTGTCACTGTAAAATTGCTTGATTTCGTTGTAATTGATGGATTTAGCAAATTTCACTTCATTTATGGGTTTATGTGTCTGGAATCTTTTTTTGGAGTGTTCTGAACTATGCAGGCACAATTACTTGACTGTTTATACAAAGAATTTGTATTATTTGGGAGCCTCTTTTGGAACTGGAAGAGGAAGTAGTCTGTGAATGCTGCAGTATTGGTGGAATACCTGAGCACTGCAACACACCCTGGTTTGCAAATTACCCCTTGATCTTGCAGTTTGAGAAATTAGGGTTGAAAGAGTTTTGTTGTATGCATTTGGAATGAAACTCACAACTCACCTTTCTTTCCCTGAGGGTTACAGATTAAATAAATCACTTAAGAATCTTTATGGTAGATTTTGTGAGGTGATTTTCTTTTTGACATTACTGGCTTGGAGAAATTATGGTATTTCTAATAGCTGAATACAGTAATATACAGGTGACACAGAGTTTCCTGTATAAAAAATTAGAATAATATGTTTTCATGTTTGATTATTTTAATTTAGTTTTCTAATTAGAAGTGTCATTTTATTGCTACTTGAAGAAATTAAGTATTTGTGAGGAGTTTCAATCATGGTTGTTTTAGTATGTAGGTAAGGGTTAAAATACATTTTTCATTTGAAAAGAGAGGATTTCTCTATCCCCCCCCCCTTTTTTTTTCTCCAGAGGAGCTTAATTGTTTCATAGGCTTAAACCATGATGATGGCTAGATTGAGGGAACCTGCAAGGGAGTTCAGGCGCTGCTCTAGAAGTTACCTACATGACACAGCTTGTCTAATGTTGTCTTAAAAAAAATTTCTGACAAAAATAAAGTCTCTTTTGGCAAAATGGGAATTTTTATGAGAAAATGTTCATTTCTATGCAAATTTTCAATGATTATTTTTTATTTTGTTGAAAAAATTAAAATTGATCTTTTTCATGGGAAATTTTATATATATAAACACACACACCCACACCAGCTCTACTAAGTGATCTGAACTTTTCAGGAACTTTTACATCATCCCAGTTCAATTCTCCCTATTTAATTTTCCCTTTTTATGGAAGATGCCCAAGGACTTCTTTCTCATTGACTTTTTCAGCTGGTAGCTTGTCACACCCAAATTCTTCTCCGGTATCTTCAGGTGTGTCCTGATGGCTGTGATCTTCCCCCAGAACAGCTGGATAGTAACTTGGTAAACATCTCTTCCCTCTCCATCTATTTGTAGCACCCCTCAAGTCCATTTCTCTTCTCCATCTCCTAAAAGTGGGATCACCCTAAAGCAGAAACTGAAGATAATTTGGGTTGGGGAGCCCTTTCCTCTTAATCCAGTGTGAGGTTGGCAGTATACTGTGAGATATCTTTATACTGAGGGTTTCTCTATATCCAAATATGTTTCCCCAGTCCTAGCCCTGATGAACAGTCTTGTTTATTTGAGGTTGATCTTTACACATATTCCAGTCTTGAATTTTTCTAAATTATTCCTTGCAGCTTCCCGTCCGCCTTTTTACTGACGTAGGGAGCACTGTTACTATCTCAGCTATATAAACCTTGCCAAAGAGTAGTAAGCATAGAATCTCTGTTTCCCACTTTGGCTGTAACAAGTGATTTGGGGCCACACCTAGAACAGCTTCATCTAATTAAGATAATTCAGTGAAAAAATTGTTGATGTAACCTTAAGCATCTGAAAATCTTGGCATCATACTTGATCTGAATAAAGTGTGAAATAGCTATTGCACATCTTACATCTCAGTCACATAAAGCAGCAAGTGTCTTTAAAGTGATACCATTAATGATGAACATAAGTCAATCTGAGTGCTATAGAATTATGAATGTCTTTAAAAAAATTGTTCATGATGGTGCTAGATAACAGCTCTAGAGACTGAATTTCCCTACCCACACAACAGGCAGCAATGGCTTCTCCTCAATGCGTTAGTCTCAGTGGGGTTTTGTGCATGCAGATCCTGTCATCTGTGGGCACCATTAGACTCTTTCTATTGATGAGCAGGTGTCAAGGAGGCCCCATGAATACAGGTGTGTGCATGAGCAGAAGTGGAGGCTGGAAATAAAGCTGTTGTGTTTCTTTCAGACACTCAATATTTTCACTGATACTATTTACATATTGTACCTATATAAAAATATAATCACTTATCCTTTATCCCTGTCCACAGTCACACTTGTCACCTTAGAACCTTCGTATATGTTTCTGTCTCTAGTCCCTATAATTGATTTATCACCAAACCTGATTCCCAACAGATCTCCGTGCTCCTTCTCAGACTTGTTTTGTTTCCTATTTCCATCAGTTCAGTGACTGAATCGGTCCATCTAAATCCATCCATTTATTTTCTTTAGCCTCAGACACCACTGCCATGTTCCTTTCTTTCTGCTAACCCTGCTTAAATTTGCCTTATAATTTCTACATGAAGATGGCCTCAGGGTTGAGATATATCCAATCCTGTTTCCTATTTTCAGTGTACATTCATGACAGCTCTTCAGCTCTGTTTGCTACCCACGCACCAGTCCCACCCTTTACTGTTGTTTCCTCATCAAATAAATGCCTGGCTAGATTGATTGATTATACAAATGTACTCTAGGAACTCTGGCATTACAGAATCAGATAGCTGCAGCCTTCCACACATAAAAACTGAGGCTAAGTTAAATGAAACTAGAATTAAATGCCTGCTTTTAGCTAAATGAGCATTAGAGTACAATAACCCATATTGGATGAGATTTAAATGAGTTGTTTAAAATCATGCTTGTTTTCTCTCTTAACCAAATGTGCTTTTGAGCTGAGAGGGTGAATTTGACATAAATCTGGATATGAAACTCCAGATCATGGTGAATGTTCTATGATTGTATAGGTGATGCATACCTAGGATGGTATTGTTGCTTTGAAGTTAGAAATATGAGTTACAGTTTGCCTAGGGACTTGGAATATAGTCAAGTGGCTTTCCTTTTTTTTAACTATATGAACAGCAAATATAAATTCATATCGGCTGAATAGAGAAAACTCAAAAGCTCAGTCCCTGTCCTGAATGTCACATGATGTATTCTATGGACACAGAGGGACAGATCCTCAGCTGGGTAAATTGGCATAACTCCATTGAAGCTGAGATGTATTCAGGACCACAAAAAGGTTTGTTTTGTCTTCTCTCCCGCGCTAAAATAAAAAACATAATTTTTATGAATATCCTGGATGAGTTGTTTTTCCAGGTAGATTTGAATTCAAAGATGGTGGTTGTTCACTGAACTTGGATTGAGAGGGTATTCCATACATAGAGGAAACAAATGTAAATACAAGTAGAAGGGAATAGAAGAATGCATCAGATGTAGATGCTCGTTATTTTTTTAAAAATAGGCTGCGTAGCATAAGACCCTCTCTCTTTTTAGTTGGGGTACTTCGGGACTTCTAGTATCAATGACCTATCTTTATTATAATAGTAATGCCTAGAGGCCCCAGCCTTGTGCTAGAATTGTACAAATGCATAGTGATCACTTGAAGTGATTTGTGCAAATTCATGCAAAAGACTAGTGGCAGAACTGGAAATGGAGCCCAAGTTTTCCAGCTCCCAGTCTTTTGCCCTCTCCACTGGACCACTGTCCTGTGCCTAAAGATTTCATGCCTCTTTTAACACCTTTAAAGCAATAAAAATTAATATTTTCTATGAGGCTACTTTAGAGATATATATATACTAGATATTAAAAAATAAATGTAAGGCTCATTCAATTGATAATTTTAGCTTTGCAGTAAATAATCTTCCTGCATATGTGGGTATTTGTATAATGTACAGTAATACACATCTCTTCTAGTCTTTCCTATTTTGTTTATTATTGCACTTGTGACCAACTGTGTGGGGCAGCATTAGTGATTTCTGGAAAACATTCAGAGTTTATTGCTGTTTTTAAGTCGTCTTGTTACTTAACCCCATGCCACATTAAAAGGTTTTATATTTTGTTAGCTTTTTGTGTGTGTGCATAAACAGTCCTAAACCACTAATATTAATTCAGGTAGATTGGTTTGTAGGTATACTTTGGGTCTCTCAAAAAAACCACTATGGTACAAATATATAAAAGCAGGGTCTGCAAATATTATACATATCTCAATGGACTAGGATGTGCACTCTAAATGCCACTTCAAATTTTAGGAAAAGTACGCTAATGGAAATCTGAATGTGTCTGATAATCTTAGAAATAAGTGTATTGTTTGAGACAAACTGACCATTTATCTGAGACAAATTAAAACAAGGGATAGCAAATGATAGCACTAAGTTAGCCTTTCAGAGAAGAAAACTGGCACAGAACCTTACTCTGGGTGACATACTTCGCAAAGCACTCATTTGGAGACATAGTCCACTAGATGCCTTTTCTGAATGTGTCAGAGGACTAAGAATACTAACTCTAGTGGCTATATATATATTTAAATGGGCAAGGGAAGAATGAGGAAACTAAAGAGCTGTATATCTAATTTCAGATGTGAGGAAGATGTTGGATGCATAAATAAGTTATAGCTATAAAACATTTAGACCTGCAGAATTAATTATGACTCTAATTGAATGTTGAGAATGAAATCCTGCTGTGACAATAGTTACAGCACTGATCAAGGCCAGTCCTGGTGTCGCACAGGGTTTTCAGAACCCAAAGCAATGGTAACTTAACTGTTTGTCTTCAGATGGTGTCAGGAATAAATCAAAGGGGACACAGCTCCTCCGTCTGATAAATGATTGGTACAAACAAGAGTGCTTTTACCTAAAGCTACTTTATTAGGTCTCAAGTGCGCGCACACACACACACACGCTGTAATAGTAGGTTCAGAGCCTCCCAAACATTTATTTACCCAAAGTCTGAGATGGTTTTGAGTAATCAGCAACCAGACTTCCGGGGCCCCTCTTTCCATCCAGCTGCTGGGAAATGTAGGTGTCAGCTCCTTGTCCAAAGTAAAGCTTCCTCGGACTGCTCCAAAACACGCTTTCTAACTAAACTCTTTATACATTTTCTCTGGACAAAGCACATAACTCATAACAGCCCCTAATAGGCTAACAATTTCCCTAGCAACAGCCAATAACAATTCATTATTCTCCGTATCGGCGAAGCAGCTTCAGCAAAAAAACTTAAAAACACAGACAACCAGAATCAAGGTCAGTTTTCCACATTCCCTGCCCCCTTCTCATGAATCTGTCCTTTCATTTTATCTATCCCAGTCAGTAAAACTGCACCTTGCCGCTGTTTTTGCCTCCCTAAGCAAGGCCAGATTTTTCTCCTGGCTCTGTAGTGTCCTTGCTTCCGGTTTGGGGAGGGAGGTTAAGTGCACAAGATGGCTGTGGATTATATCAAATCCAGTTCTCTCTCAGCCCCATTTTCAGAACTACATTTGCAAAAATGTGTGTGCAGAAACTGTGCATGCAGTTACTTAAAATGTGTATGGAAATAAAAGTAATTGTATGTGCAAAAGGCCAGGTAGACATTTAAATGGTCACTTGTACATGCATTTCATTACAATTGTGTAGTTAGTTGCAGTAATTGCATTCACAAATTATGCACACTTGTTTTTTCATGCTTAATTGTGAGTATGCGATCTTGAAAATCTGGGCCACCTGTGGTCAAAAATGTTCTTACAATTGCCCATATTGATGAAGAGGTAGCTGGTATAGATTTATGGCCTGTCGTTATATATGATCAAACTCTACTAGGAATACATCACCAAATGGTTAGAAAAGACATTAAAGACCTGACCTGTTTTACCTGTTTTGAGAGTGGCATTCACATTGATCTACATAATAAATGTGGACAGGAGATGAACTATTAAAACAGATTAAATTGGGGCTGTCGAGCGATTAAAAAAATTAATCGTGATTAATCGCGCTGTTAATAATAGAATACCATTTATTTAAATATTTTAGATGTTTTCTACATTTTCAAATATATTGATTTCAATTACAACACAATATAAAGTGTACAGTGCTCACTTCATATTTATTTTTTATTACAAATATTTGCACTGTAAAAAACAAAAGAAATAGTATATTTCAATTCACCTAATACAAGTACTGTAGTGCAATCTCTTTATCATGAAAGTTGAACTTACAAATGTAGAATTATATAAAAAAAAAACTGCATTTAAAAAAAAAACCCCAATGTAAAACTTTAGAACCTACAAATCCACTCATTCCTACTTCAGCCAATTGCTCAGACAAACAAGTTTGGTTACAATTTGCAGGAGATAATGTTGCCCACGTCTTGTTTACAATGTCACCAGAAAGTGAGAACAGGTGTTCACATGGCACTGTTGTAGCCAGCATCGCAAGATATTTACATGCCAGATGCACTAAAGATTCATATGTCCCTTCATGCTTCAACTACCATTCCAGAAGACATGCGTTCATGCTGATGACAGGTTCTGCTCGATAACGATCCAAAGCAGAGCGGACCGACGCATGTTCTTTTTCATCATCTGAGTCAGATGCAACCAGCAGAAGGTTGATTTTCTTTTTTGATGGTTCAGGTTCTGTCGTTTCTTTTAAGACATCTGAAAGCATGCTCCACACCTCGTCCCTCTCAAATTTTGGAAGGCACTTCAGATTCTTAAACCTTGGGTCAAGTGCTGTATCTATCCTTAGAAATCTCACATTAATACCTTCTTTGCGTTTTATCAAATCTGCTGTGACAGTGTTCTTAAAATGAACATGTGCTGGGTCATCATCTGAGACTGCTATAACATGAAATATATGGCAGAATGTGGGTAAAACAGAGCAGGAGACATACAATTCTCCCCCCAAGGAGTTCACTCACACATTTAATTAATGCATTATTTTTTTAACTAGCACCATCAGCATGGAAGCATGTCCTCTGGAATGGTGGCTGAAGGGACATATGAATGTTTAGCATATCTGGCACATAAATACCTTGCAACGCCGTCTACAAAAGTGCCATGTGAATGCCTGTTCTCACTTTCAGGTGACATTGTAAATAAAAAGGAGTCATCAGTATCTCCTGTAAATGTAAACAGACTTGTTTGTCTGAGCAATTGGCTGAACAAGAAGTAGGACTGAGCGGACTTGTAGGCTCTAAAGTTTTACACTGTTCTGAAAATGTAGAAAAACATCCAAAAATATTTAGTAAATTTCAATTGATATTCTATTGTTCAACAGTGTGATTAATCACGATTAACTCAAAAAAATTAACTGTGATTAAAAAAATTAATCGCACGAGTTAGCTGCGATTAATCGACAGCCCTAATTATAATTTGTTTTAGATTTTCTAAACTAGATAACAGTGTTTTGCTCAAAGGTGTGAATTCATGGATGGACAGTAGTAAGAAGTAAGGTGGTGTAATACTTATTGTTATGCTATTTGTGTTTGCCTTGAATATAAATAGGGTTAGATTATTTTATTATGGCCTGATTCCGCAAAGCACTTATGCTTTTGTGTAATTTTGCTGAAGTGAGTAATAAGACTGCTACTCACCTGACCAATATTATGCACATGTTTAAGTGCTTATTCAGGATCAGGGCCTAAATGATCATTTGCGTAAGAAGTGGATAAAGCATGGAAAGATCTGATGGAACAAAGTCAACAGTAGATTTAAATGTAAACTGGTTTGATGGCCCTAGTAGAAATGACATTGAAAGCTGCTCCACTCAGTTGCCTTCTTCAAAGCTACATCTGTATCCTGTGATTGGCCAAGACCATTGCTATATTATTATGACATACCTGAACAGACGGAGAAGGTGCTGCAATTTCAGCCATTGTAGATGGTTGAACTGGTGCCAAGGTAGTTTTGATTTTATTTTTTGTAATTCAGAAGTTTATATTAGTGTCAGGGCTGTCAGGCGATTTGGACAGTAAAATTGCAGAGATTAGTCCTGTTCCTCACAAAGAGAAGCTGAAGGTTTACATAAAATATTTCCTGTTTTAATTACAGCAGAACACTTTTTATTATTGGATAAGTTGTATATGCTATTCTGCTCTGTGGTTTTCCTATTTTTCCTGCTAACATCTGTAAATAACTTCCAGTTGTCTCTATTGATTCCCCAGCTGCTGCTAATGTTAGAAACAGATGACTTTAGAAGTCAGCATAAGGAGACTGGAACAGAACTGCAAATACCTGTTGAGTAGTCTGGATGCCTCGCTTGGTCACAAACACACCTGTGTTCCCACAGAGACTGGAAATTATTGACCTTAGAGGATTTTCCACAAATCCACAGCAAACATTTATGGGGAAACAAAAGACAAAGGAAGAGAATTGCAGGCTTTACTTTGTGTCCAGCAGTGAATTCTCTTCCTTCCTTCCTTCACCTATCATTTTTTATTTTGCCCTCTCTAACGGCTTGATCCTATACCCACTGAAGTCAATGGCAAAACTCCCATTGTCTTTAGTGGATGAGATCAGAGTCTATGCTAGGTTGACGCTGATGTTTTATGTCGTCAGATAATGGAACTATGAATTAAAAGCCAAAGACGTGCTTCTGCCTCCCAGTTCCAAAGATGACCCATACCTGCTGATAATGATGGGAGGCAGAGTGAGGGCAGCAGCTTCAGAGATGTTACTGAGCATGCTCAGTCCATATGAGCATGCTCAGTACAAGCCAAGCAGCAAATCTGGAGGGGACACGTGACCCCCACATGCCCCTACACGCGTTGCCTCTGCCCAGTCCTATATAGACTGCACACAGAGTAAGGGTTCTACTCAGCGTGACTAGAATGACTGAATTCTAAGGGCCTCAGTCCATTGACTATAACAGGCTTTGGATCAGACCCTGAGTAATTTCTCCTTTTGTTTCCTTTAATTACATGGTTGCCTTTTATTCTTTTCATGTCCAATTAGCCACCTCCTTCCCTCTCAAATTCTGCTGTCCGCCACCTCACGCCTCTTTCTCCCACGCCTCCACTTTCTTTTTCGTTAGCTTTTCCTTTCCCTTCTTGGCATATTTATTCTTCACCTTCTCCTTTCTGCTTCTCTCTTATGAGTCAACACTTTGGGAAGCTGCACTTCCTGCTAGACAGGGTTTGATGTGGTATTTTTATTTTATTTTTCTTCCCCAACTGCTCTGGGAAGGTGTGGCCCCGATTCAACAACTGTCTCTTATGAATACTGCAGAGCTGAAAGTTTACTAAATCCCTCTTTTATTTTATTTTCTATGTTGTGCAAGTTTCTTTGACAGAACAAGGGGTTCCCATAATCTAAGTTACATGGATGCTTGCAGTGGCTTGTGAGAAAGATTTAGATTAGACTCATGGGTGGATGAATAACTCCGATGACTTAATAAAACAAAAGGTGAAACAATATGGATGGGGACCAAAAATAATGTTGGAGTGCAGTTTTAATGGCCCTTATCCAATGGTCACTAGAGTCAAGGGGAATCTTTCCTTTGACTTCAGTGGGGTTTGGATTAGGCCCAATTAGAATACAGTAAGGAAACCACTTCAGAGAAGAGTCCTCAGGGGTCACTGTAGATAATATGCAGTAATCTCAGAAAAATATCAGGCAATAGTTAGAGGCAAATAAGACACATCAGTCATACGAAGCTGCAAAAGTTATTCTGGCAGTAGGGCATTGTTCTTTATGTCTTGTAGGTGGGTGTGCACCAGTGTACATCCTAAAAAATGAGACACTCTACCTATGTATCTGAATCCCGTGTATCTCTGTCAGGTATAATGTAATAATGGGGTCATTTTTACAATCCAGCATTTCCTCCACAGCATCTGATCCTGGTTACTTCTCAAACTGTCAAGTCTTGACACATTTTGTTGGGTAACATAGCATTGTCTACTTTACTGATAAGGAGCTATTTGGTGTCTAACTCCAAGGTGCATATTCACGAATGGAAACAAAAAAAAATGTCCCTCAGGAGCCATTGCCAACAAATTATTGAGCAAGACATTCATGATGAGGTTAAGAAAGTCAGGAAGGATGCTGGAAAATTGGAGGGGTCAGAGAAGAGGTGTGAGACCAATTAAAGGATTAGAAAATGTCTTAGACTCAAGGAGCTTTATCTATTTAGTTTAACAAAGAGAAAATTGAGGGGTGACTTGATTACAATTATAAGTACCTAAAAGGGGAACAAATATTTAATAATGGGCTCTTTAATCTAGCAGAGAAAGGGATAACATGATCCTGTGGCTGGAAGTTGAAGCTAGACAAATTAAGACTGGAAATAAGGTGTACATTTTTTAACAGTAAGAGTAATTAACCATTGGAACAGCTTATCAAGGGTTGTGGTGGATTCTCCATCACTGACAACTCTTAAATCAATATTGGATGTTTTCTAAAAGATCTGCTTTTGGAATTACTTTGGGGAAATTCTATGGCCTGTGTTATACAGGGGGTCAGATTATATGATCACAATGTTCCCTTCTGTCCTTGGAATCTATGAATATATTCTGGGATGTTGCCATGACCAGAAATCCCTGACAAAATGGCACACTCCAAAAGGTTAGAAATTAAATGATATGATTGTACAAATATTCCATTTTATTCATGAAGTGCTCAGGTACTAAGGTGACTAGGACCATATAAATAGGTAGGTAGATGCAGCAAGTAATGATGTCTGATCATCTTTCGGACTCTTTACTGGTGCAGAAGTCCATGCTAGCAGATCTGATTGCAGGACTGTGACCATCAGGTTATGTGACTACTTAGGTTATGTGCAAAAGCAGCAAAGAGTCCTGTGGCACCTTATAGACTAACTGACGTATTGGAGCATGAGCTTTCGTGGGTGAATACCCACTTCTTTGGATGCATGTAGTGGAAATTTCCAGAGGCAGGTTATGTGCATGTCTTCTAGTTATCTATCTATATACATTCTATTACATACTGTATTTTCATTTGTTTTTGTGTATAACTGGGTGATGGTAGGAGAGAGGGCACATAAATAGAGAGAAGGGGTGACGGGAATGGAAACAGGAAGCAGTGAGAAGGGGAGCTCTCTTATCCTCTGAGAAAGGTTGATGCAGCCTATAATACACTTACAAAATTAAACCGCCACACCAGTTCATTATTTCCTTTCCTAATATTCACAAAATTGCGTTATTATTATTTATATTTCAGAAGGAAATATATTTTCCTTCATGCTGTGCAATTTGATTTTAAAAGGACTGGAATTAAAATACTAGATAAATTATTGTTCTCTTTATAAAACTTTAATTTACAGTGATGGAAGTTCATTTGCACAGCACATACTTTCGTCTTTCAGAGGTTTAGCTATAAACCCTCAGACAACTCATTTTGCAATCATGTCTGAAAAAGTCAGTAATCAAATGCTAATAATGGCAAATTAAAATGGGAATTTTTAAGAAATAGGACCATTTAAAATGACTATTTCAACTGAATTAATTCATTTTAATATTTATTAAAAGATAGAAATTTCCTGGCCTTAATTTCAGCTCTAGGTAACTCTTAATATGAGATGTTAAGTGAAAATATCAGATCTTAATTAACAAACGTGATTGATTCTTGTGGTAGAAGTTTGACTTTATCAGACTATGAGGTTAGAGCTACACCAGGGGTTGGCAACGTTTGGCACGCGGCTCACCAGGGTAAGCACCCTAGCGGGCCGGGCCAGTTTATTTACCTGCTGACGCGGCAGGTTCGGCCGATCGCGGCCCCCGCTGGCCGCGGTTCACCATCCCGGGCCAATGGGGGCGGCAGGAAGCGGCGCGGACGAGGGATGTGCTGGCCGCTAACAAGTGGGGTGGGCTTAATGACAATCTAAAAAAGTGTACACTTGTCATTTTTTGCAGGAAAAGCTGATTTCCTTTACAGTCAGAGCTAGGTTGTATCTTTACAATCTGTCCTGAGTAAAGAGCTCCAGGTAGCTGTTCCAGGCTAGGGTCACAATTCCTTCCCTGCTCTGGGGACGAAGTTAGTTCCTTCCCTCATCCACCTCCCTGCCCCATTTGTTGTTGTTGTTGTTGTTGTGAAGCAGCTTACTCTGTCCTGTGCATCTGGCAGCCAGCCTGACTCATGAGTGGCAGGGGTGGTATTTTTGTAGAAATTTTGGTGGTGCCCAGAACACGCCCCTGCCCAAACTCGGCCCCCCCCCACCTGCCCAAGGCTCTGGGAGGGAGTTTGTGTGAGGGAGGAGGTCTGGGGTGCAGGCCCTAGGCTGGGGCAGGGGATTGGGGTGCAGGGTGCAGGCTCTGGGAGGGAGTTTGGGGATGGGAGGGGTGCAGAGGGCTGGGGTTCAGGAGTGAGGGCTCTGGGGTATGGCTGCACATGAGGGGTTTGGAGTGTGGGAGGGGCTCAGGGTGAGAGTAGGAGTGTGGGGGTGAGGGCTCTGGCTGGGACTGGGGATAAGGTGTTTGGGGTGCTGGAGGGGCTCAGGGCTTGGGCAGAGGGTTAGGGCGTGGGGGGATGAGGGCTCTGGCTGGAACTGAGGATAAGGTGTTTGGGGTCCTGGAAGCGCTCAGGGCTAGGGTAGAGGGTTGAGGGTGTTGTGGGGGGATGTGAAAGATCTGACTGGGAGTGTGGGCTCTGGGGTGGGGCAGGGCTGGGGATGAGATTGGGGTGCAGGCAGGCTGCTCCGGGACAGGGACCAGAGAGGAGGACTCCCCCCAGCCCTTTCCCTGCCGGCAGCAGCAAGCTCTGGGGTAGGAGCCTCCATTTCCTGCCCCCCCAGCAGCACACTGTCACTGCATGTGCTCCTAGGGTCCCTCTCAGGTCCAGGAATCTCCCTCGCCTCCCCCGTGGTGGGTGCCGGGGGACGCTGCGTGCGTCTCCTCCCCTGCTGTTGCCCCTGACTGTAGCCTCACTGGGGGTGAGGGATGGGGCTGCCTCCTTGCCCAGCATGGGGCAGGAGCGGTGACTGTGGGCGGGGTGGTGGTGGTGGTGCCCTGTGCTGCTGGAGGGTCCTGCCGGAAAAGGGAAGGGTTTGAGGGGGAAGGGCAGGCTCAGAGTCACTCTGCCCTGGCAGTGGGGAAGCGGACACTAGGACCCTGTGGCAGCAGTTGCTGCAGGGAAGCAGCATGGAGGAGACAAAGACAGAAACACTCTCTGGGGACAGAGACACTCTGCTCCGGGGCCGGGAAGGCGGGGGGGCGGGGGTGGTGGTGTAGCAAGTCAGGGCCACGGGACACTCGGGGGAGGCGCGGGGGGGGGGGGGGGGGGGGGGGGGCGGGGGGGGGGGGGGGGTCATACCCGGCCCCAAATATTGGTGGAGCTGGCCCCTGGGTTCTGAATATTGCTGGTGCCTGAGCACCACGTGGGTATGGAACGCGCGGCCTATGATGAGTGGGATGGAGGAGCCGGGGCTTCTCCTTTTCCACATCCTTATCTATCCCCCTCCCCACTCAGTTGCAGCAGGGAGCTTTGTGAGAATATCCCCTGCTCTGCCTCCACAGCTGGAGTCACAACTTGAGCAGGTCTGAGCAGCAGATCTCTTGCTTGCCAGTGTGACTGAATAAGGGCTAGCCCTTTTATGTCTACACTGCAATTAAACACCTGTGACTGGCCAGTGTCAGCTGACTCAGGCTCACGGGGCTTGGGCTATGATGCTGTTTAGTTGCAGTGTAGATGGCTGGAGCCCAGGCTCTGGAGGGTATGTCTACACTGGAATAAAAGACCCGTGACACGGCCATGGCTGGCCCAGGTCAGCTGACTCAGGCTCATGGGGCTTGGGCTGCGGGACTAAAAATTTCTGTGTAGACATTTGAGCTTGTGAGGGGGAGGGTCCCAGAGCCCAGGCTCTAGCCCAAGCCTGAACATGTACACCACAATTAAACAGCCCTGTAGCCTGAGCCTGAATCAGTTGACATGGGCCAGTCGCAGATGTTTAATTGCAGTTTAGATATACCCACAGTATACTCTGCTGATTTAGGGCCACCTTCCACCGTCTTTCCTCATGTGCAGCATCTCTATTCTGTGAGCAACCCCAGGGAATTCAATGGGATTGCTTGTGGAGCAAAGCACTACTCCGCCTGAGTCAGGGTGGCAGAATTTTATTGAAAGAACTATTTGGAAGTCGCACGGTATGTTCAGATTGCCTTTGAGTAGACTTTGCTGTCTGATAGTACACAAAATTAATGGTTAGAAACCTATTTTGTTCCCCTCCAAAAACAAACATACACAAATTAGGGTTTAGTAATATAGTGTCAGGTTTCATATGTCACCAGCTCCTCTGAAAATTGCCCCATCATCCTCTCTTAGATGCCTTATAATATCCTTCACTCTTCCCTTGCTTTATTTATATCTAACTTGTCTTAAACACTCTGGCTGAGGCCTTTCTTCTGTGCTTTACTGTTTCCTGTCATTTTCTTTTCCATATAACTTCATTCTAAAATCTCTCCTGTTCTCCCCTAGACCTGATGTTTTATACATACCACGTGGTTCTTTTTTAATCTATCTATCCTTGATTAACTCTTGCACTTCTTCACTCGTTTACATTGCCCTTTAATGTTTTACTCTTGGCATAATTATTACTACATGGCATGCAGAATCCTTGGGCATAATAAATCTTCTTAGTCGTTTGTGTATCCTCTACTGCTATCCCATTGGAGTCCACCAAGCACTACTCCATGATTCATTCAAAATTTGCTCTACTAAAACTTAACATCCTTTTTTATAATTCACTTTTTTTGGCTTCCCCAAGCATGAAGATGAAAATTCAAATTACTCTTTGCTGTTGAAAATTCACATTTTTTTTATTTTACGAAAAGTTTTCTTGTTTTGCAAAATGTCTGCATTTTCTCTGAAGTTGAATGCAAATAAACCCAGTAAATTTCAACTAAAATAACCCCACAACTCTTGGGGACAAAATTTTTTCCTAGCTTAGTCACAGTCTTGAATAGCGCATGACTTAGGAAGATTTCAGTTCACTTTGGTAAACGAACAATTAATTAAATCAATATCACAACTTCCCTTTGACTGTAGGTAGGCAGCAGAATAGCCTCTTATGTTTAGAAAGAGGCTAAAAGAACAGCGTGATTTACCTGGGGACAGGTGATTCTTTTGACACCCTGTTAGCGATTGGGTACTGAGACAAAAGCTGGTTCCAACTGTGGGCTGCTAGAGCCCTGCCTGTGGAAGTTAGTTAAAAGCTTCACTCACAGAGCTCTGAAAAGATGGGAGGGTGTTGGTTGGAAATGCTATGCACACTTCTTTGACCTGCCTTTAACATAATAGAACATGTCGCCAATACATTTAAAAATAAACAACAAATCCAAACACAAAATCCTCCTGTGCGCACACACAGTTCTCCCCCCTGGGAGAATGGATGACAGAGAGAGTGAATCACATGTGACAGATGTTAATCACATCACTTAATGCACGACTGGAACATGCTCGGGTGCTCCGGTGATGAGGGTGGTATAAGAACCTACACAGAATAGATTTATAGGTGGAGCTGATAGTGGCACCTCAGGTTGCCCAACAATTCTTATTATAGGACCCATTTTTTAGTTACTTATAACTTTGAAAACATTAACCATTTGGGCTGAAATTTCCCATGGTGGGTGTCTGCCTCAGGCTAATATTTTTTTTTGAGGGAGAGTTTCAGCTAAAATGGTTCAGCCCTTTCTGAGACCTGTCCAAAAAAAAAAAAGTGTGTGATCATATAATTAAAGAGTGTATAATAATTGGGCCAAATTAAGGTTGTGCAGAACTGTAATTCTGGCACTTCCCAACTTTAAGTGCTTGACTTTGCAAAATTAATGTTTGTTTAAAGTTGTGTGTGTGTGTGTGTAATAGAATAACAACAGGTTAGGCTTGATGTAATTTAACAAGACCAGCACAACTGCATGCACTTGTACAGATACGGAGACTGCTGGTATGACGGGGTACCTGTTTCCTTCAAGGGAGGAGTTTAAAAGTGATTTGGTTGAAACGAAAGGTTGATTATTTTGGAATGTTAGTAGCAAATTTTAAAGATGTAACCTATTTTGTTTTTATGGATCATGCTGACTCTATGCAAATACTTTACACTGAAGAATATGGATTTGGAATATTTTTATTTTGGACTGCCCTAATTGTCAACGCTGGGGAAAAGGTATTATCCCCATATGTAAGGTGGGGGATAACCAGGCCAAGTGACTTGCCCAAGATCACATAACAAGTATGTCCAAGAACTGAGACTAGATGCCAGGTCTCTCGACTCTCACCCAAGAGGTTATCTCACTGGACTAGATTCCTCCATCAGTTTGCTGCTAGGTAGTCTTAGGCCCAGAAACACCCTTGGATTTCTGCCTTGTTAGTAGCTTGGCCTATCATGAACTGGAGGATTCTAATCTTCATAAGGCAGGGTACCAATTACAACAACTTTCTCAGGATCTAGAGCAAACAGTGAACAGGTCCCCACAGCCATTTCT
Organism: Terrapene triunguis; assembly: GCF_002925995.2. Lineage (NCBI taxonomy): Eukaryota > Metazoa > Chordata > Testudines > Emydidae > Terrapene > Terrapene triunguis. The sequence goes on along the minus strand of NW_020698262.1, from coordinate 5,934,994 downwards.
TTCCCTCTAGCTCTCTTTGCCCTGAACAAAGTACCTCTTCCAATCACCTCACTGAAAATCAGGGGCACCTTTCCCCTCAGTTTGAAATAAAAATAGCTCCAGATCCCAGATTGGTCCCTAAATCAGATTTAGCTGCCCTCTTAATTCTTATACAAAACACACTTCAATAGAGGCATAAATGGAGCTGTCTTACCAAGGTGCAACAGTGTTTCCACCAGAATTTGGAAAGCTTTGGGGTGGCATTAGGACTTATCAGACCACTGTAGGAGTAAGATCAACCAAGACCTCAAGTCTGAAAATTGGTAAAATATTAGTTGTTTGTTTATAAGTAGGATGAGGATCTGTTTCACCAGCGCTGTGTGGGGGAGGTTAGGAAGTGACGGCTGGATGGAAACATACTATCCCATAAGGCCTGTCTGATGCCAAAGTTTTCGGAGCAGAATGCGATGCATGTCAATGGGGCCCCAGCAGCTGTATGGAGGAAGCCTCATTGAAACCAATAGGGTGCTGCATGGGTGAAGAGGCTCACTTGTGAGCATCAGCATAGGTGAGGTCTATTCCAATATACGCTATCTGAATGGGTTCAGCCTTCTCTTCTACTCCTCTAAACTGCTCAAATACTAGTCTTAGGAAGAGAGAACCTTCTGTCACTCTCTTTCTCTCTTTGATATGTGGATAGCTTGATCTTTCTATGGCTCATGCTCACATATGTAGGAAAATCTCTGCCCCTTGCCCCACTCTCCACCACCACACACACATTGTCTCTCACCACTATTTGTCACACATTTTTAAAGTGATGCTACGGCGATGAATTAGATTATTTTCTCACACACACTTAGTACGGCTCCTATGTGAGAAGGTGGGGAGGGCAAGTATGAAATTATAACATTTGTAAATATTCTGCTGGAAATATGTTCTCAAAGTATATGATGATAAACTTCTTAAAAGATTACCCCCCACGTTAAAAATAGCTCTAGAACGAGAGATAATGTGCACTGTATTAATAAAGAAAAGCCATGGAAAGTCTCCTAGTTAAATGAAAGAGGATAAAAGTAATTTAAAGGCAGGCACACTGGAAGCAGCAGTTTGGTTTTAAAATGAATACCTGTATTGAAGTGCTGGAGAATTTTAAATAAGCTTTGCTAACAAAAATCCCTGTGAAATCCTCAGCTTCGTAGCTAAAATAATTGAAGGCATATTAAATTTACCCTTAGGACTATCTGTAGGAAACCCTTTTAATAAGATCTATATTTAACAGATAATAATGCATTTACAGTGGTTACAGCCTACCTAATAGAGCTGTAATAGATGCACTGTGTATTTGATCAATATCTATGAATAATAGGTTCTTTTTATTAACTATAATGGCACCATAGTTAATTTTCAACCTGCATTATATGGATGTCTACATCTTGCCTGACAAAAAGCTCAGATTTTTTTTCTCAAACAACCTAATATAACTACCTTAATAAAGTTCTTTAAAACTATGAGCAACAACCTATTATATTTCAAGTGTCTAATCTGTTCTCGGCATAATGCATTTTCACCTGTTGATAGGCATAAAAGCTGCTTGACAAATATAAGCAAAAGTCAATAGGAAAGTAAAACATAACAACAAACAATGTTTGGCAAAGACCTTCTTTCTGCATGCCTTACAAATTATCACTGCTTCTAAATACTATTAATAATTCTGTCAATCAGACACTAATACTGAGTTTGCTTTTGGTGAAAAATAATGAAAAGTGAAGTATATTGTTACTCCATAACTCAATTCAAATAATCAAATTACTATGTAGTCTCAGTTAGTGCAGAGAGGGATAAATTTAGTATTCTTGGGTTCTATTCCTTCCTTTGCCACTGACTCACTCTGTGACCTTGGCCACTGCCTCATTATCTAAAACTAACATTAATTGCTCTTCGATTTCATAAATTTTGGACTTCAGATTCCTCCTTGCTGTCTTCTCTTACTGCCTTTCCTTCTAGACCCCTGGCTGAGTTAATGTGGAAAAAAGAAGCACTAGACCTGGGTGGAAGAACAATTTTGTTTTTTGGAGGATTTAAATATTTAGCAATTCAGTGTTCCAATTTGGAACGAAAACCAAAAGAATTGAAATTCTCCATGAAAAAGAATGGTACCCCCAGCTCTGGGGCTGTCCCAGAGCAGTGTACCTTGGAAGCCCCGGGAATCCTGGCTATGAGCTGGTCCATCTGGCGGGAGCCTAGAAGCTCAGGGTCTCCAGAAGCTTGGTAGGTGGACTGCAGAGGAGCTGGACAGTCAAGCTGGCAAGAAACTAGGCAGGTTTTGAAATCCACCTGGCATGCAGAGTTCTGTCAGAACCTCATCTAAATCAGACCGTCTCCATGGAATGTGTTGATTTTGTGCACTGGCAAATTCTGATGAAACTTTTTTTCAGCCATCTGTAAGAAGCACTTTGTCAGAGAAGTAGATAAATGGGCACAGGGTCATTTTAAATTCAAATTCAGATCCAGGTCCAGATTTTGAACACCTAAAAATTCTGGGACATGTGAATACAAGGAATTTGATTTGGTCCATCAGACAGGAAGTATTTTTAATTGTAACATTCCTTGGTGTACATACAAAAGGTCCCTTCTTCTCAATGGTGAGCTCTTATGAAGTAGTCCCAATTGAGTCAATGGGACTGCATGCATGAGTAAATTCTCACCAGCGGCAGTATAGAGTTCACAGTCTGGTAGCCCTCTTAACCTGAAGTTAATTGAGTTTTTTGCCCATTAGTAGATTTGAACCTTTGATTGCTTGATATTTCGAAAGTAATGAAGTGTCCCTCTAAGACCATTCTGAGAACTGCACTGTTGGCTGAATCAGTTTGCAGAGCATGAGCTATTACTGAATCTGAAGCCAGCTGCTGGAGATCAGCCAATAGCAGCGTCAGACCCATTCCTCTGTGTGTCTGGATTTACTTCTCAAAAACTGTACAAGTGTCAAGGCAGCCACATTTATATTCCCAGTTGCAATTTATTGTATTTCTCATGATATAACCCGGTCTCTAACCCAGCTATAATAATTAATATAAATTCCTCTACTAAGAAATTATGCTTTATCCAATGGAGGATAAAAAAAAAAGCCTTACAACAAACTGGAAAGTCTTCAGGATTTTGCAAGCTTGACAATCAATTTAACTGATTCTGTGGCTGGCCTTTTAGTCTGCCTCAGCCAGAGCCAGGAAAGTCAAGCCTGTGATGTGCTGCTCCTGTGCTACAGGGATTCATGTTCAACAGATTTCTTTGTGCTATTGAACTGACAGTTCTTTGACCGCCTCTCAGGCTGACATTACCTTTCCTTGCCATCGGTGTCAGAAGCTACCTCGCATCAACATCAATGGACGTAGCAGCATTTCTGGATGAAAAGTGTGTCACTAGGATGTACTATATCAGTCCACAGTCCAGTTCTGCTTTCTCAGTATTCAGACAACATCCTCCACTTGCAATGGAAGGACAACAGTTCCATAAATGAGAGCAGTTTCAGGCCAAATGGTCCTATTATTGTAGCTGATAATAAATTAGAGATGTTTCAAGGAAGTGATGTTTAGATCCAGGCCCAGATTAGGTTTAGACTAGGGTTTGCCATTTGGTTTCAAGGCTGAAAGCTTTTGTTCACATATGACAATGCCAAAATCCCAGGAGGAGTTCTTGTTAGATATAGTCTGCAAATGGTGTAACTCTCATGACATCAGCGAATCTAGTGAGGTTTCTGCTATCCTAGAGCAGAATTGTGTAAGAATGAGTGTGTTTCCATTTGGAACCCTTGGAAAACTGTATTTTAAAACAAAAATTCCCTGCTGAACATCTGTGAACTGTTATTAACTCATTCCTGCTTAGTATTGTACCATACAAGAAAGCATGTTGTTCTTTCTCCATAGAATGGATCTTCAGTGTACAGCAGTTTCTTAGCCTCTTCAAGTTGTTGACCCCTTATTTGGAGTAAAAAATTTTCATGATCCCCTTACATTTATGACAAAAGTCAGAGTATGATATCAAAGATAAGTGTAGATAATTTGTGTGTTTTATTTCAAGAGGTTTGATGGAGCTTGACCTTGAGGGGTAAAGATGTGCAGGGAGTGGGAGAAGTGAGTTTTTCTTTGCTTTATATTGTAATAAAATTTTCAACACTTCATGACCCTCTGATTACATTTTGTGACCCCACTAGGGGTCATGCCACATATCAGAGAAATACAGATGTGGAGTATAAATGTACCATTAAGTGGTCTCCATCATCCCGTGGAAACACAACATGTTAGAAAAAAACCCCACAACCTTAGGCAGGTTAGCCAAAACTGAACAAATCAGGCAAGAAGATAAACAAAAAATCCTTTCACCATAGAAAATAATTCAGCAATAATTGACCCTCAGCAAATCAACAATAGTGGGAGCAGTTTTACACAAAAATCAAATTTCTTCTGGTTTGTACTCTGGGGACATCCAGCTACTTGTTTTACCCAACAACTCACCTGAGAATTCCATCTCCCAGTAGAGAGGATTTCCCACTCAATTTCACTCTTAATTTTCCAGTGTACTGGATCACTGCACCTGCTCTTTAGAAAATCATACTCCAGCAATTTCAGGCAGTGTGCAAAGTATCATCATAAAGGTGTTAATTTGCCACCTTGCACTGTTCGACATTAGTTCTTTGCTCAGTGATAATGAAGCCAGAAGGAGGGAGTCTGTGCATTTATTGGGGCGGTTGATATGGACACTGTCAAATAGAAACCAATTTAAAAAAAAGTTCCTTCCCTGTGTTGTTGATGTCATCTCAGATTGTTGCTAACATTGAAAGACTTACAAAATCTACCTAATTTACTTTGTTTTCTATGCTATGGCTTATTTAGGAGGTACCATTATGAGGAGCTGAGTGTATCCTGCAAGGTGGTGTTATACTTGTCTATCTTATATGGCCCCCATTGCTATAGTATCTGAGCATCTTAAATATTTTTATTGTATTCATCCACACACCACCCTTAGGAGAGAGAGAAGTACTGTTATCCCCATTTTACAGATGGGGATCTGAGGCACAGAGAGACTTAAGTGCAGGATCCCAAACCACTGAAGTCAAAGGAAAGACTCCCATTCACCTCAGTGAGCTTTGCGTCAGCTCATAAGTTATTTGCTAACAGTTACACAGGAAGTCTATGGCAGAGCAGGAAACTGAACCTGCATCTCCTAAGTCCCAGGTAGTACCCATATCATGCATTGAAGCCAATGGGAAATTTGGCTAATTAAAAGAAAAGCTGGGACATTTCAGTGGTCCTGAAAAGCTTCTGGAATGTCAAGACATTATCTGAAAACCCAAGACTGTCCTGGTAAAATTTGGACTTATGGTCACTTTACATGAGTGATCTCATTGACTTCAATAGAATATTTACATAAGTAAGGAATGATTGCATGAGTACATATAACTGAGTCTTAGTTTCCCCATCTATACAATCAAAATAATGCCTACCTTTTAGGGTTATTGTTTGGCTTAGTTAGTTTTTCTACAGCTCTTTGAAAATGCAAAGTACTGCAAAAATGCTATGTACTGTTAGTGCTTTTGAAAATTAATTCCAGGGGCTGAGAATGTGCTGTTTGAATGAGCAAGGCAAGCAGGGTCTCTTGAGTCATATAGTCAATTTTTTTTCACACTTGTCCATTGATCACCACAGCTGTTCTGTGCACGTTAGTACTCGTTCTGTCTCAAGGTTTCTTTTATTAAGTGTTACACAAACACGAGACTGTGTGGGTTCAGATGTGATCAAAATGATGTGTTAAACTGTGGCATTACATCAAGCATGAGTCATTTGTAGACATACACGTACCTAGCAGATAACCAAAAGACTCAACTGTGGTTATTTTAATAACCATTTTAAGGACTGGATTATTTAAACAGTATTTTGTTGCTTGCTTTATTGTTTTTGCCCAAATTAATATTTTATTCAATGCGTAAATTTGGGCAAAAGCTTGGCTCGGCTAAGGTGCAGGTCAAAACACTCCTGAGTTGGTTGGAAAGCATTTCCTCGGAGATTGATGGCTTTTTGCTTTTGAGGCAGTTGAAGTTAGTTTCCCAATGCAATTAGCTACCAGCACCATACTCTGTCATATAGTACTTCTACGGTAGATTTGGAAAGGGAGGAGTGGGTAAAGGCTCCTTGTTTTTTTGTTTCATTTATTTCCTTCATTGATCCATCATGAATGACCAAGACATTTCTTCTTATTTTTCCATCCCCTTTCAAATCAGAAAGGCCTGTTAGGTCATCTTGTCCAAGTCTCATCAAATGTTTTCATCATGTGGAGTACATTTTTATAGGATGTCTCATGGACTGACTCCTCTCCTATCCTATCCACAATTGCTTGGACCATTACCCCTCACATACACGATTATGGAGCATCCCATTGGTACCCTTATGAGGATGGAAGATTCTGTTCTTCCTGTCTGCCCAGCCTGTTTGTTTGGGCTTGGTGCTGGGTAAAAGATATGCCCCTATGTTTGCAGTAGAGGTGCGGGTCCCTGCACTGGCATTTTGAATTTGAGGGTAGCTTCATTTTAGTGCCTAACAGATGAACAACAGTGGGCTCAAGAATAAGGAGGTGACTGCTAGTGAAAACAGTCAGAGCATCGGGTGAATAGCTTGCTGTGGCTCTACTAGCTTTTTTTCCTATTGTTGTTAGAACCTGCTCACTTCCTGTATACTCAGTATGATGTGCTCTCGTGTGTCACGCTCTAAATCTAGATGAAAGAGGATACCTAACTATCATTTCTTCACCGCCATTACATCCTTCTCCTGCAGACTGACAAGTCTCTCCATAGATCTGTTCTTGATAGGACAGTTTTTAATGTTGGGTCTTATGTCTTGGTAATTAGGCTCTTGATTTTGGTGGGAATTTTTCTCTAGCGTGCCTTTTCACTCTGATGCTGTAAATAAGTGCTTGTAATCATATTAACAATTGTAGAGAAATAAATGCTCTTCTGGCAAATTCGAAACACATTGGTGTGTGCTGAGCAGTAAGGCAATAGACCCAAAGGTATTCTGTCTGCACGCCACAGTAACACACAGCTGTGTCAAGAGTCACAGATTTCATTTTGCTGTAATAAAACTAGCTTACATTACTTTGTGTGAGATAAGAAAGACGGATTGTGATATTTTATTACACTGTCAATCAACTGGTAACCTAACTATCCTTTGTGCACTTGGCAATAAATGTCTATGGCAGTGAGGGGGAAAAAAGCAAAACAAAATAGAAAACCACACAGTTTTAGAAGGCATTTATCATAAAACGTATAAAGCTTGGTGACACCTTCAAATAGAATAGAAAACACACACCAAATCACGTATATTGTGAAATATCAAAAGCAGGTAGATTTCATGAATATATATAACATACTGGGCATGGAACAGTTTTTATAAAAATGGAGATAAAACAATGGAAATTGAATACATTTCTTTAGTACCAAGAAGTTTTTACTATAGAAACACAATAATTTGTTTCAGCTACACAGAGTTGCAGACATTGACTATCCTGCTAATGAAAGACATTACAGCTAAAGGCTGAGCTGCCAGAGAATACATCTAAATTGCAGGAACTGACAAAAAAGCCTATATTTTAAATGATCTAACTTTTTCTGTCCTGGAAAACTCCTTTGAGATACCTTGTTTTGTTTACAAATGATTCTGGGGGCGGGGGGAGGGTGGCACATGGCAAACATGGGCAATTACTTTACATGTTCATTTCAATCATAATCCACTCAGAATGATAAACGAAATCAAATGTAATGTATACAATCTAAAACATTGCAGCTACAGCTTTTTAAAAATTACAGCTGCGATCTGATTTGACATAATATCCCTTACAGAAATGCCCAATGTTTTGTGTTTTTTATATAGTCATAGGTTCCACTGCCAGAAGACTGGCTACCTGTGTAACACATCTAGACTGGCTACCTGTATAACATAAGCCACAGAACTTCCCCCCCAAAATTCCAAAGGCATATGTTAAAAAACAAAAACAAAAAAAACCCCTAATCTAGATTTTAAAATGGTCAGTGATGGAGATTCCACCATGACCATTGGTAAATTGTTCCAATGGTTAATTACCCTCACTGTCAAAAATTTACACCTTATTTCCAGTCTGAATTTGTTTAGCTTCAACTTCCAGCCATGTTATACTTTCTCTACTAGACTGAAGAGGCTATTATTAAATATTTGTTCCCTGGGCAGATACTTATAGACTGTAATCAAGTCACCCTTTAACCTTCTCTTTGTTAAACTAAATAGATTGAGCTACTTGAGTCTGTCATTATAAGGCAAGTTTTCTAATTCTTTAATCATTCTGGTGGCTCTTCTTTGAATCCTCTCCAACTTATCAACATCCTACCTGAATTCTGGGCATCAGAACTGGAAACAGTATTCCAGCAGCAGTCGAGCCAGTGGCAAATACAGAGGTAAAATAGCTTCTCTTCATCTCCTTTAAATTTCTCTGTTTATGTGTCCAAGGATCACATTAGTTCTTTTGGCCACAGCGTCAAATTGGGATCTCAAGTTCAGCCAATTATCCACCAGAACACCAAATTTTTTTTTCAGAGTCACTGCTTCCCAGGATAAACTCCCCCATTCTGTAAGTATGTCCTACATTCTTTGTTCCTAGATGTACACATTTAGCCGAATTAAAGCACATATTGTTTCTTTGCTTGCACCCAGTTTACCAAGCAATCCAGATAACTCTTTATTAGTGACCTGTCCTCTTCATTATTTACCGCTCCCCCAATTTGTGTCATCTGCAAACTTTATCAGGGATTTTATGTTTTCTTCCATGTCACTGATAAAAATGTTAAACAGCATAAGGCCAAGAACCGATCCCTGAAGGACCCTATTGGAAGGACATTGGCTTGATGACACTTCCCCATTTACAATTACATTTTTAGACCTATCAGTTAGTCAGTTTTTATTTCATATAATGTGTGCCATTTAAATGTATGTCATTCTAGTTTTTTAATCAAAATGTTGTGCAGTATCACACCAAATATTTAACAGAAGTCGAAGTATATTACATCAACACTATTCCCTTTATCTCCCAAACTTGTAATCTCATCCAAAAAACCATCAAATTAATTTGACAGGATCTATTTTCCATAAACACATGTTGATTTGCATTACATTATTCTCCAATTTATTAATTGAATCCTATATCAGCCACTCCATTATCTTGCCTTGGATCAGTGTCAGGCTGACAGGCCTATAATTACCCAGGTCACCCTTTAAAAAAAATTGGTACAACTTTAGCTTCCCCGCTGCTGCAAGGCTTATTGAATATCATCATTAACTGTCTGGCGAGCTCCTCCCCCCAGCTTTTTTAAAACTCTTGGATGCAAGTTATCTGGACCTGCTGATTTAAAAATGTGACTTTCGTAGCTTCTATTTAACATCCTCTGGAGAGACTAGTGGAATGGAAAGAGCATTATCACAATATGATGAGATTATATCGTCTTTTCCCCCCAAATACAGAACAGAAATATTTATTGAACACTTCTGCCTTATTAATAATTCTACCATAGCTGCCTTCATTTCCATTCTAAACCAGGTTGGGTTTTTAACCAATCTTCTTCCTCACCTTCTTCCTCGATTTGTAGCTTTTTGGGCATCTAATAAGGTGTTCTTAAATGATTCCCAATTGCCACTCACATTTTTCTGATTAAATTTTATTCCTCCCAGTTGATTTGGCTCATAATTGTTTTCAGCTTTGTGAAATTGTTCCTATTTAAGCATCAGGTACATATATTACTGGTCCGGAATGTATTTTGCTTGCACATAAGTGTGATCGAGTCATGATCACTTTTACCTAAGCTGCCATTAATTTTTAGTTCTTTGATCAGTTCTTCTTTATCTTTTAGGACAAAGTCTAATAAAGAATTCCCCCATGCTGGCTGCAACACTTTCTGAGATAGGAAACTGTCATCTATAATGTTCGGAAATTCCAAGGATGTTTTAGTACTGGCAGCATGCATGCCAGAAACTGTGAATGGGGATGGTTGGGCCTAGTGGGCAGAGCCAGGCTTCAGAGCCAGAATTAGGAATCCAGAGCTAGGGGTGGGACAACGCTGGAGTAACAGCGAGGCTGGAGCAGGGCTAGAAATGGCCAAAGCAAGAGGAAGACTGGAACAGGCTAAGGCTTGTGAAGTCTGTTACCACCATCAGGCATGGGAAAATTCCAAGCCATGAAGTGGCATTGAGCAGACTGAACTGCTGTTTCTCCTGTGAGGTTTATATAGCTGCCTTGAGTCACCAGACCAGCTCCTGGTTTGTGGGTTGGCTGAAGCCTAGCTTAGGAATGACTCATCAGCTGAAGAAGTGAGGTTTTTACCCACAAAAGCTTATGCCCAAATAAATCTGTTAGTCTTTAAGTCCTTGTTGTTTTCATCAACTGTAGTTTATAATGAAACCCTCAGCATATGTCACTCAAACTGAAGTCCCTCATGATCTCTGTTTCTTTCCTACACATGATAGGTAGGTGCGTAAGCAGGTGGCCCTTTCTGTTCTCTGGTATGATTCGGTGGTTTGTAGCAGACACCAACTAGTACCTTCTCTTGTGCTTTTATCTGTTAGGAACTTTGATCCATAAGTATTCAAAATCATTTCCTTCTGAGTTATCAGTGACTCAGAAACAGGTAATGCCATTTTTGACATAGAGTGTCACTTCCCTTCCCTTTTGCCCACTCAGTCCTTCCTAAATAGGTTTTAACCATTCATTTTAACATTCCAATTGTGCAAATCATCCTCCTGGGTTTCAGTAATGCCAACTAGATTAAATTTATGCTCATAAATGAGCAATTTGAATTCCTCTTGTTTGTTATGCAGGCTCCTAGCATTGGTGTATAGGCACTTCAGGAATTTTTTCTCTTCATTTCCTTTGATTCCTTGATTAATTTTGTTCTAAACTTCCTGGTTTTGTTCTGAGTGCTCATATCTTCCCTCTTTTTACCCTCCCCTTATGCTGTTAGTTTAACCCTTTCCTGACTACTCTAGCCAGACCAATGAGATTGGTTCCCATCAACCAAGGTGGAGGCCATCCAACCTATACAGCCTCCTCTCCTGATAGAGGATAAACCAATGTTCCATAAAACCAAAACCCTACACTCCTTACCTACATTTGATTACATAGCCAGCAATTCAATTCCAGAATCTTCTGTCTTCCTTCACTCAGAGAAGATTGCTTGGATATTCTTCTTCTTCAGCATGCTTCTGAGTTCCCTGAAGTAATCTACTATCTGTGAGATATCCCACAAAGCAGTGTCATTAGTGCTAATATGAACTATGGATCCTTGGCCCATCAACTTCATAAGCCTATCCAATCTGAGTGATGTCTTGTCCTGGTATCTGCCTGTCCTTTGCAGAATGTTCTTTTGATTCTTCTGAGTATTGAATCTCCAACAAGGGTTATCTGTCTTCCTTGGACAGTTGGAGAACTCATTGTGGGCAAGATTGCTTTTTCTTAAAGGTTGGGCTGAGCTGCCATCCACCTACCGTGTCCTGTATATCTCTCTGTTCCCTTGGACCTGCTGGATCTTGAGAGGTACCTTCCAAAGTTTCCATGTTGAGGACCTGATATTGATTTGAAACTTGTAGCTGTCTTCTTCTCTCTGCTGGCCAACTTTGCTCATCGTCATCTGCCACCAGCGATGTAGAATGCTGCTGTGACCTCCTGACTCTGATGGTTATGAACCTCCAGGCCTTCTCTCTGAGTTCTCTGTCTCTGATTCCTTGATGGCCAACTCTATTCTACCTTGAACCTGTGGTACTGCTGTTTCCTTGGCTATCTAGGAACGCCTCAGCTTCTCTGATTCTCACTAGTGTCTCAACTTACCCCTCTAATTCAAGAATCTTTTTCCCAAGCACAGCAACCAACTTGCACTCTTTGCACAGGAAATCCTTTCTGTCTTCAGAAGGAAAAGAGAACATGGCACATCCCTTGCAGGTCACCACCACTGTTCCATAGCTGGCCATCTTGATAACACACATAATACTGAACCTTTCATAGTCTTCAATTAGGACTCAACCAACTCAAATGGCTGCCCTGTTAATATCACTAATGTGTACTAAAATGATATTGAGTAGTAATTCCACTATATAAGCATTGTGAGATGAGCTACATTTGATTCTGTATTTAGAAATCTCAAACCAGCATGAGATGACTGTACATTGTTGTTCTCTTAATGCACACAGGGTGAATACCCCTTCTAAATGTAACATGGACTGTAACTTCTTAGCTGAATCATTTGATTTACAAAATATCACTCATAAATGAATCCCAAAACCCCAATACTGAAGCACAGTTTTAAGGCAGATGCTGCAAGTCCAGTTTCTGTTTTGTCCACAAAAGCTGATCTCTTCCATGTGGTTAATTATGATTATCTTTTTTTACTCTGTAACAATCAATAATATCTGGGGGGTTTTCCCTTGTGTTTTTGGACCTTCATTCTGCTGTGTTGTCAACTTTGGTAAAGAAAGCATGAACACACTGGACCTGATCCAAAGCCTATATAGTCAATGAAAAGACTCCCACTTACTTCAAAGGGCTTTGTATCGGGCCCTAACAATGGAATTGCACACACCGTTCATCTGCTTTCGTTGTGCTTCACAACATACAGATCTAGCTGAGATCTGACTTCCTGTTTCTCTTTTAAAGTAACCTTGTCTAACTTTTATTGTATGATTGTATCATACATGTTTGTAAACGCTAGATTCACTTATTGCATTTGGTAATACTGGCCACAGTATCTTGTTTGACTGCATTTATCCATTTCTTGGTCTTACTGGCACTTTATTGTCTATCTTTCATGTTTTTAAATTAATTAATTATTTTGGGAGGGAGGTGAAATTTTCAGAAAGTTACATTGCAGTACACAGAAATATAAAGACCAGACTAACGTGAAATGCATTCCAACATAGGCAAGGGAAGGGAAACAAAACAATCACCACTCAAGAAACATAACCCATCCTTCCTAGGATTCAGTGCAATGCATTTAATTCTCCAACTGCCAGGCAACATGATCACATTTTCTTTTTCCAATTAGAGCAAAGAAAATTGGTAACACAAAATGTCCTTGGTCATTTACTAGCAATGGCGAATAAGGAGAGGTTTCAATGTTGCAGTGAAGTATGGTAACTACATTTGAAAATGGAAAAAAAGGTAAATTGAGTGTTGTAATATCATCCTGATGAAGGAAATTGACCTAGTTCAATCTAAAACTTTTTTGTTATAGCCAAAGAGATAAACAGTTTTAAATAATAATATTAGAACCTTCCTTTAATGGGGGATTGCCAAAAAGAGCATAGGATTTAAGAGATCTGGTAAGAGACATTTAGTCACCAAGAGCAGGTAATGTCCAATGGTATAGTGGTTTAAAAAAAAAAGTGGGTAAACAAACCTAAAACTAAACTCCATATTCCTAAAATGAGAAGTGGGTAAATTTCATTTACTTGCATTTCCCTTCAACTACATTACTGGTAATGCCTGTGATCTGACTGGAGACATATAGTTGATGAGGTTGTGTCCCTATGGGTATATCTGCACTGCAGTTAAACGCCAACGGCTGACTTGAGTCAACTGACTTGGGCTCGTGGGGCTCAGGCTGTGGCACCATAAAATTGCTTTGCAGATGTTTGGGCTCAGGCTGGAACCCGATCTCTGGGACCCCACGAGGGGGAGGGCCCCAGAGCCCAGGCTCCAGCCTGAGCCTGAAAGTCTACAGAGCAATTTTGAGCCCTGCAAGCCCGAGTCAGCTGACTTGAGCCAGCCATGTCCAGGTTGTGGGTGTTTTATTCCAGTGTAAACATAACCTATAAGGCTTCCTTATAACATAAAGAGACTAGGTCAAATTCTGTGCTCTTGTAAATTGTTGCATTTCCTTAGTGCTTGTCTACACAGCAAATTACTGCACAGCAAGCCATTGTGTGTATCTACAGCATGCCACCTTGCAACACAGTAATGTCTTGAGTGGATGATACTACGGTGCACTGGGACTTTGCCGCGTGCTAACTTGCCGTGTGGACAAGTCCTTGTATATCAATACCGCTCTACTTATTTCTATTAGCAGAGAATTTGACCCTCTGTAAATGGAAAGCATGTAACAATAGGATATTTTTACTGCAAATGCAATAATTTCATGTACAAACTTTCATGCACAAATAAGGATATCAGATTGAAAATGGCTTGAAATTTAGTCTGAAATACTTATAGTATGTAGAGTATAGTGTTTAGGTTATGAAACCCATGACCACAATGAAGCATTTCTGGATGGGATATTTCTAGGATCAAAAGCAAAAATTGGCAAGTAGTTGTCAGGGTAATCTCCATGTTGGAAGTAGGCTTATAGTCTCAGATATCTAAAGATACTTACATTCCTACAGAGATGTACTACATGTTTTCTCTTGTTTCTTCTGTATTTCAAAATCACTAATTTTCACCACAGTTTCAGTTTGCCTATATGCTGTACCTAATTACATTCTCTGGAATTGGGCTCTACATGTGGTGGTAACCAATATTTTAATGATGCAGAGATTTGTATCAATATTTTTAGATGCAATAAGAATTGAATTTCAGGATGATGCCTCTTGGCCTTTTTAGAAAATCTCCTTAAGTTTTGCATACACTGACCCGCCATATTCCTGTTAACTGTTTCACAGTGGAAAATCCCAGAAAAAGGCCATCTGGCTGAACCTTATTTATTATTATTGTTATTTGTACTATATTAGTACCTAGATGCCTCAACTGAAGTAAGGGTCCCATTGTACTAGTCCAGGGGTCGGCAACGTTTGGCACGCAGCTCGCCAGGGTAAGCACCCTAGCGGGCCGGGCCAGTTTATTTACCTGCTGATGCGGCAGGTTCGGCCGATCGCGGCCCCCACTCGCCGCGGTTTGCCGTCCCAGGCCAATGGGGGCGGCGGGAAGCGGCGCGGGCGAGGGATGTGCTGGCTGCGGCTTCCCGCCGCCCCCATTGGCCCGGGACGGCGAACCGCGGCCAGTGGGGGCCGCGATTGGCCGAACCTGCCGTGTCAGCAGGTAAATAAACTGGCCCGACCCGCTAGGGTGCTTACCCTGGCGAGCCACGTGCCAAACGTTGCCGACCCCTGTACTAGGCACTATACAGACACATAGTAAGAGATAGTCCCTTCCCAAAAAGCTCACAATCTAAATAAACAAAGGGTGGGAGAAAGGGAGCAATATTATCCTTATTTTACAGATGGGAACTGAACAGAGAGATTAAGGGTCACACAGGAAGTCTGTGGCAGGGCTTAGATATGAACTGACATTTCCAAAGTCCCAGTCCACTGCTTTAATTGCAGGGAAAGAGTGAAGTGAAAATTCATGTTACATTTCTTCCTAATAGTGGTTACAAGGTGACAGTTCTGCTAGCTGTGAGTAGAGAAGAATGAAGATAAGCAAACAAGCAGGTGCTGCTTGGGTACTCTACATATTCAAATTCCTACAATACTGGGGCTTGATTCCATAGGCATTTCTCAGCCAGAGCAACTACAGAACGGGGCCTTTGGTGTATATAGTGTTTGGATAGCAAATATTGAAAGTAAACTCCTTTCCCCCCATCTTTTTATTATTTTTTTTATCAATTTCATTTTTTTACCATCTGGGACACTATTTCCTCTCCATTTGTGCCTGGAAAAATGTGATAGAAACTGGCAGCTTTGTCTAGAGAGATGATTTCCAGCTTTGTATTAATGTTTTCAGTCAGTGTTTACAAGGTACATAGCCCAGATCCTGAGAGGTGCTGAGCACCCACACTGCCCTTTGAAGATACACTGAGAACCTGCCACTCTGATTATCTTGGGATGGGATTGCCTAGCTAACATGTCTATGCTTATCCTCAGAGGTGTGGATTGAGACTCATTAAGACTACAGTACTTACTATTCATGTGGCATTGGAGGTGGGTAATTCATTAGGACTTTATCTTTCTTCCATGCCTCTTAAGGGCTCAGATGAAACATGACTCAGGCAAGCTTGGAGTTTGAAAGAGGTGTGTGTAACCAGACTCTCTAGATACAAGAGTTAGTTGTTGGAAGAACAAATGACTCACATCTCTACATTCGGCTGGGTGTTTTCAGTGACATGCCAAGGAACATGGAGAGACTGACCTGAAAATGACAGCCTGCTTTGTTGCTTGATCAGAACAAGGGCTTACTAACTATCAAATGCTTTGTGGCATAAGCCATGTGCCTTGCTAGCCATATTTTTTGTAGTACTGGTCTGGGTGGATTCACAATTCAAACAATTTTTATCTCATGCTTTTCTCTCTGTTTCCAAAACTTTGCCAGTCAGGACTGCAAGGTGACATGAATTGAATGAGTGGAGAATGTTAATTTGGAAACAGTCTCTAGTGGGCTCTTTGAAACAATTCTGACCTGAAAGGAGGCTGAATCAAGGGAAGGGTAATTGTTTGAATACCTGCTCTAGCACAAAGGGGGCTGAGAGATTGTAAGCTCTTTGGGTTAGGGACCATCTTTTTGTTCTGTGTTTGTACAGAATCTAGCACATTGGGGTTTCATGTCTGGGGCTCCTAGGCACTAGCATAGGGGTCGGCAAAGTTTGGCACGCGGCTCGCCAGGGTTCGGCTGATCGCGGTCCCCACTGGCCGCGGTTCGCCGTCCTGGGCCAATGGGGGCGGCGGGAAGCCGTGGCCAGCACATCTCTCGCCCGTGCCGCTTCTCGCCGCCCCCATTGGCCCGGGATGGCGAACCGCGGCCAGTGGGGGCCGCGATCGGCCGAACCTGCCGCATCAGCAGGTAAATAAACTGGCCCGGCCCGCTAGGGTGCTTACCCTGGCGAGCCGCGTGCCAAACGTTGCCGACCCCTGCATTAGCACAATACAGATAATACATGACGATGATAATTTTCCTCCCTATACTATGTCCACGGGGAGTAGGCACAGGCCAGTTTGGCCACAGTGATAGCCGAATGACCTGATGGGTGATATGCCATTTTGCAGTTCACTATGTGGTCCAGGTATTCTGTGGAGTCCTTCTTGGTGACTTGTAGAATGAAATATTTTAAGAACCAAGCAATGGGGGATTGGGGTGCTAGGTGTGAGAAAACATAAGAACCTCTGGGCCTAGAAGTGGGGACTGCAGGGTCTGAGGCAGGTGCTGGTTCCAGGGGCCTTTGAAGGGTTGCCAGTGATATGTAGTGGGAGGCTAATCCCAGCAGGAAGTCCTGCCCTAAGGGGCATGAGCAACAGCCCTCTGCTTCCCTGATTGGCTTGCACTCCCCATATAAACCAACAAGCCATTTCTGGTACACCTCTACCCCGATATAACGCGACCTGATATAACACGAATTCAGATATAACGCAGTAAAGCAGTGCTCCGGGGTGTGTGTGCACACTCCAGCAGATCAAAGCAAGTTCAATAGAACATGGTTTCACCTATAACATGGTAAGATTTTTTGGCTCCCGCGGACAGCGTTGTATCGGGGTAGAGGTGTAGTTGTTTGAGCAACACAGATCTCCAGTGTGCTTCTGCCTCAGACCCTGCTCGCCATTCCTCACTGTGATTCACCTGGATCACAGACTCTTGGCTCTTAACCTTGCTCAAGCTCCCAACCCTGATCTTGCTTACTGTCTTTGGCTCATTGCTGATGCCAAAGAAAGATCCCGGCCTGGCCTGGCTTGGCCTGACCCCAATTTTTGTCTCATGCTCTTAATTTGGTAACGCACTCTGACACTGTGGGTTTGACCTGGCCTGGTCCTGGACTGATCATTGACTTTTTGGCCCAGATACTGAGTAGCTCACCTCATGCCCACAGGCCGCCCATGACCTGACTTTGACAGAAAATCTCTCTCCCCTCCTTAGTGATCTGGTAAAGACTCAAAACGCTCCAGATTATTTTTTAAACTTGCTTTTAAAAAATATACGTTGTTTGAAACTAGAGTTGTTAAAAAAACAGGAAAATTATTTCAATGAACACTTTCCAAACCAGTTTCAGCTGAAACTGCTTTTTACTGGTCCTATCCCAGGCCTTGTTGCCATTGGGATAGTCCTTCTTACCTAATTACAGTCTATGGTGCTTCACTCAACTCAGGAAGGTTCAGCTGGCAGAAATTAAATGAACTTGAAGACTTTTTTCCTTTTTTTAAACAAACTGAATGAATTGCATGACCTGGTTCAACACTGATTTAAAAATACCTTCACTGAATGCTGAGAATGGGCTATACTGAGGTCTCATTTAAACTTGTAAACGGTGAATAAAAGATAGTACAGCATATGATTAAATGTTAATGAGCAAAAGTCATACTATCCCCAGACAGAGCACACAGCCCATGTTAGCGGTTAGAGTTATACACATCTAAAACAGATGCCTTTTTCATCATTGTCTCTGTGTTGCACTTCTCCGGGGATATAAAATAGCATTTAAGAATCCTCCCCAGGGTACATTCGTGAAGCAGATAAGACAATTTCTTCAGCTAGATTGCAGCTGTAACTCTTTTCAATTGTAATTGCATGCTGGAGAGGTGCCTTGCTGGCCACAGCGACACTGTTCTTTACATTATTTTCTTTCTGTTTGTAGGTTGTTTTTGAGGTGTCTCTTTGTGAACTCGACATGAGAAGGCCATCTTGATGAGACACAATGCCAAAATAAAGAAAAGACGTGGTTTCCTTCTTTGGCAATCTATTTAGGGTTACATATTTATGTTACGACAAGCTGTTTTACATTTGGAAGTCTGTAATGCAGTCATGTCTTCTCCACCAGGCAGTCTATTCTAGATGAGTGTCTATAATCAAACAGTGATCTCTTTGGTTAGCAGCTTGTTTTCCTCAACTGCTCCTTTATTTCTGTATTTTTTTTTTTTAGGGTAGAGAATGAAATATTCTTTGTTCAACCATTGCAGTGTCTGGCAAGGGTATGGAAGGAGGTGCTGTGCCACAGCATAACCCTATATACAAACTGCAAAAGGATTCTTTATCTGAGAAAACTTGTGAGATGGCAAACATCTTACAAATACCGTAGTATAATTTGATAAGGCTACAGCTTGATTAATGACAAATTAAACCACATAAATTAAAATGTCTAAATTAACAACCTAATAGTTGGCATTGTGTTCTAGTATCCATTGTCACAAGTTGACTTTACATGTGTGCAATGATCTGCACTGTTCCTGGGACCAGGTAGAGCAAAGTAAAAGTGTTTTCAAGTACAACATGTCCTTGCCTAGAGTAAGTGACAAGACTGAGGGCCATATCAGACTGAATGTATTTACTCTTAGCAGATCTTAGAAGCTAAACAGTAACAAACCTAGTTAATACTTGGATGGGAGACCACTGGGTGTTGCACGTGCTAATGCTCTAGTTCAGGGGTCAGCAACGTTTGGCACGCGGCTCGCCAGGTTAAGCACCCTAGCGGGCCGGGCCAGTTTATTTACCTGCTGACGCGGCAGGTTCGGCCGATCGCGGCCCCCACTGGCCGTGGTTCACCGTCCTGGGCCAATGGGGGCGACGGGAAGCCACAGCCAGCACATCCCTCGCCCGCGCCGCTTCCCGCCGCCCCCATTGGCCCGGGACGGCGAACCGTGGCGAGTGGGTGCCGCGATCGGCCGAACCTGCCGCGTCAGCAGGTAAATAAACTGGCTCGGCCCGCTAGGGTGCTTACCCTAGCGAGCCGCGTGCCAAACGTTGCCGACCCCTGATCTAATTCAACCTCAAGTTTTTAGGTTAGATACAAGAATCCCTGGGTGAATTTGTGTGCTCTGCAAAACGACATGTCCCTTCTGGCATCAAACACCAATGAATCTGTAACATTTTTCAGAAAAAGAAGCCAAAAGTTAGATTCCTAAATAAGTAGTGTGATTTGCAAAAGTGCTAAGCACCCAGCAAGCACCCTTTGAAGTCAAGTACTCAGCATTTTTGAAAATCACCGCACTTACTGGGCAGCCTAAATATGGACTTAAGATCCTATATCTTGTCCCTATTAAAGTATTGTTTTATATTAATTCTAGGAAACCTTTGAGGTCAGTTTAATAATTTGCTGCATTGACATAAAAGCTGATTGCCTCAATGAAATTGCTTAGTCTGAGTTTAGTTGAATCCAGTGGCCCAGTACTGGAGTCAGAGACAATGGATTAATTCATTTTCACACACTGCATATCGTTTCCCTCAAAGCATGACTGAACCAACCCGGAGATCATTAATCTACAAAAATATTTTCTATGAAAAATGATACCACATACATTTAGAACTTATAAATATAATCCAGCTCTTTTACTTATCTTTTAAAACAGAAAACTATCAATCAAATTGGGAGTTGTAATTGTTGGTGAAGTTTCTCCTTATAAGAAACAAAGTGAGTGTGGGTTTAACCTGCTTAATGGCGCTTGTACTTCTAGAACAATAGTCTTTTACACATGACAGAAAGGTGCTGCTTCAGCTGTCTGACTGCAAAGGAGGATTTGTATTAAATAGTCAAGATGGACAAGCCAGGTGGTTGAATGTTAGGATAGATTCCAGAAGAAGGTATATGAATTAAATATGCAACTTCCCATCCGGAAGTCTAGAGGGTTAAGAATGGTACATAATGCTGTTTCATTTGGGAGCTGTCGGGTTATTTACTTAATTCACAGTTGATCACTGTTCGTTCTCTACTTGATTAGAAGTACCTTTGGAGAGTCTGTAACCATGCAAGCTTGAGTAGCACTCCTGCTCAGCTTCACAGTTAACCAGCAGTGAGTTGAGTCATTTGTTGCATTGGAGACAAGCAACATGGCACTTTAGGGGCTGCAGAAAGTGTGCTAATGATTCAGCAGAAGGAAATTGTGTCATGGGCACCTGTGCTTCTAGAAGTATCTTTAAATGTGACGTAATAAATGTGACATAAAATTGAGATCCTGGTCATTAGAGATGCCATTGTAACTATTGCAAGGGTAATTCAAATTCCAAAGTTGGTAATTCTGAATCTGAATCTTTCTCATGCTTTCAAAGTTTGCATGGGGCACAAACAAGACCCCATTATGCTTGTCAATCCTGGGCCAATTTTTGCATGTTCTCTCTGTTAAGTCTCAGAAGTTTTCCCTCTCTGAATGCTGTTCAACAGAGGGACTCTTTTGGTTGGCCCTTTTTGCATGTTCCTGCAGCTGCACAATCACACACGTGTCATGGCTTCATTTTTAGCCCATGTCTCAGATAACTTTGAAGAGAAAGGATTGTTGAAGTTTCTGATGAATCTTAGCCTTTGTTATAAATTAATACAGTGTAATACCTAATATTTTTCTGAAGCATTTGCTTTCTAAGGCATTTAGACATCTGTGCCTCTGGTGGACTTCCAGCTTTTATATCCAGATGTTGAGGTGGAAATAACTTTGAGTTGAATATTCATACTTTGGTCTTCAAGTTGTAGATTTTAGATATCCAAATCTTGTTTAAGTTTTTTGAATGCGGCTGTTGCTTTGCCAATTCGTGACATTATTTCCTTCGGGATATATCCATTGATTTGCACATTACTGCCAAGCATGTGAATTGATTCACTTCTCGTATTCCTTTGCCTTCTAAAATAATACTTGAATTGGGAGTTGCTGGGATTATCATTAGATTTGTTTTTTTAATAACTGATTAATAATCTCATCTCTTTTGCAAGGGTGGACAGTGTTTCATTCTTCACTTGCATATTGGCCGAACTGCCACTTACAGCTGTCATCAGCAAAGTCTGAACCATCCAGTGTACTGTTATTAAGCTATGCAGTGCCTGTGTTGTATCCATTTATACTTCCTCATAATGAAGTCGATGGTAATGCCAAACATCAGAGGTGAGAGAATACAATGTAGACATTGTCTCCATTGAACTATTCACTCAAGTCTGAGTTTATATTAACGGTGCAAGCTGCACCTTTCACATAAAGCCTTGATAATTATTTTTGTTGACTAACCATAACACTTGAAGTTCAAGAGTGAATGCAACAAAATCTTTCCAAATGTTTTCTTAAAAATCTATGAAGTCTATGATGAGTGGTCTTTGCCTTTCAGTGCTCTCTTTGATGATTATTCTTAGGGGGAAATCTGGTCTACATACAGTCTGCAGGGATGAAATCCAGCATGCTCTTCCCTTTGCCTCAGTCACTTCCTTTCTTCTGCTTAAGATGATACTATGATTTCATTTTTGTTTTTTGATGTGAAATGTTATGATATCTAATTGAGTGTTTAATTCCTTTGTCAAAGTCAACAGTTTCTTCTGATGTTGGTCTGTG
The DNA here is from genome assembly GCF_002925995.2 of Terrapene triunguis. Lineage (NCBI taxonomy): Eukaryota > Metazoa > Chordata > Testudines > Emydidae > Terrapene > Terrapene triunguis. Next base: position 5,912,747 of record NW_020698262.1, on the reverse strand, counting down.
TAGCATCTCTTGAGAGTGCTCTGCCCATTGCTTTTTGCTTTTTCTGTTATTAAGGTCGTTCCTTTGTTTATCCTTAACGGGTGTAAGCTCAGCAGTAGCAGTTGGAACTTTGTTGGTAAAGTGTGTCACTATTACCTCTTTCAGCAGCTGCTTCAGCTTCTTTGGTGATGTTATCCTGTAGTGGGGTGGTCCCCTGCTCCTGCCCGGAAGGGCTTAAAACAGCCCTGGCAGAGGGTTGTGGCAGGGGAAAGGCTGGGCTGATTGGAAAGCAGCCACAGCTGTGGCTGGTTTAATGAGGGCCCAGCTGGCCCTTATAAGAAGGCTGTGAGCCAGCGGCCCAAAATGAGTCTTTCTCTAGGCTGGGAGAGAGCAGGGCCTGGCTGCTGGGAAGCTTGGGGTACCTAGAGTAAGGCAGGGCTGGGGAAAGGCCTGAGGGGCTGGGGAGCTCCAGGCTGGCAACTCCAAGGCTCCATAGAGGCACTGGGTTGCAGAGAGAGGCAGCAGGTCCAGACCCAACCTTGCCTATGATGAGTGGTTGACACTGCAGTCTGCCCCAGGGCGCAGGGGCTAGTTGGTGTCTGGCAGTAGCCTATGCCTGAGGCGAGGTGGGGATAGAGGGTTGGGGGTTCCCCAGGGAGGGGAGACCCTGAGACTGCGGGGCCATTGCCAGGGGGCAGCACCCCAAAGATAACAGGGCACCGGGTCTGGGAGGAACACAGGGGGCCAAGCGGCAAGCGGGACACCGGCCTGCAGAGGGTGCTCCGGAGGCTGGAAGAGCTAATTCCCTGGATGACCAGCAGGAGGTGCCGCAGGGGTGAGTCCTGCATTGCTACATATCCATAGACTTTCCTCTTGTCTTTTCTTGTGCTGCTTTTTACTAATTTGTCCCTTTTTTTAATACAGATTTTTTTGCTGCTTCTCTTTTTAGAGGTGTTTGAGGGATTGATGCTTGCTTTGGATTGTTTTCTTTCTTTAACATAGTTCCAAATATTTTTAGTTATCCATGCTATAGGTTTACTTTATCTGGAAACCAGCTGCAGTTGTTGTGGTGTCAGATATTGCCACAGAGAAAGGACCATGACATCAATGCTGGTAATTGCTTTACTTAATTTAGACCAGGGGTCGGCAACGTTCGGCACGCGGCTCGCCAGGGTAAGCACCCTAGCGGGCTGGGCCAGTTTATTTACCTGCTGACGCGGCAGGTTCGGCCGATCGCGGCCCCCACTGGCCGCGGTTCGCCGTCCCGGGCCAATGGGGGTGGTGAGAAGCGGCGCGGGCGAGGGATGAGCTGGCTGCGGCTTCCCACTGCCCCCATTGGCCCGGGACGGCAAACCGCGGCCAGTGGGGGCCGCGATTGGCCGAACCTGCCGCGTCAGCAGGTAAATAAACTGGCCCGGCCTGCCAGGGTGCTTACCCTGGCGAGCCGCCTGCCAAACGTTGCCGACCCGATTTAGACCGTGTATCAATTGTGATACCTATATATAAAACCACGTAAAATAAATGATTTTCCATAAAACAATATGCCCTACATTTTCAAAGAAATGCCTGGGTTTAGCTACTGAATCACTATTATTCTTAATGTGAGTTAATTCAAACTGAATGGCTAAATTCTATGCAGCTCTTTGAAAATGGGAAATTTTGATGTCAGTATGAATTGGTGGTGGAGGTGAAACATTTGCTACCTTTTTATACCATCCGTCAGTGGAAAAATTACTCATCTTCAACTAGTTAACACTCCCACTCTTTCCCCAGCAATAAATGAGAGAGTCTGGAATGGGTTTTCATTATCTAGCTAACACATCGGAGAAATGAAGAGCAAGAGGAAGAAAGATGAGAAACTAGTTCCTCTCATGAAACATGCAGTTTCACTTCTAGTGTGGCTCTTCAAATTCACACTCTCAGACATGCTTACCCAGTAACTTTCAATGCAAAGTCCTTAAGGGGATTTCCTCCATGAATGTTGTATACATTAAGTGGCGTTAGCCCTTCTCTCCCACTTCTGTTTCTTGAGGTGTTTGTGTACTGCATGCTTCGCACACATGTTCAGCGGGTAGATAGACAAATATGTACCTTTGTGAACTTTGCCCCAGAGTGATATTAACCACACTGCAAAATGCCGACACCACACCTTATATAGCACTTAAGTCCCACTTAGTTCCTTAATATGGTTCTTCTGTAGTGCATAAGGATTTGTGCAGGCTCCCTGCACTGGGGTAAAGTTAACCCCTTGTCTGCAAGTTAGAAAAGCACTTGTATCTTCCTAAGTGTAACTACACCATTCCCAATACAATTGCAAGCCATATTTAAGTAACAGTTATCACCTACAATATCTGCTCTTAGGCTTTATGGTTCCTGACATTCTTCCATCATCTTATCTTTTCTCATTATTTATGCCTTGAATTGAATCTCTGACTTGTCATCATCCCAAAAGAGATACTGAGTTCTTTGTCTTTAGCAATTTAAGCTCATGCAATTGTGGTTGTGTATAGGATCATAGCTGGTTTTGTAACAGGTGTGTCCTTAATGACATTTCTGAAATGTTCAGTGATGGAATGAGTTTGTACTGTTGTGTTACAACAAAGTATCTTTGGAGATGCCTCTTTTAACAATACAGAATCTATACTAACAGACTGTTACTGACAAAGGGCCTACCCTTGCAGCTCCTGTAAATGCACAAATTGTTCAAAAATGCTTTTTTGATGTGCAGAGGAATCCAGAAAGAAGAGATGACTTTCAGTGGGTCTCTGCAGCCCCATCTGTACCATGAAGTCATCCTCTCTCCGTTGGAGCATGCGGGAAGTCAGGGGCAGAGCTGTTAGTCAATGAGCTATGCAGAGCTACTGGGCTATAGTCCCATATGGGGACCTCTGAGACCTCCCATAGTTTGTAGACATACACCTTGGAACCGCTGTAAACCCATGTGAATATTACAATTTCTTTTGTTGTCCTTCCTCCTTCCTATTTTTTGTTATACTTGCTGATTATGCCTTGTCTCAGATTAGACTGAAAATTCTTTGGGGCAGGGACCACGTCATCCTATATGTTAGCATCTAGCATAATGTGGTCTCAATCTGGATTGGGGTGTTTGAGTGATAATGCAATACAAATCAGTAATAATACTAGTTTCATTGACATAAGACTCAAATTCTTGCATTTGCCACTCTCTGTTCCTCAGTTCAAACTCTATTGTTTAAATGACATTAACTTATTGTTTATGAAAAGTATAGTGTTGGGAACACTTTATTGAATAATAGGGCAAAACAGAAGAGTAGTTTTATTTAAAATGTATATGACTGGAAAGATTGGAACTGCATCCAACTACTGAGTTTAGCTTGCTTGCTTTGGGAGAGGATCAGCAATAATGTGGCTCCAGAGTAAAATCTTATGATTTAACTGTCTATTGCAGGGGTCGGCAACGTTTGGCACGCGGCTCGCCAGGGTAAGCACCCTAGCGGGCCGGGCCAGTTTATTTACCTGCTGACGCGGCAGGTTCGGCCTATCGTGGCCCCCACTGGCTGCGGT